>NC_088909.1:16227500-16540000 GCF_037157495.1 Lathamus discolor | reverse complement strand
AATCCCTTGTCTACATTAAGTTCCCATTTATCCCAGCAGCTGGCTGCAGCAGCTGGATTAGCACAAAGCCTTGCTAGTCAATCTGCCAACATCAGTGGTGTGAAACAGCTACCCCCTATACAGCTACCTCAGAGCAACCCTGGCAACACTCTAATTCCATCCAGTAGTGGCTCTTCTCCAAATATTAACATGTTGGCAGCAGCAGTTACAACACCGTCCTCAGAAAAAGTGGCTTCAAGTATTGGTGGCTCACAGCTCAACAACCCACCAGTATCAGCATCATCCTCACCAGCTTTTGCAATAAGCAGTTTATTAAGTCCTGCATCTAATCCACTTCTACCTCAGCCCACACCCAGTAACTCTGTTTTCTCCAGTCCCCTGTCCAATATCGGAACACCTGCAGAGGATTTAAACTCCTTGACTGCCTTGGCACAGCAAAGAAAAAGCAAGCCACCAAATGTAACTGCTTTTGAAGCAAAAAGTAATTCAGATGAGGCATTCTTTAAGCATAAATGCAGGTTCTGTGCTAAAGTGTTTGGGAGTGACAGTGCCTTGCAGATTCATTTACGTTCTCACACGGGCGAGAGGCCATTTAAATGCAACATATGTGGAAACAGGTTCTCCACAAAGGGGAACTTAAAGGTCCATTTTCAACGTCATAAAGAAAAATACCCTCATATTCAAATGAATCCATACCCGGTGCCAGAGCATTTGGACAATATTCCTACAAGCACGGGTATTCCTTACGGGATGTCTATACCGCCAGAGAAACCTGTCACGAGCTGGCTGGACAGCAAGCCGGTCCTCTCCACCCTGACAACTTCTGTTGGCCTGCCACTCCCACCAACAATTCCAAGCCTGACTCCATTCATCAAAACGGAGGAGCCTCAGCCGATTCCCATTAGCCATCCTTCCTCTAGCCCTCCCTGCTCTGTCAAGAGTGACTCGGGAACAACTGATCCTACATCAAAAATTTCCAATGGACTTTCTGATGAGGTAGAGGCTGGTGCTTTGCCTACATCAAATGGCAAAATAGAAGAAAACTCTCAAAACACAAGCACCATCACTAACATGACCAGCTCCGTGAGCTCACCGGCAGCAGACTCGGGCTCCAGCAGTGTTGCTACTTTTACAAATCCACTGATGCCTCTAATGTCAGAGCAATTTAAGGCAAAGTTTCCATTTGGAGGACTGTTGGATTCAACACCAGCATCTGAAACATCAAAATTGCAGCAGCTGGTAGAAAACATTGACAAAAAGGCAACTGATCCTAACGAGTGTATCATTTGCCACCGAGTTCTCAGTTGCCAGAGTGCACTGAAAATGCATTATCGCACACATACCGGTGAGAGGCCATTTAAGTGTAAAATCTGTGGTCGTGCTTTCACGACTAAAGGCAACTTAAAGACTCATTACAGTGTCCATCGTGCCATGCCCCCCCTGAGAGTACAACATTCGTGCCCAATCTGCCAGAAGAAATTCACCAATGCAGTTGTGCTACAGCAGCATATTCGGATGCACATGGGAGGGCAGATCCCAAACACCCCAGTGACGGAAAACTATCCTGAGTCAATGGAATCAGATACAGGATCTTTTGATGATAAGAATTTTGATGACATAGACAACTTCTCAGATGAGAACATGGAAGACTGTCCTGACAGCAGTGTGCCAGACACACCTAAATCTGCAGATGCATCACAAGACAGCTTGTCTTCTTCCCCTTTGCCCCTGGAAATGTCAAGCATTGCTGCTTTGGAAAATCAGATGAAGATGATCAATGCAGGACTTGCTGAACAACTTCAGGCAAGCTTAAAGTCAGTTGAAAATGGGTCAGTGGAAGGGGATGTTTTGACTAATGATTCGTCATCTGTTGGTGGAGATATGGAAAGCCAAAGTGCTGGAAGCCCTGCTGTCTCAGAGTCTACCTCTTCCATGCAGGCCTTGTCCCCATCCAACAGCACTAATGATTACCACAAGTCACCAAGTATTGAAGAGAAACCAGTAAGAACCTTACCAAGTGAGTTTGCCAACGGTCTGTCTCCAACCCCTGCTAACAGTGGTGCTTTGGACTTGACATCCAGTAACACTGATAAAATTATTAAAGAAGAGTCTCTGAGTATGCTCTTCCCTTTCAGAGATAGAGGTAAATTTAAGAACACCGCATGTGACATTTGTGGCAAAACATTTGCTTGTCAGAGTGCCTTGGACATTCATTACAGAAGTCATACCAAAGAGAGACCATTTATTTGCACAGTTTGCAATCGTGGCTTTTCCACAAAGGGGAATTTGAAACAGCATATGTTGACACATCAGATGCGAGATCTACCATCACAACTTTTTGAGCCCAGTTCCAGTATCGGCCCTAATCAGAACTCTTCGATTATACCTGCCAATTCCCTGTCATCGCTCATAAAAACTGAGGTTAACGGCTTTGTGCACAGCTCTCCTCAGGATAGCAAAGAAGTACCCTCTGCTCTTGTTGCTTCGGGGCCGCTGTCCTCCTCTGCCACGTCCCCTGTCCTGCTCCCTGCTCTCCCCCGAAGAACTCCCAAACAGCACTACTGCAACACGTGTGGGAAAACATTTTCTTCTTCCAGTGCACTGCAGATCCATGAAAGGACACACACTGGTGAGAAACCGTTTGCCTGCACTATATGTGGAAGAGCATTCACAACAAAAGGCAATCTGAAGGTACTTTTTCCTTTTGCTGTTCTTAGGTTTCATTTTCTCCTTTATGGGGGTTTTTTATTCTTTACGTCTGTTGCTGTTGCAAGCAGTGGTACCTTTGGGTATTTGTGGTGTGACAAATGGTGTGTTTAGTCAGCTCTGGTAGACCTAGATGGCCTCTTGTCTCCATGCAGCTTTAAAAGCACAGGCTGGTTTTCATGCTTAATTAAAATTCATCTACCAGCAAAGACTGTCTATGTAAAGTGTGAAACAGAACAGCCAAATGATGGTTAGGAGTATTAATTAACAGAGAAATGTGTCTGTAACTTACCTCTTTTAGAAGTGAAAAGCTCTTGAAAGTGCTGTTTTTTCATAACTATCATGTAAGATAATGAGAGTTTAAAAAAACTATTAACATAATTCTGGAACTAATGGGTATTACTTTTAATTGATTATATAACTAACATTTCCTACTGATACGTGTTTGAAAAAGCAAATATACTTAAGTTTTAGAACACCAGTTGAGCACTTGACTGTGTACGTTTTTATGTTGACAGAGTATTTCTCTAGAGGTTGCTGCCAGTAATGTGAGATGAATAATTACTTTCAGGCCATTCTGTCTATACAGGAGGCTCTCTGATGAGCAATCAGTAAAGGATACTTTCTGCCTGTCTGAAAAGGACGTTTATAGGGTAAAGGGTGTCAAATACAATACTTACCATTGCAATGAAAGTGGACATAGCAATTCTAGCCCTGAAAGCAGCTATCTGCAATTGACAGAATAACTTGAAGTCATTATAAACTAAATACATGTAATAAAAAAGAGTAACAAGCAGTGCAGTGTTCAGCAGGAAAACAGGGTATTGTGGGTAATAGTGATGGGCTAATCCAGAAAAAGTTTTATTTATTATTCCAGATGAGAAATTGAGCCCTGCATCCGCTACCTCTAATGCCGTTCATTATGCAACAAGACTGGGTGTATTCATGGACTGCTGCTTTCTCTGTGATCAAAATAAGTCTGAAATCTCTGACAATCTCTATTTTTTGTTCTTCTTTCTTTCTTTCTTTCTTTCTTTCTTTCTTTCTTTCTTTGCAGGTTCATATGGGCACTCACATGTGGAACAGTACTCCCGCAAGACGAGGCAGACGACTTTCTGTAGACGGCCCCATGACATTTCTAGGAGGTAATCCTGTAAAGTTCCCAGAAATGTTTCAGAAGGATTTGGCTGCACGGTCAGGGAATGGAGACCCCTCCAGCTTCTGGAACCAGTATGCAGCAGCACTCTCCAGCGGCTTGGCCATGAAGACCAACGAGATCTCTGTAATCCAGAATGGCGGCATCCCTCCAGCGCCAGGGGGCCTGGGGAATGGTGGCAACTCTCCCATCAGTGGCTTGACAGGAAGCCTGGAGAAGCTCCAGAATTCAGAACCCAATGCACCTCTAGCTGGTCTGGAGAAAATGGCAAGCAATGAAAATGGGACAAACTACCGTTTTACACGTTTCGTGGAAGACAACAAAGAAATTGTAACAAATTAAGAAAAAAAAATCCGTAAATAACATTCCTGCAAATACTGCAACCTAGGGTTGCTTTTTTCAAGCTGCAGGCTACAACATTACAAAGACTTTCTTTTGTACCATGTTCTACTTCTAGAGTTCTAAGAGCTTATTTATTAGTGATATAACCTTGCTTTGCAAACGAATGCAAGCATTAACTTTGGTCTCCTGTATTTTGAACTAAATACTAATCGACTAGAGTGCTATAAACTTGCTGTAACATTTATGGCAGTTGCAAGTCTGTTCTGCTAGGTGATCTTATTCCGGCATTAACTTATTTTCTATATCCAGTTTAACATGAACTCTGGTATTGATGCAATGCCTCAGTGATGCATTAGATCTCTAATAAAAATGTGTATATAAATGTACCCTTTGATCCTGCTGGAAACTTTATCAGCAAATACATCGTTTAATTTTTCCAAACAGAATTAAGAAAAGGACTGAGAAGATTTAGACTGAAGAGTGTGGGTCCTTTACACAGCTCAGTTTTTGATTTTATTATAAAATTAAAACTGCTTTAATTTTTGTAGGTTTAACATTTTCTGTTTTGAACTGTTATTTGTATTGTGCTTTTTACTTGAGTTGTCGTAAATGTTACTACATTTCTGTACAGTAATAAGCACGCAGATTATTAGAGAAGATACTGAAGTGTTGTTTTGGTAGTTGAAACTGAGACGTAACATTTGCCTTGTAGGTATATTCATTTTAGAAATTGTGCTGGACTTTCACAATGCTGCTAAGTATGGCATCTTGAACAACTTCCGTGAGCAACTGTAGATGCTCCTGTATATATACAAGACATTACTTTCATTAAAATGTACATAATGTTCCTTAGAAGATCAAGCCCTACTCCTTGATCAAGGGAACAAGTATAGTGTTTGTTTATTTTGTATTAGGTATTATGGAGTGCATGGGGAATCTTGGACTATTACATGCACTTTCTTGGAAAGCTGAAAGGAAAAAGAGGTCCAGTTTAACATTTAATACTTACTAACAGCAGAGATACTGTAATTTTACTCGAGTAATCAAATACATTTTTGCAACAGATAAAATTTGCTGTCTCTGTGTTTTTAAAGTGTACCTGTACTTAGTAATCACTTTGTATTATTTAGCCTTTCCCTTGGTTAACATGAACTGTCCAGGTTGTATGTGTGTGTTTATATTTGTAAGTATAGGTATACATATATGTATTGCATATTAATTGCTAGTATATTTTTCATACCCCCTATTAGTGGGAAATTTATCCTTAACTATTCAACTCCTTCTCTTCATAAATTTGTAGATATTTTGGCATTTTAAATTTCTTTATAAAAAAAAAAAAAAAAATGCTGCTAGCAAAGACCTTATTGAGCCTATGTAAGTTTCCTTTGAAGGAAATAGCTTATCACATTTAAGGCTTGATTTGGTTCAAATGCTTTATATTTGATATTAATTTTATTCTATGAGATTGTATGTCTGTGGCATGCTTATGCTGCTCTATCTGTGTTAAGATGTCCATTTGCAAACCTCCATATATTATATGGGGTTTATCACTGATTGTAAAAAAAAAAAAAAAAAAAAAAAGAAAAACCCCCTAAAAACAACAACAAAAAAAAAAACAACAAAAAACCCCCAAAACAAAAAAAAAAAAAAAAAGGGGGGGGGAAAAAGAAAAAGAAAAAAAAAGGAAGAAAAAAAGAAGGAAAGAAAGAATTGCTTTGGCCTTGCACATGATTTGGCTTCCTTTATGCACCTGCAATGATGATTAACCTCATTAGGAGTTTGGGGAAATAACATTCAGCTCAGTGTTTTCACCCGGTAGAGTTTTATCTCCTCACATCATTATTTATGAAAAATAAATCAGTTTGGCTGCCTTGAAATTATGCCTTCAAAAAAACAAACAAAACACAACCCACCCAAAACAGGAGTAACCTATTTTATGTTCACATGAACATACTTTACAATTCAAAATTAAGGTGTTTTGTGTTACAGTTTTTCTTCAGTGTCAGTGTGGGGGAGTTGCTTGCGTTTTTTAAGAAAAAAGTAATCACTCTGCTCTTCCCCCGGTAGCTTGAGTTGTAAATTGGGCATCGTTAGAGGATTTAACACGGAATACCTGGGGTGAAAAATACTTTTCTTAAGGATTTTAACCTTTATATGATTTCAGATCCTTAGTAAAAGTATTAACGCTGTAGTCTGAATACCTCTTGGCCTTTATGTCTTTAGAACTTTTCCTGTTTGAATGTGATGATTCATCTGGTACATGGTATGCATTTTTGTTAACATGTAAGTTGTACACTAGAGCCAGCTGGCTTGTCAATGTGAATATTTAAGAATTTCAAATCACCTTTTGGTCTCAAAAAAAGGTAAATTAAACGGATTTTGATGATTTTATCAATGAAATAATAACTAATTCTCTTTTAAAACCGAGTTTAGATTTGTGCAAAGAAGGGGAGGGTTTCCTTTACGCGGCTTGAGTTTCATTACTGCTCTGGCTGCAGTCCTCTGTCCCTCTTCGCGTTGAAGCGAAACCTCTGGGTGGGCAGAACCTTTCAACCCCGCTGGGGAACGGGCCGAGGCCCGGCCCGGCAGGGGAGCAGCCCCTGGGACAGTCGGGCCCCGCACTCGCCATCCTCCCCGCCTGCCGGACGCTCGGTAACGTATGCACGTGGCGTTTTGCTGGGGAAAAGACGAAAAAAAATACAGTAAAAAGTTGCCACTTTCCTCCTCGGGACCTTCCTCCCCCCCTCCCCCCGCCAGCTGCGGGGTGCCCCGTTCCCTCAGACAGAGCCTGCGCTACTTCCCCGAAAGCGCACGGGTTGGTGTGAGAACGTGGGGTGCGACTACGGTACCCTAAAGGACTCTAGTACCGCGGTGGGACGCGGACCGCCGGACCCTTTTCTTCCCTGGCCTTTTGGAAGCGATTCCGTGAGGCTGAGAAGGCAGCCCGCCCCGGGGACGAGGGCTCCTGCGGGTGAGGCTCCTCGAGCCCCCTTTCCCCTCAGCCGCTTGCCTCATTGCAGTGATTGAGCTCGACTGGGTGGCGGTTCCACTGATACGCCAGTGCGCGCTGCCCTGCCCGACCCTGCGCGGTCGCGGTGTTGCTGCTGTTTCACTTTCTGCTTCCCTTGCTACTGTCTGCGGAGGCGGGTACTGGGGGCTGGAATCAGCCGGTCCCGTGTTACCATGCCCCCCAGCTGCGCCGGACTTGGCGGCGGGTGCCTGAGCAATCTTCCCCGTGATGCGGAGAGGCTTCTCCTTCCCTTTTTCCCTGCTGCGGAAGCGGAGACGTCTCCTACAGTGCTAACGCCGTGCCCCGCCGGGTTGCAGGGTCAGGCTTGGCTTTAGGCTCCCCGCCCCGTCAGGCGGAGCGCCCGGCTGGCCGCCTGCGCGCTGTCGGGGGCGGGAGGGCCGGAGAGCAGGGGGAATAATTTGCTCTGGAAAAGAGGAACGTTAAATTTCCAGTTACTTGACACTAGGCCTTGGGACCGGGGGAAGTCACCTCTCCCTGGAGCTGTCCCCTGGCGAGCGCACAAAGCTGTCCGCGCCGCGTTGCAAGTTGCCGAGCGCGGGACTTGCTAGTCACAGGCACTGGGCTCATCTTTATCCAAGAGCAGATTTTGTTTGCGCAGCCGCATTTTTCTCGTTGGCAAAAAAGTTTTCTTCCCCTGCTTTTTCTTTTTTTCCCCCTTTTTTCCCCCTCCCCCCTCCTCGCCCATCACAATTCTATTAAAATAACGCACAGCGGGGTGTCGTACTTCCTCCCTTCCCCCACCCCTCCCTTTCTTCTGAGCGCCAGCGACCGTTCAGCGCGTTCATTTAATCTGCCCGAGTACTTTTCCTCACCCAGAAGCCGTGATTTACTTAAAAACCGGGCTAAGAGCGCGCGGAGCTCCGCTGCTTAGGAAGGGTCCCGGCCGGGCGGGCGAGCCAGTACTCGCCGGCACCTTCGCCCGCAGGCGGCCCCTGCGCTTGGGGCTTTTCCCTAGCACAGCGGGGAGCCCGGGAAGCGGGGACGTGGCGACCGAGAGAGAGGAGCTAGGGGCGGGCATTTCGCTTCTATGGGGCAAATGGTGAGATATAGCGGGGCAGACGGAGTGAAAGGATGAAAAGGACGCGCAGGGCTGATCAAAAGGACGCAGCCAGCAGAGTGCAGAGGGAGGAGGCAAGGCAGCACATCGGATGGGCAGGAATGAGGTTTCTCTATTGACGACGTAGGGGTGGCAAGGGAAGGGGAGCAGCAAATTGCCTGGCTTATTCCATGTGCTGACGATGACCGAATCCTAAACTCTCTTCTCACGGAAAAGTCAGATTAATTTCCGTGTTTCTTCCTAGGCTGGGCTATAGTTTGAGATTTAGGGACAGTTTGCTAGCCCTCCCTGCTGCAGCAGTCAACAAATCTTTCCAACCCTGCTTTGGAAGGAGTACTTGATGACCATCAAGATGCAACGGTTGCTGCTTGGTTTCACCTTTTCTTTGGGGCACACTTTCTGCTTTTGGGAGTCCTGAGCTCACAAGCTGACTGGTTGCGTCTTTACAGGAGGCCAGTTTTACTTGGCGGGAGAGGGTGTGACTTTGTAGCATGACAGTTCCTTTTTGCTGTCTCCCTGCCAGTCTTCAGTACTTCTCCAGTTTTGTCTTTGTTTTTTTTTTTTTTTTTGTTTAATCGAAGTAACATTTTCTATTTGGATTTATTCTCTCATGCATGATTTATCAGAAGTTAAAATAAAGTTTTGCAAATAAGTGGGTACAGTTATTTGTAGAATCTAGAAGCAATGTGTCTGTTAAGTTGCAATATAATGATTTAAAAGGTTTCACATACAATACAGTCTTTTTTATTTATATCTATAGATAAATACCTCTGTCTAGACAAAAAGTTAAGGAGGAATAGAAGCTTCAAAATATTAATAGGAAAGAACAGGAATAACTGGAAAGTGTGCAAGTTCAGCTGACAACAGTTACTGATGGTTGTGTTATGTTCAGTTGCCTGATGCTTCTGATTTTTACATTCAGGTTATAGTTAATATTGGAATGGACACCCTGAGCCAGTCCCTCTATCACTACTGGTACTGGCCTTGCAGATGCCTGGAAGATGGCAAGTTTATTGCGATTCGTTTGTGGGAAGATGTCCTTGTTCCATAGAGATACTGGAAGGGCCTGAACCACATGTGGTTGCTGAACTGTTTTAGAGGTGAGGTGTATGCATGGCAGGGATTAAATTTATTTTCTGGCTCAAATTATATTACAGTTTTGTCCTAACATGAAGCTCTTTCTTTGGTTTCTATTTTATCTTCTCTTTTTCTTTGGACACATATTTTTGAAACCACATTTTAAATTTCTGAAGAGTCAAAATCTCACAGTTATACTGGAAGAGGAGCAATAGAATGAGAGCAGGAAAGTACTCCAGTCTCTCTAGCATTGAGGGAGCTGATGAATAACATGTGCTCAAGGGCTGAAGATGTTCTCAGCAGTGCTGTGCATGATGGGTGGGGCCAGCATCTTGTATGCAGCTGACTGAGCATATAGTATACCTGTGAGAACACCTGCTGAAGACTTGTAGAGTAAGGAAGTGATGTTATAGCAGTTAACTAATTAACCCAAATTGTGGGCTCTTAACTTTAAGAAGTTATTGTCACTTTCGCAAAGCAGTTTAGGTTAGATAGGGGCTAAAAACATGCCCAAGCCTGTGTTAGACTTTGTCACCAGTGGTAACAAGGAAAGTCCACATTGGAATGATCAGCCCTGGAACTTCTAGTGTCATTACATTTCAAAAGTAAGAAGTTTCTCTATGTTAACAGACATTCACATCATCTGTACAGACAGCTCTCTTGACCAGGGCAGTGATGAAGTGCAAAGGTCTATTTTCATTATTTAAAGGTCTTAAAAATGCAGCATCACAATGTCAGGAGGGTGCCGCAGAAGCCCTGCAGCATCTGGCATCAGGTGGTGCAACATGAGCGCTATTCAGAATTGAATATGGGAAGCAAAAAATGGAGTGGTCTGGCACACTGTAATAGATTTAACCCCACTGGTCACTGGTTCCTTTCTTTTACCTATCTTCTCCATGAAAAATAGTTTCAAAGCAGAGCCAGTGAGACTAATCAGAGGAATAATGTTAAGATTTTTGTCAAAAAAGTGAGTGTTTAAAAAATTAGCTTCTTTTATCAGTGAATGGTTCTAAATTGTTTTTGTTTCATCAGGATTTTAAAATGTCAGTTAATACATAGCAAAGCTAGCATTTGTTTTACATGTACAATAACTAAGTGGATAATCGTGCTCAATGCTAAATGTGCATTCATATGAACTCCTATTTTTCTGTTGGCTAGAGAATCCAGAGAACAGCGAATTATATAGAGACAACAGATTTCAAAGGTTTATATGTCTGTTTACTTGACTAGGCTGAATACCGAGTCCTCTTGACAAGTTGTGTCAAAGCTGCTGCTGAGAACGAGGGTGTTATGATGGTTAGATTACTAGTTAGCACAGTTGTGGCAATCAGCATAGACCGGCATAGACCACTGGTGCTGATACATGTAAACTAATTTAACCCTCTGCTTCAGTCAGCTCGACTTACTTTGGCTTCTAACACTGATGAATGAGTGCAGCACAGACAAGTTCTGTAACAGTGTCTGTGGCATTTTAAGGTGTTACTGTCTTTCCCTTTCAGTCCAGATGTTTATTCCTGACCACTGAGATTTCTCCCCTCTTCCATATTTGAATGGGTAGAATAGGTTGCATAAGTTCTCTTTATTCATATTGATGCAAAGACAGTGATTTCTTATTCTATGAATAAGACCATAAGATACGAAAATGCCCCAAATGTACCAAAATGTACCCAAAATGTAAGACAGGTACACAAAGCTTACGGATATCACCTCACAAAAGGAAGTTGAGCCTATGTATCTGCGCGTCAGGCAGAAAAGAATTCATAGAATAATAGAATCATAGGATGGTTTAGGTTGGAAAGGACCTTAAGATCATCAAGTTCCAACCCCCTGCCATGGGCAGGGTCACCTCACACTAAACCATGCCACTCAAGGCTCTGTCCAACCTGGCCTTGACTTCATAAAGCTGCTGCTTGTTTGAGCCAGGATTTCATGAGATGTTACCTTCCAAACTAAGCCTCCTGAAGGGCCAACTGTCTCCAAAATGGGCTTAGCTTAAAATGCCACCAAAGGCATTTTTAAGATAGGATGTCTAACTTTGGACTGAAGTTGAGGGAGAATACTCCATAATTTGCCCTGTTATGACAGAGAATAGCAGTAACAGCTTAAAACACCACAGCTGTTACTTCAGTGGTCTTTATTGACATCGTATAGTCACCTAGAGGCACTTTTCTTGCTCGACCTATACAAAAAAGTAGACTGGGCTCCTGTGTTCTCTTCTGGCTTTGAAAAGTTATTAAGCCATTTCTCTCTTTCCAAAGCTTATGCATTCATGCTGGCATCCTCAATAAAGCTGGGACACAAACAAAAAATCAAACAAAACAGTCACAATAGCATTCAATACACTTAAACTTGGAGGAAATGAAAATCAATATTTGTCAAATGGAGGGAAAAGGTAAAATAGGCTGAGGAAAAATGTCCGGGTTTCTTAAAAGCCATTAGTGAAAATGAAAAGTTGACAGCAATACTGGAATTTAATTCCTACATTGGTGCTGCTGGAACATACAATTTTGTTGTTGTTTTCACGCTCTGTCTATTGATGCATGCACTAGCTTGATGTACACATATTCCTTTACTGTTCGTGCTTCTGAATGGAATTTATTATGTTTTAGTATGCATGGTTTGGAACCTTGAAGGCTTATGTTCGTGGTTAAAGTGTGAGGGGCTAACTTAGGAAATGAAAGTTTCATCTCTGGCTCTGGGCACATATGTGACTTAGGGCAAGTTGCTCAAATCTCTTGATGTACTTTGTAAAATTATACTAACAATAGTTCCCTACCTTTAATTTTTATTTATTTTGGATATTTAGATAGAAAACTGTTCATATTGGTCTTTTAAAATGTATACGTACCATACATGGCTACTCTTTTGGGCTGTATATGGTTATAAAATGTCCAATACAAAACAGGTACTTTGAATTTCAGCATCTACCAGAACACCTGGAAGTACCCTGCTGGTACCTTAGTACAACATTTGCCACTTACCAGATGAAGTTTAAAAACTGCTGCTATGTTATTCGTGCTTATGTTTTTACTGCATTTTTAAGAACAAATCACCAGTTCTGTCTTAAGAGATACTGAATTTTTGCTGAACTATTGGACTTAGCTGTAATCTTTTAAAGGTTTCTGTGTAGACAAAAAGACCCTTCGTCAGGCACAGTACAAAGAAATAGTAGTTGCATTTGCTGCCTTGCAGACAAGTGCCTGTAGCTGATTTTCAATTTCAGTGATATTTATCACAGATAACTTTCAGCCTAGATTTCTTGTGATGAATTTTCTTTATATATTCCCCATATATAAAAGAAATGGTAAAACAAAGTATGTGGAATTGTAAAGGTCATATTTAATCAGAAGAAAAGTGCTGGATAATGTACATTATAACAGTTTAGGGTCAGACTTGTTGCTCTAGTGACTTCCTAGTTTGTTTGAGGGTAGTGTGTGAGGTAGGAAGATGTGAAAAGGTTAGTGCCAGTGTGGTGTAGTGGAGAGAGTACTGTAATTAAGTGTACCAGTGGGAGTCCTCTGCAGCATCTGCTTTTGATGCAAGGCTCTGTAACATTGCTTGATGCTGTTTTCTCCCAGAAAGTGTTTATCTCCACGTATGATATAAAATTCCAAGCAGCAAGCACGGCAGTGCAGCCATGTGTTGTAATGCAACTATGGGCATGTCCATTGTCTGCTCTACTGTTTTGTCCTAGGAATGATGATAAAGACAGGAAGTATTTTTGGATCCTCTGAGAGATTTTATCTATTTGACCAATTGCTCTTTATAACCGTATGTATGGCAATGGCAGTCTTTGCTTCTGAAAGGGTAACTGGGTTTTGAAACTGGCAATGTGTGGTACAAGTCAGCAAGCTGCACTTACATTTAGGTGTTCATTCCCAGACTGTCTTGTGGAGAAACAGAACTCGGTGAGTTTTGTTTCATCAGGAGCCTGAAGTAATTGTCAGCTAAATCCTGAAGTCCTAATTTTATTTACTATTCATCTTGAAGGGCTTACTTTTTATCTGAACATTAAGATGTTGACAACAGTAACAGTAAGAACAGGAGACATGAAGAACATGGGCAGCAATTTCCACACCTACCCCATCTTCTGCAGCTTGACCTGCGTTTCAAGCTTGTCCAGTGCTTTATTTTGCCATTTCTATTTATATAATGATCAATTTAAACCATCCGAAAGAATCATTTTTTACTAAGTGCTATTCTGTCATAAAGTTAGGCTGCCAAAACACGGTGTCACAAAGTCACTTAAAATCGTGGCCCAAGTGCCGTGACAGTGGACATTTACTAGCTGACATCCCAGATAAACACACTGAGATTGTCCTATTGCCTGTCCTGTCTGGCCAGCAGTCAACTGTCTATCCCCCTTTTTATTGTTATCAAAGAAAAGCAATTCGTCTGTTGTTTGATTAATCTTTAGGTGTACAAGCAGGTAGGCAGTCTGCTGATAGAGCCATGGTGTAGTCAAGCACCTGTAGCTGACATGGGTTGTGATTTTGGGCAGATGTATGCAGTACATTCTTACCCCTTTCTAGAGGGCCAAATCCAGGCTGCTGTATTTCCAAATAAGTTTTTTGGGAGATCTGACTTTAAGCAGATGAAATTAGTGTACAGTAGGAGAGAGTCCTGTGGTGATGGTATGTCTCCCAGATTAGTAGTTATCTCTCATATTCTACCCCTCCCTCCCTCCCTCCTTCCTTCCCTCCCTTCTTCCTTCCCTCCCTCCCTCCTTTCCTCTCTTTTTCCTTCACTTCTTTCTTCCCTCCTTTCTTCTCTTTTTCCTTCACTCATTTCTTCCCTCCTTCCCTCTTTCCCTCTCTCCCTCTCTCAGGGATTAAGGTTCTGTGTAGTGTTGACATTTACTAGAAAAGGTTCTAACAACAGCAGAGCTTGTGAAGAACAAGACTGTAGAAAACAAGAAAGTTAAAATGAATTTAACTATCAGTAGTTTCCAGCTGGAGCACCTTTCCTCCCTCTCCTGTTAAGCTGTAAAATCAAAGCATAATTTGAAAGGGATCCCTGGTGGAATTGGAGAAAGTAGCCCATTTTGCATGCACAAGGGAAGCTGAGATGTTCATTTACAGTGTAGCATTTCCTCAGTTTCTGCAGAACCAGCCCCCCGGGTGGGGTTAGAAGCTCATGTGGTGTAGGTAGTAAGATTTTTCTACTTGGACAAATACTAAGCTTTTAGTCTCTGGTGGTGAGTGGACCTTCTGAGTCTTTCAAGTGCCACCACAACTATCTAAAATGGTGGTACAGACCCACATCTCTTAGGACAGATCTCTAATACAGTCTCTCTAGTACAGGAGACTTTGAAACGGTTGAAGTGCAGTAAAACAGCTCAAGCTACACTGTCAATGTTCATAGTGTAAGAAGGGATATGCAGAGAAGTTTGGCTACGGCAGTGGCAGGTATGGAAATTTCTTGGATGAGTTTGTTCTCAATCAAGGATTTGATCTCATCTTGGATCCCTTCAGCAAATCAGAGGTACAGAGGTCTCTGGTTGTTCTCTGTATTCCTCTCTTTGCAGAGCTTAGCTTGGACTCTGTTTAATGCAACGTATTTTCTCTTTTAGTGGAAATGGTTAATCTATGCACTCTGCACCTGTCTTAAAAACTGCTTTTAGTTCCTTCCATCAATTGACTTTTGAGATACAGTTTTCTTCTTTACTCTCTCTTCAAAGACTTGCACGGATAGAGCACTGATGTTTTAAACATTAATTTCAGTGTGTAAAGCTCTTGGTGTCTTCTTCTGATTACACTACAAAGGGAAGTTGGCAGGGATGGGCATTTTTGAGAGAATTGTTTTTTCATTTCTGAGGAGGGTGAGAGTATAGTGGCTGCTAATAGGTGCTGAGCTTTGTGCTAGTCTCATTTAGATACTGTTCTATGTCTTCTTCCTTCTGTTCTTTATTGTTTATAGGTATTTATGGTTGATTTTTCCTGAGAAACATGTTAAGAAAGAATACCACATGTGTATGTGAAGGTCTGTGGGTGGAGAAGGCTAGCTTTTTCCTGGGATATATAACCTTACTGTGCTGTTTCTGTGTGGGAAAACTACATTAACATCTTGGAGAACCAAATAATTTAGGCCTCCTTCACGAGTTCTTCTTCCCTGTTCCTTCATCTCATACTGTTCAGTGTTTATATTTTAAATAATTTCATTGCTTGCCTGTGTTAAAATATTTTAAAGTAGCAAATTTCTCTGGATTCACTTGAAGAGCAATAACCTCA
Source organism: Lathamus discolor (assembly GCF_037157495.1). Lineage (NCBI taxonomy): Eukaryota > Metazoa > Chordata > Aves > Psittaciformes > Psittacidae > Lathamus > Lathamus discolor. The sequence goes on along the minus strand of NC_088909.1, from coordinate 16,524,401 downwards.
TTTTAAAATAAATGAGAATTTAAAATAATATTCAGAGGATTTTTTTCAGCAGAGGAAATGTTGACTCCAGAAGTGTTTATGTAACATTGCTGAAAATTTGGACAAGTCATTGCAAAAGAGTTGAAATAAAGAGGTTTAAGTATTTTATAGTGGTCAAATGCTGCTACCAAATTTAATCTTTACTAAATCCAGAAATGTTACATCCTTCTGGTTCAGTAATAAACCTACAGTGACTCTTCAGGGTGATGCTGTTTCTTTTTACTTTGCTCTTATGGAACATGGTATTGATCAGACTGTGAAATAATACAACAGCTGAAGCTCAGGTAGCAAATATGCATTGAGTTGATCTCCCTTTACTAAGCTTCCTATATCCCAGCATTATTTATGGGAGAGGGACTGAGTCTGGAAAATAAGTTTGATAAATACCACCTCGTAGCACCTGTTGAAGTGATGGGAAAGAAAGCGCTCCCTAGTTTGTTAACTTTAAGTATTGGGAGTAGAAGTGATGTGCACATAATAATATTATGATTCATACAAACCACTTTTCAACCAACTCAATATATTTCATTACCTCCTTTCCAGCAGAAGTATTGATTTTTGTTTTGTGGTTTTATAACACAATTTCAAGGCTGTTGTAGTTTAATGAGCCATGTTCTTCTGATGTTTAAAAAGATTTGAAGCATTTGTTGAAATAAATGTTATGGATTGCCCATCTCTTGTCACCTCTTATTTCTCTTACCCATGTAAACCCCGCATAAGAATGAATAGGGCAGCCAGCTATGTGGCTTTTTGTGTTTGAGATCAAAGTGCTACTGGAGAACAATAGCAGGCCACACTTCTGTGTTCCTGACCACACACAGCAGCACCTGCAGAGCAGTAAAATGTCATTGTTGCTTCTGCAGTTTGAGCACAGAGGAAGCACCACTGAGGTGGCAAATGATTCTAATAATACTTGATGTGAATTGATGGGGAAGGAGGACCATAACACAGGGGGCTTTTTATTATAAGCCTTGACTTCCCAAGCTGTGAACAACAGAATACTGCACCTGTGGACTTATTTCAGATCAACCATTTTGGAAAGTGACAGATTTTATTAATTTAAGGAAGAACTTTTCAACATGGCAAAGTTGTAGTTTATTTTGGAGATGCGAAGAAAAAAAAGCAGAAAGATATGTTGTTACATATTTCCCAATGCTCATACTTTCTAGTGTGCTTTGCTTTTTCAATCTGCTATAATGGAATCACAGGGGCATTATTAGAAAGATTTTTATCCTAAAAAAAGAAAGAAGAAGACAAAGAGATGAAACAATATCACAATATCTTTTTTTTTCTTTTATACTTTTATCCACTGTTTCATGCTTTATATTAGATGAACAATGGAATTGCTTGAAGAGATGTGTGTTAATTTTAAAGATACTCAGGACAGCTGAGGCTTGGGGAAGGAAAAATAAAGTTGGTGAAAAAAAAACCCTCAAATTATCCAATATAAGTGATTTATACTAGGCACTGTCTTTGTGCAGTCAGCTCTTCCCTTATGCATCCATCTTTGGGAATGTTCTGGGATGGCAGGGGCTGGACATGAGGGCTGCAGGACTGTAGTGCTGTCAAAGGCATGTGCAGATAAATGGAACTGACATACGTTTGGACAATATGGAGTTTACTTTCAGCTCTAAACCAGTCAGTTTATCAGGTTTCTTTACAACAGCAAAGTATGACTGCTTGAAGATATCTTCTAATATTTCTGTTCTGGGATCATGACAGTATATTGGTCTGATTTTTAGAACAGCATCAGTATTTCTTTGTTCAGGTGGCCATCATGTGCCCTACAGTGTAGTGCAGAGATGCTGCAAAAGTTGAGAAGATTAGATGACTGGTGGTCTAATAATAGAGTGATTCCTACCTATACCATAAATTAACAAAGTGCAGGATCTGATTTATCTAGAGTTTTCTTGTTATTTTTATTTAATGGAATATGTGGCTCTATTCTGACCCTATTATGGCTGCAATGATTTTGCTAGGCACAGAGATTAGCCTCTGGTACCCATATGAAACCAAACACATCCAAATTTTCGTATAAGTGCAGTTAATACGCTGCTGATGATGTAATTCAGGTGGCCTTAAATACAGAGTATACATAAAAAGGGAAGTCAGTATGAGTATTTTATTATCTTCATATGTGTATAGCTTTTACAGTTGGTTTTGAAGGAATCAGAAGTTGTAATTCATGTAATATTAATGACTAAGAGTTGACAAATCAAGCATAAAGTCAACTGGATCATGATTATTAGCTAAAAGCATAGTGCTTTGTGATGGTTCTTTTTGTTCTAAAAATAAGCTCTGGGTGAACTGGAAATTGTTTTGCAGGAAACTCTTAAGTAAAGTGATCATGCGGAGTAGCTGGTGGAATATTACGCTTTTAATTTGCACAAACAGATGGTAAGCTTGGCCTTAGAATTAATCAGTAGATGACAGACAGGTAGCAATTTTGTACATTTTGGATGGAAGCTTCAGAAAAACAAACTGCTTCATATTCAATAGCCTGTATACCAAGTGAGAGAAATATTTACTAAACTTTCATATTATCCATAGTGTTACTTTAACTTACTGTTAGGGTTAACTCATACAAGAAGACTGCTGATTTATTTAGTCAACTTCAAAAACTTTGGTTTGATTTATTCACTTCTCCTCCTTTTCAGTTTTGGCAACGTATATAGCACTCCGAACACACAGAAATGTGGCTGTGAATAAACTTATGAGCAAGTAACTGCCTTAACAATTCAGGATTCATGGAACTCTGACCATATCCTTTTTAGCTAATCTTTCAGGTAAGATTTTGATACCCATTGTTTCTCTTTCCCCTCCCAAACATAATACCTGCTAACCTAAGCACATACAATATGTTTCAGAAGAGAGATTCAAGCAAGTGCAGCCACTGGTGTGTTTTAATGTCAGTGCAGAGATAATGTTACCTTCCTAAAACAAAATCTTTTTTCTCCCCTTCAAATGAAGTCCCTTGATACCCCTGTCAGAGACCATTTGTTATGCAGAGTTTTGCGAAGCAGTCAAAATTAATTCACAGTGATCTTTTCACCCAGAACCCCCAGCTTCTAATAATAGGCTTTCTCAACAGGTGCTCATTGTGGCAGTTTGACTCCCACTTACCAGACTAAAGATTTTATTCTTTAGCCATATTAAAGAATAAAATCCTGAGCTTGTAATTTACTAATCTTCAGCAGCTGCCCAGGAAAGCACACCTGCTTAAAAGAATGATGTCTTGTGTCTTTGTGATCTAAACCCTAAAGATGTTTCTATATTTGTCTGTTTCTGTACTTAATAAAATCTCATTTACAAGTCACTAGAAAATGTATCCAACAAGAATGTCATGTAATACTGCAGTCTCATTAGAAATTTAATGGTGTTATTTATTCTTGTAGAGGAGCAAAAGTCCACCTGAAGACAAAGCAAGATATTTTTTGATAGATTGATTTTTATTTTTTTTTCAGTCCTCTGAGTTAGGATTCATAGCAGGTTTCATTGTGAAACGAAACAGAGTAAGATAAAACTGCTTTAAAGGTAGTACTAATAAGCTGTACTCAATTTAACTGTTGAGAACTTTGGCAAATGTTTGCTCATCTCTTGCAGTCACTGTTTATATGAGCTTCAAAACAAAAATTAAAAACATACTTTTTTAAAAACATTGAATATTCTTGTTGGGAAGGAAAAAAAATGTTTGAAAAAAGTACTGCAGAAGGATCATCAGAAATAACTTGTGACGCTGTTGGTACCGTGTATCATAATACTCTAATTCGTGTAACTGCACATAACCCGGTAAATAATGAAATAGATTACCAGTAGAAAGATATCCCTGTGGAGGGTAAAGCCATGCTACCAAAGCTCATTTAAACTACTATAATTGTGGTTGTTGCCAAAGCTCTTATGGTAAAAAGTGGCTTAAGCTAAAACCACATCCAAAATAATGCACTAATTGCATCCGTACAAAGCAGTGTGTTCAAATAGCTTCAGCATACTGGTGTTAACTCAGGATGAGCACTTCTAGAAACATCAGTGCAGTATCAGAACATACAAAGTGTCTACAAAAGGGGGAAAAATGGAATTAAAACAATTGCTAAAAATGTATTTCTGTACATGGTGATTGTCACTTGTATGATATTTAGGGAAGGAAATCTTTGCCTGATTTTGATTTACTTTGTATGCCACCTTTAAGATTAGACTTAAGAACAGCCAGGAAACATTTGCCTTTACATACCTTATTATTAGTCATTGATTGTATTGATGATAATACTGCTGTTGATTGAAACTGGAGCCTTGGACACCATATTCCAGTTTAGAAAGTTAGTAAGATGTCATTAAGCCCCTTTATTGAACCAGGTAACTTAAACAGTGGGGGCCTCTAGCAAACCACATACACGTGACATTGCCGGAAACAAAGACACACATGAGGCCTCTCAGACTGTTGCAGACAGAGAGGTTTTATAGAGTATTGCTTTAGTGCAACTGTTTGAGGGAATGATGCAGAAAAAACAGCTTGTAAAGAGAAAAAAAAAAAAAAACCAACAGTAAAAAAGCGCTGACCAGAACCATGTGAACACCGGTAGCATTTACTTGAGAAGAGTGTCAGAGCTTTTTAAGTTAAATGCTGAAAAAAGAAAGCTTAGAATTAAGAGAAAAGAAGCCATCTCCAGCTGTTTAATTCTTGTTATGTTCAGGGAAACAAGGTTTTGTGTGTGTCAAAGAAGGAGCTGATTTTGTCATCAGTTTCTCTTAATGGAAAGAGAGTGCCCTATACACTGGCTTGCTGCTCAAGTCAAAAAGGTTGATATTGCTTTTTATTCAATAGCACCATTTATTTAGTACTCTCAATATCCTATAAATGTAGGTATTAGACAACACTAGTTCCCTTAAAGGAAACAGATACCAATTTACCTCCTTAGCAAAGTAAGGGACTTCACTAGTAGGGATTAGTAAAGCAGTTTGCCAGATTCAGCAGTGACTTTGTCACAGAACTAAGAAGGTCCTGATTACTTTTTTATTCATACTGGTGCACATCACATGTAAGCAGGAGAAGAGTCATGTCTCTGGCTGCAACACCTTCTTCCCTGATACAATTATGAATGTAATTGGACTCCTTCTAAAGCTCAGTGAAGTGCAGAAGTCCCAATGCTAGATCCCTTGCTCTTGATACACACAGAGCGTAGATCACTGGTACATATATGCTTGTGTGAAATCTGGAATACAGTATTGTTCATACTGTACCACAATATTTCCAAAATTTATAGAAAACTGTGAAAGTAAAAGCCTTCACCTGTGATCTTCAATATTGGTGAGGGAAATAAGGAGTATGGTATGAGCATCAAGTTGCCACTCAGTTGCTTGTGCACCTATTTATAGGTATTAATACATATAGTATATACATATTAAAAAAAAGGGGGAAAGGAAGGAAATGAAAGTGATAATAAAATTACAAAAAAGGAATTGCAACCATTCCAGATTCCAACAGTTTCCACAGATGTGGGAGGCCACAAGTCCCGTGTGATGATACAACTTGCCTAGAAGCATCTTGTGGAAGTGGGACTTGCATCTCCTGAGTCCCAGTGTAGTGTATAATTCAAAAAAGCATCCAACATAGATAGATGATTGCGGTTCTGAAGCTTTTTCATTCTTTAACATCTTACTGTTAACAGAAGATTTGATGTACATTAAAGCTCTGCTATTTACAAGATGTCACACACTAGTGCATCTTTACAAGTCTCATCTGAAAAAAAAAAATCTAGTGCAAAGTTGAGATTTAAGAAGCTAGTTCACTCCACAAACCTCTCACATTTGCTCCATATATGACATTTTAAGTTTTGTTTTCTATAGAGCAGTTCTAACTTTGTTTCTCCCCAAAATCAAACAAATCCTCCTGAAATATTTCTTTCTGTTGCAACTGGTTTAATTTCTTGCTTTATCAGGGATAAAGCTCACTCTGAGTTGAACATGGCCATAAAATTGTCTGGAAAGTGGACTTCAGAAGATCATCACATCAAATAGTAAAAGGTACACAATTATTGCAAATGTAAACCCTGATCTAAGGTGGACACTGGGACAAAGCTGTTTGCTATTTTATTCTTAGAATCCAGCACACTCCAGCTTGCTGTCTGCTACTGCACTGTCAAATGCCAGTGCATTCAATAAAGTATACATTAGCCACCATAGTTTCCTAGTACCTTACGTTTAATTCAGCTTGTTTAATGGGTTCTTGCAAAATATTCAGTGGAGGAAGGGATTGTTCAGGCTACCAAGCTAAACATCAAAACACTTATGGCTTATTTTTCTCACGTAGACAAAGATATATTATTAATTTGTCAAGCACACTAAACAATCCCAATTAATTAGATGAAGTATTTGTACCAATTGAGAATCACCCATTTATATTAATATTTTCAACCATGCTGAGTAACATTTTCATGCACTTAACCTGAAAGCATACCCAGTAGATTTTGGAAGCATGGAAATATGTGAATAAAGTGGAATACTGCATAAATGATCATAGGTAACTTAGAGCAGCAGAGAAAGCTACTGTAGCAGCACACCCATGTAGAGATAGAATGGTATTTTGAAACCAACTAAGTTTTGTGTAATTTCTTATTTTCCCATTAGAAAAAAAAACAACACATAGATGAAGACTTAAAAATCAGCTAAAACATAAACAGTGAAATCATTTCTTCCTAAAGCTGCTAGCAGTATGACTTACCAGCTGTTAGATGTATGTATCTGTGTCAATGGAATATTCAGCTTCAGTATAGCTGACTCGTTTATTGTTGTTGATGGTGTAACTGATTACTTTGTTGCTATTCAAAATGTGAATAAGCTATGTGCTTATCTACTACTCTTACACATTTTGTGGCTTGGGAAATGAAGAAGTTAACTAATGTTTTTGCTATGTTATTGCTGAGGTGCAAGTGGAAAATTTAACTCTTTCTACTTACTGAAATGGTCGCTTCTTGTTCTTTCTCTTCTCTCTCCTCTTGCCAAAGGCTATCCTATCACCTGGCTTTAAAACAAACCGTATTTCCTGTACTGTGTGCCACCTTAAGTGCCATCCATCCTTCTTTGTTCTTCAAAACTTCTTTCTCTGTTTCTTGCTACAGCTTCTTCTACCACAAAGGAAACAGGTCCATTTACCTAAAAGTGTAGGGAATGTAATGGTTTTGGATGGAGGACATCCATGGCTACAGTCATATTCAGATCCACAGTAAATTTCTGGCTCTGTACTGGAGTGTGGAGGCGTACCCTCTCATGTCTCTGGCTGCTAACAGCATAACTGTTGACTGTAGAAGGCTCCCCAGTAGCTGAATTCACATCCTAGATTTTTTTTTTAATGTGTATATATATATATATAAAAGAATAACTGTCTTTAAAATATTAATCCCATGAAGACTTTCCACTATGTGATTTATGGTGCATTAAATTCAACACAACTCATTGACATTACCCTGTTTTGTTTCTTGCATGAAATGCAGTAAGAAGTTATTCTACCAGGTTGCCTGAATATCATTAGCTACATAGGCCATTTCTAAGTATTCACTAGGCATGAGGTCATTTTGTTAAGATAAGGATTCCCATCAAGGTCCCTGGCACACTTCATGTGAGTAGGAATGCTGGGGTGAATAAAGCTTGTTTGTTTCTTGGGTTCTCATACTTCTGTTTTCCTTAGCCACAATTCTGATGATTTAAGGACTAAAAATGTATGCTGTTCTTTCTTTTAATAATGATGTCGATTGCTTATTTTATAGCTGTTGGAATATTCCAGGACCAAGGTATTAAAATATGAATGCAATAAAAAAACCCACCTGAATTTTACGTATGCAGATGCATATCTCAAATTCTAATGTTGAGTTTTTTGATTCGTGTGTTCTAAGATAACAAACAAAGTGAATTGATTTCCTCAGCTCGTACATCCGCCTAATATATGAGGTAGAAATACAGTGTAATGATTTATAATTTTGTGGTGTCACCCCACCTAAGAACTTCAGATCTTAATGATGATTCCCAGATGGCTAAACAGAGAATTGTCATTCAAATTCTCTGCCTCAGTTTTTCATGTGTTTAAATAACATCAATAACTTCCTGGCAAGAGATTTGTTGTTGCTTGTACAAAAGACCAAATGTTCAGTAAAATGTAAATTAGGACATCTTCACTGAAGTCAAACATAACTGAGAACTTGGACCAAATGCCTTCTATGCCTTGATTTGAACAGGTGGTTGGACTTGATCTGTAGAGGTATCTTCTACCTGAAATCTTTCTATGATTTGAAGTGTATGGGTAGAAGTAATGCTAAACATGTGAAAGACAGTTATACGAATGTTTTAGAAATGAGGCTAAAGTCAGGAAAAAGGGAGGGTCTAGGCTGTTGTCTTACAAATTGATTTGTTTTCTTTTTCAATTTTGTGTGAAGTACAACAATGCAGTCCAGTGATATGTTTGTAAGGTGCCTTATGAAAGTCTGACAGCAGTGCAAAGCTCTTTGAAATGGCAGAGAGAGTAGGAACAGAACAATGTCCCTTGTCTGTATATTACAAAAGGACAGTCAATATCATTGTAGTTCCTAGGAATCTTTTCTCCAAATGATGCAAAAAGTGGTGATTGTCTAAAGAAATCAACTTTTCTGTTTCTTATAGAGCAGCTGTACTTTCTTCCTTCCTTTCTATTATGGCTATTTAATCTCTTCTTTCAGTGTGTCTAAGATATGTAAGCCTGGTTTGGACATGTGGAGAGGGGCTGGGGTTTTTGCAAGGGCAAATAAGGCGGTACTTTCTGAGGGACATAGGAGGACTAAAATGCAAAGAACATGTAAATTACATGGTGGTTATTTTTAAGATATAAATGTCATCTTCTAATCAGTGCAGAGATCATGATTGATCCACAGAAGCCACTTCTATTGTCTCATTGTAGAGGCTGATGCATTAGCTCAAGTTGTTGAAGGACGTTCATTGTAAGTCTGCTATAAAATGGCAGCTATAATTGCTGTGTTTTTTTGTTTGTTTTTTTTTCCTCATAACTGCTTTTATATCCCAATATCCTTAGGTTTCTGTCTTAGCTATTTTCCTTTCAGCAGAGGTAGAGTTTCATTCCTCTCTGCCCAGTTTTATGAAATAGTTTTAAAAACTTGAAAAGGGAAGGTAACTTAGATGGGCTGCTGCTGTAATGTAATAACACTCATTTACCACTGGGTGGTGTTTGAGTCAACCTACAATTCTGGGTTAAGTCTCTATGCCAAGACAGCGTATAGCTTGTACAGCTGAATGCAAGAATCCCAAGGCCATTTCAGTGATACATGATGAAATTTTCTATTGTTTGTGCTTTTTAGAATTTAGGAATGTATGGAAATAATAAATGCAATAAACATGTTAGAATGTGATCTTTCCAGAATGATAAATGGAGGGTTTCCCATACTGATACTAATTCAACTTTACCGTTATTGCCTAAAGCAACCTTTGATTCCATTCTTGTTTTTTTAATTAAAATGGGTGTGTTCCTCTGGACTGGATTTGCCTTATTTTTTCCTACTGAGCAATACTTAACACTGTTGGTGGCCACTGAAACTTAAGTAGGGCCAGATTTACTGAGTTCTTGCACAGCAACACAGGGCCAGATTTTGCTGCTCTTTCCTGTGTATGGTAGTATATTTGCTTAATTTAAGCTAAGGAGATTCCAAAATTGGAATAGCAAGTTCAAATACTTATTCTGAAGTTAAGAATGTTCAAATGCACACCAGGATCCAGATTTTGTACCCCAATTCCCTCTCTATGTGAAACAGACACAATATATCATTTGTCTAATTGAGCTCTTGGCATCTTGCCTTCTGTGGTTTAACAGGAGTTGTGTAATCATCCAAGATGCAAAAATCATCTTTTACAATTATTTTTAGCTGAGAAAAATGTATGCCCTCAGTGTCAGCAGTGTCTGTGCATCAGTATGTTGTTTAAGTATCTTAGATAAGTCCGATACTATGTTCTATGCCTGTTTTCTAACTGCTAGTTGAAAACTTTCAATGCTAAAGTCTACTCTGCCTGTCAAACAAACAAACAGGAGTGTTACACTATTTAGTACCACCTAATTTATTCCTAGAATACTCTTTTGGCCTTATATCCTTTAATCACCATTAATCTTATTTTAAATGTGTTATTTTCTTAGAGGCATTGCACTCATGAAAAGGCTCATATGTAGTCTCAAATAATGTCGAGAATTTGCAGCAATAATAAGTTTATATCTGCAGTTCAGCTTGTATCAACCCCATCTTCAGGTTGATTTGGTTTGGGGGGTTCTTTGTGGGGCTGTATGTTAGGGTGAGTTTTGTTTATTTGTTTGTTTTTGCTTTGTTTCACCAACAAAACTGAAGTTAGAGGACCATGCTCTTAGCTCTGCTGTTTAGTTGACCAATGTCTTTAGGGCACAGCACTGCTATGAAAAGAAAGCTTCCAGAATTATAGCATCAGGTCAGTTGCTGCCAACCTGAATAACATCAAGGGCACACAGTTGTTTTCCTTGTTTGTCCCACTTCACCATTGAACAAACTAAGGAAAAAAAAGACCAGGGATTGTATTTGGCTCAGCATGCTAGAAATTCTTTATGGTAGTACACAGAATCATAGAACCATGATGAGGCAGGAATGTTTGTGATGTCTCTTCCTCTCTAGCTCAGAGTTTGTTCTTCTTTAAAGAGAAAAGATGTGGAAATATGCATTCAGCAAACAAAGCTGAAGGAGTGAATTTTGAAACACTAGTCGTGAGGTTTAATTTTGTGCAACCTTTGCTGAGTATGCTTTGACTTGAAACTGCTGTCTCACTAGGACTTGATATGGACAGAGAAGTCAGTGGAAACAGACCTGTTGACTCTCCAGGCATTGTATCTCACCCAGAAAGTATACCACAAAACAATTGTAAAAGTAGTGAATAGGAAGCACAAAGTCACCTTGGATCCTGAACTGTTCCAAATGCTTTCAGCTTACATTATTTTCCAACTGTGTCATTCTCCCTAACTGTCTGTGTCACAAAGCATTACACCAAAGACATCAGCTGTAATTCGTTTTCTTAAATATCTGACTTAAAATCTGCATCAGGCAATTTGTATCATCTGTCAAACAACTGTCAGAAAGGGCCAAGAGGGAAACACCTGAGAAAAGCCTAGTGCTGAAAGATCTGCATGTGGAAGTGCTGGGTCCTGTGTGAACAGCTACTTGAGGATATCCTGGAAAATCCAGTAAAGTTGTCAAAATTTTCTGTATCCATGCAGGTTGTAAATACAGTCTTGGATCAGAGTTTCAGGCTGTTGGATGGTTTCTGGTGGCCTTGATTGCTACTGCTTGCAAGAGCTTTATAGGCAGCCTTAAAATGGCTTATAACACTTTCTATCAGAACCTGGAGTGTTATCCTGGCATCTTGGCCAATTCCTAATTATAGTTTATCTATTGAAAGTTCTTCCAGGGTCTAATTTAATTATTCTTTGTAGTTCAATGTTGTGACTTTCTAAATAGAAACTCTATTATATATATATAATATATATATATATATTTTATATATATTTTATTATATATATATAATATATATATTTTATATATATTTTATAATATATATATAAAGTTTCTAAATAGAAGCTTTAAACTGGTGGGTTTTTAACTGTGTGTAGTTCTTTGCTATAGTATATATATAATAAAATACTCTTTTATCCAACAAGTCACATTTATTTTTTTTCTAGAGCATGATACAGTTTCTGAATGATAAATTCAGTAGTGGCACAGAGGGGTGGAGCCTTGTCAGGATTATGATTTCAGTTTGGAAAGTGTATGAGTTTAAATATTTAATATATATTTAATATTTAAGGATCTGTTTGCTTAAAAGATAGTATGTACTTTTACTATAATGGTTTTCTGGAATGTACAGTTGTGCATCATAATAAAGTCAGTCCTTATCAGTGCTGTTAGTAGTTGCTAAAATGACTATGCCCATGTGCAGTGGCATCGAAAATAAACTTTCAAGTATTTGTTTTAAAATAATGGGCTGGTGTCATGGCATGAAAAGCTATGGAGGCATTAATTGTCTCTTCTGTTACTTTGCTAAACTAATCCATATAAAAAGAGCAGATTAAATTGACTGACCCTCATCTATGATTGCTGCTATTTAGCTAAGAAACATTTCTCAGGAAGCTGCTTGTCACAGGCTATCAATATTCTTTTCATCCCATGTTAGTTATTGGTGCACTTTGTTACTCTCCAAGATGGCCTGTCTCAAGTGGTTCTCCAGCTTGCACAGCAAGAAAATTAGATGCTAAATGGTAGAAGAAACAATTTGATTGTACTTTTTAATTTCTGCACTGTGGATTTCCAAGATCAGTAATCCTTTCCCTTCTTTAGTTCTTGTTATTATTATTACCCTTCTAGCTGATCTCTCTGCTGCAAAGAATTATTCCTTTTTTGTCAAATTGCATTTTGATCTCAGGTTCCTGCAGTAAGAACTGGACTTCTATGTAGTTTTGCTTTAATAAATATATGTACCAGGATATTTGTATACACATTATTATGTGACAGTTGTTCACAGTTAACATTACAGCCTTTGCTGTTGATCTGATAATACACAGAGAAGGATAAGCAGTTAAGATATTTCAGGCTTTTTCTCTACAGTTTATATTAGCTGGAGAGTTGGATTTCAAATAATACATGGATATTGAGAACATGATAATGACTTTGTTGAGGTGTCTGTATTCCATGTGGTGGGTTATTGGCTGTTTTAGGCCCATGTTTATTTTTTCAGCAATTAAGGTTCCTACTATATTACTCCGATTCAATGACCACTTAAATTAGTAAAAAATCACAGTAAGATTTGTTTACTTGTTTTGAATGTATATTTATTCCATGCTGATCACCTTAGTAAATATGGTTAAGGTCTGATCTTGTAAAAGGCTGAATGCTCTGCCCCAGATTCAGAACATAATTTAAGTGAACACAGCAATTTTAAATTCAAGACTGCTGAAAATTAAGCAGGTTTAACTCAGTGGGAGAAAAGGGAATTTTACTGTAAGTCACTCCTAAGAAAAAGGTTAGACCGGAAGCATAAATCAAATAAAGTTTTTCAGTGTTTCATGTTTAAAGAGCCAGACATACTTTAACTCAATCATGTTGTAGTTTGTAAACAATGTAATTGGTCTTGTTCAGTTGGTCTTGATATCTAGGTGTCTTGATCATAGGATCAAGGTTACATAGATATCTGTGGTTTTTAAAGGCTTATTCCACCTAGACTGCCATTCATTTCTCTTTTTTTTTTTTTTTGTCATGCTCATTCTTGGTGCAAACATTTGATCATTCTTTCTGGGAGAAATCTATAGGGATGCCAACTTTACTGGTAAACAGCCTTTAGTTTTGGCTACTTACCATCTAAAAGCAAGTAACATGTACAGGCCTTGTGTTAGGACACTGGTGCATGAAAATAATCTTAAATCCTAAATAAGCATAATTCAGAACATTATGAATCAAACTTCTCTGTCAACTGTGGACATGTCATGGAAAGATTTTGGTTTCTTTTTACATTTAGACTTTGAGGTCTGAAGCCTACAATTAACTTGTTTAGAAAGGGTTAAAATTAAAAACAAACCAAAAACAAAATTACACAACAGCACTAATTTAATTTAAGCTCTTAATTTATTGGAGGTTTCTAGGCACAATCCTACTCTCGGTTAGCTAGGCTTTACTGCAGTTGGATGCTGCTGTTGGTGCATTCTGTCCACACAGGTTGGTCATTTTAGAACTATTTAAAAACTTTTTTTTTTTCTGGCAAAGAAACAAATCAGAAGGAGCAACTTGGTGTAACAACAAACAGTGCTGTGTAAATATGCCAGAGCTGAATGCTGTAAAATACTATCTGCTTTGCAGAATGGTAGAGGCCCAGACCACTGAGCAACACTCATTAATAATAGTGAAGTGGCTATACAGTGCTTTGAAAATGAGAATTTTGCCCTCTTTTTCTGGGAGTAAATTAGGTCAGAGTGTTCCCAGAATTTACATTTCAATTAAAAACACCAATAATAACACATTGTGCTTATAGTGAATGATTCCTTCTCAGGGAAAGATGATATCTCCTGTTACTTTGTTAAAAAAAAATGCCCCTTCATTCCAAAAGGCCACACATGAGTGGTAAGAACGATTCTTCCTTTTTTGTCTTCTTCAGTTAACTCAACCTGTGTGAGAGTAATACACTGTAATCAGACCTCAGGCTTTCAATATCTGGGTTAGATATGTTTGAGTTTGTACATTTTGGTCTAGAGGTTTTTTGAAATATGAAAGAAAACAAAACTTTTCTTTGTTGTCTTTTAAACTCACCCACACCTGAAAAATTAGACAAATGATCCTCTTTGCTGAAAAGGAATTGTTCTTTTTGTGTGGGGAGGAATTGCTCTAAAACATACTATACAGAGCAGCTCATGCTTACAGTCTTGCTTTTTTTACAAAAGCGTGCAGGTTCTTAATAAAAATGCTATTATATGTGGATCACCAAAGTCTCATTTTCCTGTCTACTGCAAAAGAGTAATGTCAGTCATGAATTTTATTACTTAGATTTCTTTTTTTGTGCAGTTTATTTGCAGAGTGGCCACATTCACCATACAGTGCTGTTTGTTTCTCTTAAAGTGCTGTAAACGTTTTTAACAAACTTTTCAAAGTAACCACTAAGTAAAGAGATTCAAATAGTAGCTATCCACTGAAGTAAGTAGTGTCTGTGAGACTGTCCTGGGTTCAGCAGCAGCAGTCATTTTTTCTCCTCAGTAGCTGTTGTAGTGCTGTGTTTTTGACTTTTGGCCTGGGAACAGCTCTGATAACACCGATGTCTTTACTGCTCAAATGTTTAGTCTGACCAAGGACTTTCTGAGCCTCATGCTCTGCCAGGGAGGAGGGGAAACCGGGAAGAAGCAGAGACAGGACACCTGACCCAAACTAGCCAAAGAGGTGTTCCATACCACAGCACGTCATGCCCAGGAGGTAACTGAGATCTACCCGGAAGGGCTGGTTCACTGCTCGGTTGAGCTGCGTACTGACAGGTGGTATTGTGTTCTCTTTCCTTGTTATTTCCCTTATCATTATTATTATTGGTGGTAGCAGCAGTGGTCTGTGTTATACCTTAGTTACTGGGCTGTTCTTATCTCAACCCGTGGGGGTTACATTCTTTTGATTCTCCTCCCCATCACCCCGGGAGCCAGGGTGGGGGTGTGCAGGAGAAAGGGGGGGAGTGAGCAAGAGGGCTCGTAGCTGACTTAAGGCTTGGGCTTAAACCACGACAGTTCTTTTTGGTGCCCAACATGGCACACAAAGGGTTGAGATAACGACAGATCTGACCAGAGTGTGCCTAATCGTATTTGTGATAAGCATTCATTGTTTTGGATTAATAATCACTCGTCACAATGCTGATTTATTGGCTCTCAAAGTTGTTGTTCCTGATCTCACAGTTTCAGTATGTCGTATACTACTGGTATTTGCTGTGTTAGTGTTTTATCAAGTGGGGGGCTTGGGCTAAGGTTCTTGTCTCATTGTACTGTATGGTAATGACTTGTAATACAATAGAATCATTGATCATGAAACTGGTCTGGCTTGTGTTCCCAGTGTGGTCACCACCTCTATACTTTGTGAGATATATAATAGAAGTGCTTAGCAATTATACATCTTTTTTCTCCTTCTCGGGTGGTCAACCTGTGAAGGAGGCATTCTCTTCCCTGTCCCTAGTGGGACACTCCTAGTGGTTGCTCCCACCAACCCGCCAAGGCAAGCGCCCTGTGCTTACCATGGTGGAAGCAACCACCAGCTGGCTGGAAACATGCGCTGGGCCCCACGCCGCTGCCCAGAACACTGTCCTGGGCCTTGAGAAACAGAATTTGTGGTGACACGGCACCCCAGAGAGAACTGAGTCAGACAATGGGACTCATTTCCGGAACAACCTTATAGACACCAGGTCTAAAGGGCATGGCATTGAGTGGGTATATCACATCCTCTACCATGCACCAGCCTCTGGGGAAATCGAACGGTACAATGGGCTGTTAAAAACTACACTGAGAACAATGGCTGGTGGGATTTTCAAACACTGCGATGCACATTTACCAAAAGCCACTTGGTTGGTCAACACCAGAGGATCTGCCAAGAGGGCAGTCAGAACTTTTACATACTGTAGAAGGGGACAAAGTTCCTGTGGTGCACATAAAGAATTTGCTGGGGAAGACAGTCTGGGTTATTCCTGCTTCAGGTAAAGGCAAACCCACTCGTGGAATTGCTTTTTCTTGGGGACCCAGATATACTTGGTGGGTAATGTGGGAAGATGGGGAAGTCCAATGTATACCTCAAGGGGATTTGATTTTAGGGGAAAACAGCCAATGAACTTAGTTGTATGCTGTTGCCTGCTATGTAATACTTTTATAGCCCACCAACTAGATGTCTTCAAGTCACCAGTGGCTGGCTGTGGCTTTGCTCTGACCATCATCCCAGCACAGAATGAACTTTGATAGAACCAGACAAGTTCTTAGGCAAAGGAACGATCATCAGCAGCAGGCAATGATCCAACACTGCACACAGCCTTTCCTGCCCCCGACGACTGTTACAAGAGATGGAGCCTGACATCATGAACCAAATGGACTCAGCAGCTTTATAGGTATTGGTCCATGCACTAAGGAATGGTCTCTCTGTCTGTGTGTGTATGTGGATGTATACATATAGATATATGTACATATGTAAGGGTGATGGCATATTGAAAATGTGGGATCTGATCATGACGTGAATGGTATGGAATACAGGGTGGATACTGTCCTGGGTACATCAGTAGCAGTCATTTTTATCTCCTTCTTAGTAGCTGGTGCAGCACTGTATTTTTTGACTTTCAGCCTGGGAACAGCACTGATAACACCGATGTTTTTAGTTACTGCTCAAATGTTTAGTCTGACCAAGGACTTTCTGAGTCTCATGCTCTGCCAGGGAGGAGGGGAAGCCAGGAGGAAGCAGAGACAGGACACCCAACCCAAACTAGAAAAGAGGCATTCCATACCACAGCACGTCGTGCCCAGGAGGTAATAGAGTTACCCGGAAGGGCTGGTTCACTGCTCAGTAGGGCTGCATATCGACGGGTGGTATTGTGTTCTCTTCCCTTTTTATTTCCCTTATCATTATTATTATTGGTGGTAGCAGCAGTGGTTTGTGTTATACCTTAGTTACTGGGCTGTTCTTATGTCAGCCCGTGGGAGTTACATTCTTCCGATTCTCCTCCCCATCCCTCCGGGAGCTGGGGCAGGGGTTTGCGGAAGCAAGGGCGGGAGTGAGCAAGAGGGCTGCGTGGCTGACTTACGGCCTGGGCTTAAACCACAACAGAGATTGAACAGTAGTATATAGAAATAAGATTTGATTAACTGCCTGTTGTCTTCTAAAATGGTGGTGAATTACAATAATAGCTATTCTGTCTGAATAAAATTGATTCTAGTGGAATTGTGTGTATGCACGTGTAAAAACTATCTTAGAGACCTCAGGTAGACTTAAGAACTAAATCAAAATAATCTGTGACCACCTTTTGAGTAATTTTGAGTAATTTTGTGGCCTTGCTTTGAGCAAGGAAAATAGGCATTAATCATCTACCCTCTGAAACTTGTCTCAGCCTAAAAAGTCCCAAGCTTTGTATCTGATTGTTTATTTTTTCTATGTGAAAAATAAAATCAGCATTATGGAAGACTTTCTGAACTTTGGTACATCTCTGAAATTGGTACATCTCTGGGAAACAGTGCCTTTTTGTCTACACATAAGAAATCCATAAAAGGAGAGTAACTTCACAGTGTGTGCTTTCCGTATGTTACACTACTTTGCACAGCTTTTGTGTTATTTGGCTGATCAGCCAACTGTTTGAATGCTTTCTGAAATAGCCAAATTTCAGCTGGTGTTCCATCCTATTTGTGCAAGGGATCCTACATACTATGGTAAGGTGTTACTCAATGTGACTGTCCTGCTTACAGCAATTCAATTGTGTTGAATTCCATAGGACTGCTCATACAGGAAAAGTATGCCTGTGAGAAAATGTGGGTTAGCCTGATCCTGTTTGAATTCAGGCATGCAATACTATTCACACTCATGATTTTGCTGTATCACATTGATCCTCATATTTTTAGAATCATGCTATTAGTTTATTCATAGGAACTGGGAAACAACTACTCTGGAATTTGATTTTTTGTGATTTTGTTTGCTTTGTTGATTTTTTTTAGGATGTAAATGATTTATGTGAATATATTGTAAAACTGTATATGAAGAGTTTTGCTTTCTGCCTAGTTTTCTCTGCTGGCTTTGCAGCTGCTCTCTGGGTATTTTCCTCTATCTGTCCTTATTAGGTTAAATTAATCAGACACTGAGGTAACAGGGAGATAGAGGAGAATTGTGTTAAGGTTTACTGATCATCATTATAAATAATACTAAACAGTCTTTATAACCTTGTCTTAACTTATGAAAATTCAGTGTTCCATATAAAGCTGCCTTACAGAGCTCAGTACTTTTGAGCAAAACAAGGAGGATTCCTCCAGTCAGTACATTGCAAGTAATAGCTCAAAAAAGTGCCTTGTGTTTTCTCTGATTTAAAGAATAAACTAAACTCTTTCTCCTAGCATTCAGGGATGGAGAATTTATAACATATGCTTACATGCAGTAAGTACAGTAAGGAGAGTCAGTGTTGGAATCTTTTCTATGTCCTAGTATAAGGTGATTACTAGGCCTAAAAAGACTCCAGATGGGGCTCTCAGCAACCTGATCTAGTGAAGGATGTCTCTGCTCATGGCGGCAGGGTTGCACGAGGTGACCTTTAAAAGGTCCCTTCCAACTCTAACCATTCTAAGTAAGGCATTTGATACTGTCTCCCACAGCATCCTCATAGATAAGCTAAAGAAGTGTGGGCTTGATGATCAAGTAGTGAGGTGGATCGAGAACTGGTTGAAAGGAAGAAGGCAGAGAGTTGTGGTCAATGGCGCAGAATCTAGCTGGAGGTCTGTGACTAGTGGAGTTCCTCGGGGGTCGGTGCTGGGACCGGTGCTGTTTAATATTTTCATCAATGACCTGGATGAGGGAACTGAGTGCACCCTCAGCAAGTTTGCTGATGACACAAAACTGGGAGGAGTGGCTGACACACCAGAGGACTGTGCTGCCATTCAGCAAGACCTGGACAGGCTGGAGAGTTGGGCGGGGAGAAACTTGATGAAATTTAACAAGGGCAAGTGTAGAGTCTTGCATCTGGGGAAGAACAACCCCATGTACCAGTACAGGTTGGGGGTTGACCTGCTGGAAAGTAGCGAAGGGGAAAGGGACCTGGGGGTCCTGGTGGATAGGAGGATGACCATGAGCCAGCAATGTGCTCTTGCGGCCAAGAAGGCAAATGGCATCTTAGGGTGCATTAGAAAGGGAGTGGTTAGTAGGTCAAGAGAGGTTCTCCTCTCCTCCCCCTCTACTCAGCCTTGGTGAGGCCGCATGTGGAATATTGCGTCCAGTTCTGGGCCCCTCTGTTCAAGAAGGACAGGGAATTGCTGGAAGGAGTCCAGCGCAGAGCCACAAAGATGATTAAGGGAGTGGAACATCTCCCTTATGAGGAGAGGCTGAGGGAGCTGGGTCTCTTTAGCTTGGAGAAGAGGAGACTGAGGGGTGACCTCATCAATGTTTACAAATATGTAAAGGGTAGGTGTCAGGATGATGGAGCTAGGCTTTTTTCAGTGATATCCAGTGATAGGACAAGGGGCAATGGGTGTAAACTGGAGCATAGGAAGTTCCACGTTAACATCAGGAAGAACTTCTTTACTGTAAGAGTGACAGAGCACTGGAACAGGTTGCCCAGGGGGGTTGTGGAGTCTCCTACACTGGAGATATTCAAGGCCCGCCTGGACAAGTTCCTGTGTGATGTACTGTAGGTTACCCTGCTCTTGCAGGGGGGTTGGACTAGATGATCTTTTTAGGTCCCTTCCAACCCTTGGGATTCTGTGATTCTGTGATTCTGTGATTCTATTATAAAAAAAATCTGGATTTGTACTTGGATAGAAAAAGCATTTCAGTTCCAGGTGCATGTCTCAACCATTAGACTGGAAAAAAACCCAACTAACCAACCAAAAAAAAACCAAGAAACAAAAGTATCAAAATACAAAGGAATTAAGAGAATCTATCTGAACTTATCTGAATGTGTTTGAGTATCAATGATGTCTTTAGTTCAGGTGTTGTCGCAGAGAAAGCTTGGGATAGAGTTGTTCTGTGACCTTGCTTTTTTTAATCCCTACTCTTACAAAGTTGTCCCTGGCTGCACATTTCCCAAGCTTCTGGCTTGTAGGGATTTCCTGTTGCAGAAGAAAGCCAACTCACGGAAATTAATTCTGTCCATCTACCTGTCGTACTCCTTTCACTTGTTGAAAATTAAGGTGCAGACCTCTGTAATCTGATTATACATCTTGTTTCTTGGGCAGTCTGATGGAAGTGTGGATATACATAATACTGGTGTTCTGAAGTATCATAGTCAGCAGCATTGGTAGGACTGGGGAGCAGCTGGTGGATGTCTCTCTCCTGACCCTGATTCTGCTGGGACTTCTAGCATACCATCTTGTCTGACATAGCCAGTTGGCTGTAGTCTTAATTTCTTTCTGCCTTTAGTGCAGTTCTCCTGGATAAAATCTTTCCTTATTTAAGTTCACTGACTTTACTGAGGCCAAACTTGGTTTATTTGTCTAGCAGCTGCATCCATTGACATTCTTTTTTTTTTTCCTTAAGTTAAACCGGGTTTACTTTTCTTTTTCTGTGTTTTTAAGTCTCTGTTGCTGAATCACACTTCTGACTCACTGTATTACGTTCCTTTAGGTACTTTTCAATTTGAAATTTTAAAATATCTTTTAATAATATTCATACACTACTTTGTAAGTTTCTTGAACATATTTTGAAATACTCCCTTTTTTCACCCTTTGTAAGAATTAGGAAGAAAGATCTACTTTGAATAGCTTTTCATGTGTCAATTGTACAATTATTTATGCATGTAAATGGAAAGACAGGGGATAATGTATATTCAGTGTTGCAGACCACTCAAGTGGGTAGTCTGAGTCAGTTGTATACACAACACTTAATATATGTGGGCATGAACACTTAATATATGTGTGCATGTGTGTTTATGCATATGTGTACATATGGTTTATGATCACATGCTAACCAGCACCCATAAATTCTCCTTATGAGCAGGGTCATGCGAAAAATACCCAAAACATAACTGAGACTTTTACAGGGAGTTTGTGGATCACAGTGGGAACACATCTGTCTTCTTAATTTAAAAATGTAATAAATACTTTTCTAACATACTGCTCCCTTGTTGTCTGTGTAATTTAGTCTGGCTCCAGGTTTCAGACTAACGTTTGGTGGTCCATATGACAAAAAAGTTGTAGTGCCACATCAGAAGGTGATAGCCATAGGGGATTTATTCCATAACTAGGATCTAAGCAATAGATTATAACAAAAGATGGCTATAAGGGTGGATTCAGGAGACAAGAGTTATGTCATTGTTTTATGCAAGATAGACTATGTAGTAGGCCTACAAACCAAGGATGAAGAAGAGGAGTGAGTCAGAAGAGGATGATCTTCTCGGCAGTGAATTGTTTTTCTTCTGGAGATTTGAATGAGTGGCGCAAGCTGCAAACTGTTGGGAGAATTCTGACAAATGTTTTTGTTTTCTGGTTGAAACAAGCAACCAGAACGATAGTTCAGAAAATTCTTAGGTTTGAAATGTTCCATGAGAGCTGCAACTGGTTCATATTCCAGATTGATGGAAACAACTTTAATAAACAGGGGCAAACCAAATCTGGTTTTAAAAGAAAAAGGAAGCATTTAACTTTTTACATTTTAAAAGAACTTTAATAAATTCTGTACTCAAGATTTCTGTCTTCAAGAATATCTGATAATTTGCCAATGGTTAGTCTTTAAGAGCTATTTATTTTTTAGCCTTACCAGGAATCTTTCATTTGCCCTTGCAAAAATTAATAGAAGTTCATCTTGAATTTTTAAGTGGCAACTCTGATCTTTGTAGCTCTTTATATGTGTGGTTGCATCACTGAATTATGGACCGCAGTATTTTACCATCTATATGGTATAGT
Organism: Lathamus discolor; assembly: GCF_037157495.1. Taxonomy (NCBI): domain Eukaryota; kingdom Metazoa; phylum Chordata; class Aves; order Psittaciformes; family Psittacidae; genus Lathamus; species Lathamus discolor. Next base: position 16,502,245 of record NC_088909.1, on the reverse strand, counting down.
TTTCAATACAGCACTGACTTATGTCACACATAACTGGAAATTACATGCTTGCATGTACTTTCCCAGTCTCCCCAGTCCTACCAATGCTGCTGTTATCCTTCAGTCTAGGTGCATCAAGAAAGTGGATAGTCTGAAAGCAGTGACTTCTGGGGTCAGTTCTGGTCAGATAATAATTTATTTTTTTTTTTTAAACTATGAGGCAATCCACAAGCTCATCAACTCCTCTACACTACACAATATTTCCTAAAAGACATTTCTGTTGTCTTCTCTTGTCTTATGTGCAATAGAATTATAATCACCTATATTTAAATCTAATGGATTTGAAATAACCTACAGGCTTCCAGTTTAATGAGAGCTAGATTAATGAAAAAAGACCCTTTACCTCAGATTGCATGACAACATTTTCAAATTACATTCCTGAAACAGAGAATTCACTTATTCCGAGTAATTGGATGCTGACTAGGGTTAATATGTACAATGTCCTTAAATGAAAATGTTCTATTGTAAGTGGGACTGTATGATACCTGAGGCATTCTCAATAGATTCGGTTGGGCTCTGAGTTAATTATACTGCTTGCTATTTTTTGAATGAATTCAAGCATGAATTCTACACAGTAAAGATTGGGATAATTATATTCAATTCTGCTTGGTGCCCCGCTGAATGAATTGACCTTTTAAATAAAACTAGTCTCTTGAGCAGGAAACCTGAAGAAAGCCTGAACAAAGCAACCAGATGCAGCTGGGGGCTGGGGAAAAGCTTTAAATATTTATTTATTTATTTATTTATTTATTTAATTGCTAAAGGAGTAGGAGCATCAGTAAGATTGATTTTTAGTCATGGAAAAAGTATTCCTGTGTTGGCAGTGGTTTTGTATATGCAGTACATAAAGTTATAATTTAAAGCCATTGATTTTTCTAAACTGTTTTCTCATCAGTAATATCACTAAAAAGAAGCAGCAGTAGAGCACTGGAAAAGTTCAGTGTACACAGGTGTCCCATACTTCAGCAAGGTACCATAATCACAAGCTGTGACTGCAGGCATGGTGCCAATAATGCTGTCAGCACGACTGGCTCTGCCATTGCACATGCAATACTAAAAGAGGGTGGTTAGGAAACACAGTGTTTTCAAAGCGATTTCTTTAAAAGAGGAAAAGGACTCCCAAGGAGCAATTGCTATGAGTGCAAAGCTGCAGAGTGCGCTTTGAGGGCACTCAAAGAGTGCTGTGTTAACTTGTCACCTGTTGCATTCCCATGCATTACAGAAACAACCAAAATGAACATGAAATATTTTCCTTCCTTTTTTTTTTTTCTTTTTCCGATTTCCAAAAGTAGTTGTTACAAATTGGTCATGATATTAAACATAGAAAAAACATAGAAAAAGTGGTCTTTTAGTTCCCCTTTTTTTCTCTCATTATAATAAGTCCTAGATAAATGTTTAGAGCTGTGATGTTCTGTGTTGATGGCAGATGAGGGAAAAAAAGCAGGTTTTAAAACTTATTTTATTTTGCAGTCTACATTTTTTTTTCCTCTGAGAATACCTGTGGCCAACATGAAGTATTTCTGAAGCTGCTCTGTGTATGTTTTTGAAACCATTTTCATTGACTCAAGGATGGCATTAATTGACTTTTATAGGGTGGCATAGTTTTCTGTGTACCCCCAGGAATACCTTTTTTGGTTTGTGTTACTTAAAGCAAAAATATTCCGGAGGTTCAGTCTCTCAAAACTTCACTCATGTAAATAATTCTTCCTCTTGTAGATAGTCCCCCTCTGGTGAGATGTCAGTAAGGCAGCAGAATTTAGCCCATAATGTTGCTGGATTTATGGCAAGGGCAAGTGTTTGTAACAACTTTTTTGATGGGGTTCCAGTCTCTTAAACACGTACATTATCTGTTCCTGATGTATCAGTTATGTAGAGAATACAGTTGTCACTCACTTCATTTAATTAGATTATGGATGCTAAGTTATCTACTAGCATAAAATTTGCTTTTATACTGCAGATTACAAAGGTTTTAAGAAGTTTAATATGCTACTTTTTAATTGGTGAGCAGTATCCTAAAGGATTCATGTGAGATTTTGTTTGTTTGTTTTTTACTGCAGTAGAATGTGAACATACCATAGTATTACTAAATATGGTTAGCTACAAATGGGATTTGGGTCAGTGAAGTTGGTAAGGATTTATTTTACATAGAACAGAACTAGGAGGTATAAAATGGTAAATATAGTAATCAAAGGCTTGTATTTTGACAGCAAGATCACTGAGTTAAGAACTTAATATCTTCTGGTCATTACACTTCAGTTAGCTACAGTCATTTAGGTAAATGAACAATGTATTTATTGCATATGGTTCGAAGTTCGTAATGACTGGTAATGTAGAATAGCCTATTTTCTGCTCTGTTTTCCAATCCATTAAATGAATAATATTCTATGTATAGGGTCTGCCACACCTTACTGAATAAATTCTTTGCCTTATTTATGTCTGCATTTAGTTGTATAGCTGGTAAGTCATTTGTTTAAAAGAAGTAAATGCTTGGGTTTGATCTTTAGACTGTGAAACAGGGATTCACAAAATGGTTATGGTCCTAATAAATTGCCTCTGAAATATGGGAACAACTTCAAGGATCTGATTTGAGCACCTAAATCATGCTAAATCATTGGGGTTTTTTTTCCTGCACTCTTGATTGTATTCTACTGTTAAAAGCTCAAGGGCTTTAGAAAAGTTTGGTTATAAACCTGGCTAGGAACACCTTTCCTGCTGACATTGGCTTCTCTTCCTGTTAAAAGTACAGAGTTACACAAGCAAATCTAACCATAGAATAGTTAGGGTTGGAAAGGACCTTAAGGTCATCTAGTTCCAAACCCCCTGCTGTGGGCAGGGACACCTCACATTATACCATGTCACTCAAGGATCTGTCCAGCCTGGTCTTGAACATTGCCAAGGATGGAGCATTCACAACTTCCCTGGGCAACCCATTCCAGTGCCTCACCACCCTTACAGTAAAGAACTTCCTCCTTATATCTAATCTAAACTCCCCCTGTTTAGGTTTTAACCTGTTACCCCTTGTCCTATCACTACAGTCCCTGAGGAAGAGTCCCTCCCCAGCATCCTTATAGGCCTCCTTCAGATACTGGAAGGCTGCTATGAGGTCTCCATGCAGCCTTCTCTTCTCCAGGCTGAACAGCCCCAGCTTTCTCAGCCTATCTTCCTACAGGAGGTGCTTCAATCCCCTGATCATCCTCGTGGCCCTCCTCTTATGTTGAGGACACTAGAACTGCACATAGTACTCCCAAGTGGGGTCTCACAAGAGCAAAGGGGCAGGATCACCTCCTCCAGCAGGATCAGCCTACTGGTCACACTCCTTTTGGTGCAGCCCAGGATACGACTGGCTTTTTGGGCTGCAAGCACACAGGGTGACTCTTAAAAACATCATTTGAATAGCCTGTATTGTTGGTGATGTTACAGATTTTCCAAGCTCATCTTATGCACTGTATTGGTGTGTATACAGCCTGGGCAACATGCTTAGTGTGCTGGAACACTGTGTTCCATTGCTCTTGGGGAAGGAGACAGGACTTCTTGTACATTTCTTAAGATATCAGTTTGTTACCAGCAATGAGTTTTTAATTCTGCTATTATATACTCAATCATGTATGCAATACATTGGAATGTAATATCATGAGCCAACAGGGTATTGCTGTGGCAAACCAGGGGTTTCCACTGTTTCACAAGTTTTACAAGTTTAAAACAGTCCATTCCCTATCTTTTCTACTGTTACACCAAGGAAAACCAGATGCACAGAGACTGTAAGGATAACAAAGATATGAATCATATTCTCATGTGAGAGCAGACTGCTGTGTATTAGGTCCTTCTGGTTAAAGAAGGAGAATGACTAGGTTGGAGCTGAGAAAAAGTCCAGCCCGTATGGGTTTCCCAGAAAGGCACAGTTGGCAAGCAGCAGCCTCTAACTACTTTTCACACCATTATCCCTTGAGGATGAGATTAGTAGAAAGCCTTCTGAGATCCACCTTGAAGAGTTTCTTGATTCTAGTACCCTCTTGAAGGTTTTCTGTGAGAAGGCAATGAGGCCTTTATTCTGTCAGGGTACAGACCTTTCATGCCAAAAGAGCTTTGAATAAAAATTAAAATAGGAATAAAAATTAAAATAGGAATAAAAAGAGAGATCTACTTACAAAGAATCAAGGAAGTGGTGTGTTTATGCTGAGAAAATGCATTCTATCCATTTTATTTTTTAAAAAAGTAAAGAACACAAATGGCTATTAAAGATTCTGAAACAATGAAAAAGTTTAACTAAGCACTTGAGAGTACAGTGTAACTAGCAGGAAATCTGTTTCACTATGAACTAAAATGCAGTCTGTAAACTGCACTTTATCCTGTGTGTGCATATATACTCATACATATATGTATACATGCACACATAGAATCATAGAACAGTTAGGGTTGGAAAGGACCTCAAGATCATCTAGTTCCAACCCCCCTGCCATGGGCAGGGACACCTCACACTAAACCATCCCACACAAGGCTTCATCCAACCTGGCCTTGAACACCGCCAGGGATGGAGCACTCACAACCTCCCTGGGCAACCGATTCCAGTGTCTCACCACCCTAACAGGAAAGAATTTCCTCCTTATAGCCAATCTAAACTTCCCATGTTTAAGTTTTAACCCGTTACCCCTTGTCCTGTCACTACAGTCCCTGACAAAGAGTCCCTCCCCAGCGTCCCTATAGGCCCCCTTCAGGTACTGGAAGGCTGCTATTAGGTCCCCACGCAGCCTTCTCTTCTCCAGGCTGAACAGCCCCAACTTCCTCAGCCTGTCTTCATACAGGAGGTGCTCCAGTCCCCTGATCATCCTCGTGGCCCTCCTCTGGACTTGTTCCAGCAGTTCCATGTCCTTTTTATGTTGAGGACACCAGCACTGCACACAATACTCCAGGTGAGGTCTCACAAGAGCAGAGTAGAGGGGCAGGATCACCTCCTTCGACCTGCTGGTCACGCTCGTTTTGATGCAGCCCAGGATACGGTTGGCTTTCTGGGCTGCGAGCGCACACTGAAGCCGGCTCATGTTCATTTTCTCATTGACCAGCACCCCCAAGTCCTTCTCTGCAGGGCCGCTCTGAATCTCTTCTTTGCCCAGTCTGTAGCTGTGCCTGGGATTGCTCCAACCCAGGTGTAGGACCTTGCACTTGTCATGGTTGAACTTCATGAGGTTGGCATCAGCCCACCTCACAAGCGTGTCAAGGTCCCTCTGGATGGCATCCCTTCCCTCCAGGGTATCAACCGGACCACACAGCTTGGTGTCATCGGCAAACTTGCTGAGGGCGCACTCAATCCCACTGTCCATGTCAGCGATGAAGATGTTAAACAAGACTGGTCCCAACACCGATCCCTGAGGGACACCACTTGTTACCGGCCTCCAGCCAGACATTGAGCCATTGACCACAACTCTGTGTGCAGCCATCCAGCCAGTTCTTTATCCACCGAGTGGTCCATCCATCAAATTGATATCTCACCAATTTAGAGAGAAGGATGTCGTGTGGGACAGTGTCAAACGCTTTGCACAAGTCCAGGTAGATGACATCAACTGCTCTACCCTTGTCCATCAATTCTGTAGCCCCATCATAGAAGGCCACCAAATTGATCAGGCAGGATTTCCCCTTAGTGAAGCCATGCTGGCTGTCACCAAGCACCTTGTTGTTTTTCATGTGCCTTAACATGCCATCCAGGAGAATGTGCTCCAAGATTTTACGAGGCACAGAAGTGAGACTGACTGGTCTGTAATTCCCTGGGTCTTCCATTTTCCCCTTCTTGAAAATGGGGGTTATATTTCCCTTTTTCCAGTCGTCGGGAACTTCGTCTGACTGCCATGATTAACATGTGTATGCAGCATGCATCCTACATTTGTATGAACAGTTCATGCACTTTGTGTTGTTAATTTGTGTGGAAGGATGCTTTTGCATTTGAACTAATTGCCACTTTATTCAAAATAAATCCATAAAACGTTTCTTAAACCAAAATCAGATTAAATCTCCACATTTAAAAAATACTCTGTTGTTTGGACTTTAAAAGGTTATAGACTGCTGACTGCAGGGATTGCAGCTGATGTTCAATAACATTTGAAGCTTGGAAGCTAGGATTTAAATTTCTTTTCTCTATTTCTCCCTTACAAGCTACTTGCTGTTCAGCTGCTAATGCATTTCCAACAGAAATATTGTAAATTATATAGGTCAACGTTCTCAGTGAGAATAGATTGTGTAAGTAACAGTAATGTCTTCCTCCTGCTGCTCCTGGCAATATGGATATTCCCCACTCATTTAAATTTCTTCAGCCAGATAGCTCTTCAAGGTTCAAAATAGTAGTTACTCAGCCACTAAATTCATGGAGAATAATCTGGGAAACAGAACTGGTGAGAAGGGGTTTTAAATCAGTTGTTGCTTATCACAGATTTTTGTTTCTAACAAGAAAAGTCTTGTGTAAACCAAGTTTTTCATAAAGGATTGTTTGGCACTATGCTCTCTATTCTGAGTGTTTACTAGAATTCCTTTTTTCTTTCACTATAATCTGGAAAACATAAGATTCTTTACATCTTGGGTGAAGAAACGTTCTGCTGTAGTGAGCATTATCATTCCTGAATTTTAAGGTTTCAGGGAGTGCTCCTTTCTTCTTACCTGTTTTGACTGTAGATTGTGCCAGCCCTGAGCTGAGGTCAGGAATCCATAGGTAATAACCACTGCTTTCTCAGTGGTTTCACCAAGAGCAGATTGATATGACAGAGCACGGTTTGGGCCTGGCCACAAAAGAAAGCTTGCAGGATGCTATTTGGTCTGAGTTTAACTAGAGAGAAGGCTTGGGACTTAAGCTGAGAAAAAAAAAAACAAAATGATTTAACCACCAGCATGGAAATAAAAATGGAAAATGCAAGTTTTACTTCAATGAGAGTAATAGGGAGCTCTCAGAATTTACTTTGGTTTTATCAATGCTAACCCTATTACTGAGACATGATTCTTTTGCCTCTTAGTTCATGCAATGCAAAGTTCAGATATTTGCTGCCATGGACGTATTTCCTGTTAATAGGCTTTGCTTAAGTGTGGCTCTGTAAAATGTGTATTTAGAAAACTTTAACGTGCATTTTGGTAAGGTTTAGTTACCTTCTTATTGTAGAAACTAGTGTAACATTAGGTACTATGTTAAAAGATAATTTTTGGTCAGTTGCATGTTGACTTTTACAAATTTCAAAGTGATCAGAAGTCTGATTTAATTAATACTGGATAATGCTCTGAGATATTGATTGATAGCCTCTGAGGTTAAAATAAATGAGGACAATAAATTGCTAGTCTTGCTATTGCTGTGTTATCTGTCATTTTCAGCAAGAACAACACAAATCCTTGCAGTTGTTTTGCTTCAGTTCTGATGTGGATGTTATAGGATGTTATAGCATGCGATCTTTCTGTCCCAAGTTAGAACACTTGTTAAAATATTTGTTAGCCTCATGGCTCTAGATAGCTGAAGTGTCACTCTACAAATGTATACATGTAAATCAGCCTTAAATCTGGATTTTGGAATGGGAATCCTTGTGCTACAAGCTAGAGAAGTTGATTTAGATGTAGAGAACAGCTTTCTCTTTGCTTCCAAAGAAAGTGCAATGCTGGGATATGTGGGAACAGTGCTAAGAACTGGAATAGAAGCAATTCTATGCCAAGTGTTTAGTTTTTGTAACTTTCTGTCACAAAACCAGTCTTACCTAAGTCTACTTTTTAATATAATGTTCAAACTTTGCTTCATATTTCTGTATGTGTTTAATATCAGTGAATATTACAGGATTTATATGCAACCATCAAGATAAATGGAGCTCCTCTAAATTCTTTGACTGATTTGATGGGGAATCAAATCACATAACTACAGTCCAAAGCTTTACTACCAGCATAGGTTTTATATATATACGTACATACACACACAAATGGAGTCTCTGTTTTTCTTTTATGCTTCTTCACCTGTGCTAGTCTGACTACCTTGTATGTGTGTTTGTAAATTAAAACTGCGGTGTTTCAAAATGAGGTTGTAATACATTGGCAGAAATAAACCAGTAAGTGTAAAACATATTTATGCAAAAGTCATGTGAAAACCTTAATGCAGGTGTGGGTATGTAGTTAATTTAACAAAGTTGCTTTTTCACAGTTTCTTGGAGAAAATGACACATGAATTATTGATGTATGCCAATTTAACCACAATTTTCAAATCTTGGTGCATGTAATGTTGTTGCTTTTTTCATACTATATTAATATTTTACAAAAGCTATTTCTTGGAGAAAAAAAATCTTCTGTGTAAATGTCTTGAATTAGAGTTTCTTTGATTGTGATGGTATCAGTGTATGAAAGTTCTTCTAAGGGATGAGGACTATGGACACCTAAGTTTTAAAATGTTTTCCCTATTCCTAGCTTGAAATGCTAGATGTTTGCTTAACACAGAGGAACAAACAGCCCTCACTCTTAGTACAGACTGAATCTTGCATCTCTCTCAGGAGCTGCACATTTATGCATTTAAAAAACAAAACTCTAAGTGTCAAGGAAAAGCCATAGAGATTTGCAAAGACATTTTGGTGTTAAAATTAGAAGTGTGACAATATGAATGGATCTTGCCAGGTGCTGACTGGCTCGCTGACATGGACAGTGGGATTGAGTGTGCCCTCAGCAAGTTTGCCGATGACACCAAGCTGTGTGGTTTGGTTGATATGCTGGAGGGAAGGGATGACATCCAGAGGGACCTCAACACGCTTGTGGGGTGGGCTGATGCCAACCTTATGAAGTTCAACCATGACAAGTGCAGGGTCCTACACCTGGGTTGGAGCAATCCCAGGCACAGCTACAGACTGGGCAAAGAAGAGATTCAGAACAGCCCTGCAGAGAAGGACTTGGGGGTGCTGGTGGATGAGAAAATGAACATGAGCCGGCTTCAGTATGCGCTCGCAGCCCAGAAAGCCAACCGTATCCTGGGCTACATCAAAAGGAGCGTGACCAGCAGGTCGAAGGAGGTGATCCTGCCCCTCTACTCTGCTCTTGTGAGACCTCACCTGGAGTATTGTGTGCAGTTCAGGTGTCCTCATCATAAAAAGGACATGGAACTGCTGGAACAAGTCCAGAGGAGGGCCACGAGGATGATCAGGGGACTGGAGCACCTCCTGTACGAAGACAGGCTGAGGAAGTTGGGGCTTTTCAGCCTGGAGAAGAGAAGGTTGCGTGGAGACCTCATAGCAGCCTTCCAGTGTCTGAAGGGGGCCTATAGGGATGCTGGGGAGGGACTCTTCCTCAGGGACTGTAGTGACAGGACAAGGGGTAACGGGTTAAAACTGAAACAGGGGAAGTTTAGATTGGCTATAAGGAGGAAATTCTTTCCTGTTAGGGTGGTGAGACACTGGAATGGGTTGCCCAGGGAGGTTGTGAGTGCTCCATCCCTGGCAGTGTTCAAGGCCAGGTTGGATGAAGCCTTGTGTTGGATGGTTTAGTGAGAGGTGTCCCTGTCCATGGCAGGGGGGTTGGAACTAGATGATCTTGAGGTCCTTTCCAACCCTAACCATTCTATGATTCTATGATTCAACCCTTGGTGCAGTATTTCTGGTGTGAGCTTGACTTTGGTGTGTAAGCAGACCAAGGCGTTGACTTCCACATGAAAGGAATTACTCTTGAAACCCTGATAGCTCAGGTGAGGGACTGCATGCTCTCATATTGTTAGTAAGTTAAAAGGTATTGCGTGGAAAACAAGTTATTTTTCTACCTACATATTGGAAGAGTCACACAGTATTTATTTTGATGCAATTTTTACAGACACTGGAGAGCTTTGAGGTAGCTTCATGCAGAATGTGCCACTTTATCTAAGTTGCCTCATACGGTCATGGACTTTTAAGGTAAGGCTGTGAGTTAAGACCAATTTCATGGAGCACTCAGTTCAGAAAGCTGTTTCTTTGGCATGAGCATCCAGGTGACAAGGCTACTGCAGATAGTAGGAATATGAAGAGAAGTAGTGTCATGGTTTAACCCCAGCCAGCAACTAAGCACCACACAGCTGCTCATTCGCTCTGCCTCAGTGGGATGGGAGAGAGCATCAGAAGAGTAAAAGTGAGAAAACTCATGGATTGAGATAAGGACAGTTTAATAGGCAAGGCAAAAGCCATACATGCAAGCAAAGCAAAACAAGGGATTCATTCACCACTTCCCTTTGGCAGGCAGGTGTTCAGTCATCCTTACGAAAGCAGGGCTCCAGCATGCGTAACTTATTTGAGCAGACAAACGCCGCCACTGCAAATGTTGCCCCCTTCCTTCTTCTTCCTCCAGCTTTATATGCTGAGCATGATGTTGTATGGCATGAAATATTGCTTGAGATCTGCTGTCCTGGCTGTGTCCCCTTGCAGCTTCTTGGGCACCCTCAGCCTACTCACTGGTGGAGTGGTGTGAGAGCAGAAAAGGCCTTGACTCTACGTAAGCACTGCTCAGAAATAACAAAGCCATCTCTGTGTTATCAACACTGTTTTCAACACAAATACAAAATACAGCCCCATAGTAGCTACTGTGAAGAAAATGAACCCTATTCTAGCCAAAATCAGCACAGATAGTTATATCTTATATGCTAATTAATTGCTTATTTAATCGTAGTTAAAGCTGGTAAGTGTTGGCATTCACTTAAAAGGAATCTGTTTGTTCCAAGGCCTGTTTTCTTTATTTGGTGCAATCTAGACAATCTAGTCCTCAAAAGAAAAGATAAAAACTGTGTGCATGTTGTTCTGTGCATGACCATGTGAGTGTAATTTCTTTTAAAGGGATATATAAAAATCTGTGCTTCTGGCTGTGCATAACTTAGATGTATGTCATATTATGTGATTAGCAGTTTTTATGACAGTGTAACACTTAACTGCACAGTGTTTTGAAAGTTTTCTGCTAATGCAGTTTGTTTCTCACACTCACAGCAACATGAGCTCATAGGATTTGGTTACAGGAGTGGACAGGTTCCATTTAAATGTATATGAAATCAAAATCACTAGGCAGAGGTAAACATCTTTAAAAACAAAAGATAAGGAGTGAGAGGGTGGGGGGGGTCACGGTACTGGAGAAATGGATGTGGTGAAGATGCTGTTGTGAATGAAAAATATTAGAAACAGGAAAACACTAGTCTTCACTCTGTAACAAGAGGGGTTTTGATTAGAAAAGGTGACTCAAAATAATTCAAAATTCCAGCGTTGATAAAAGGAAGTTTGCTTTATTCAAATGAACCTATAAATAGTTTTGAGATTAATCTCTACTGGTTTCATGTAGAAGTGGCTACTACTGCTGCTTGCTCTTTAGCTGGGTTTCTTGTAAGTATCTTGTTTTGGTGTAGAAAAAACACGTAAGAACTGTTTTAATCAACTCAGAGTGAATAATAGAAAGGTTTTACTTTTTGAAGATCCCAGTAAAAATTTGGTTTAACTTTTTTGATTCTCTGTTTCAGAACAAGTAATAAATTATGGCTAGCTAACATCCCACCCCACCCACTCATCCACTTCTTTTTAAGAAGATTGTAGATAACAAGACATCACAACTGAAGTATTTTCTCCCTTCCTTTCATCCACTCCAAATGCTTGTATTGTCACCTCTGAAGCTGTTACACGTTTGAGAAGCTATTTTTGCTTATTGTCCTGTTTGTGTTGAGGGTATCCTGCTCAGAGATACTACTTTTGAATAACTGTGCAACTTACAGTAGGGATTTTAGTATGTCCCAACAACCAACAACCAAACCTGAAGTATTCCATGTATTCTTGCTGAAAACTTGTGTATGTATAGCTATTACTCTTTTTTTTTTTTTTTTTAGCCTTTGTAGACTTTCAAAAGCTTTGTTTACACTCCATTAGGCAATTATAGAAAAGGATTAATGCTGTTCTTGAAGCTATGCATTTGGTTTTGGTCTTATGTCAATATGAAGCTCAAGGAAGTAGGCTGTTGTTTATAGTTTTAAGGCAGGGAGGATCAAATAATGACATTCTTATTAAATGTTTGATAAATTAAATGCAGTAATGAATTTTCTTTTGTTCTTACCTATGGAGCGCAATTGTAATGTATTAACTTGTCAAATAGATTTATACACCTTAATAATTTTAGCTAAAACTTTTCAAGAATCAAAGTGTTACCTTGATGAAGTTAAATATTAGTTTCTTACAACTTCCTTTGCCCATGTTAGAACAACTCCTAAAAAAAAAATTTCTGGTGGCAAATGTCTTGACAAAGGTGCTTGTGGAAAGCAACTCAGTGCCTCCTATTCCTGTGCATATATGGTGTGATCCAAGAGGACTGGATCTGTGGAGCAGACGTTATCCTTGTAACACAGCGTTATTTCATCCTATTGCTGTGTGATTACTAGGAATGAATACACATTAGTGGTTGGAGCTCACTGGGGGCATACCTGAAGCATGTCTTTATTTGGTTCTATCCCATTTTTCATCTTTAAGCCTGTTTTGTGATTGTTCAAAAAAAGGTAAATGGGGATGATTCACCTCAGAAGCAACTCTTGATCCAAGCAAGCTACAGCTTATGTAGGAGGTTATACAAGATGATTAATATCATCCTTTTGGTCTTTATTATGTGAATTTTTTTTTTCTTATTAGTTTGCATGACTGTAATGTAGAAAGTTTCATCGGTTTTTGAAAGAGTTTAGGTAAAGTCACACTGTACTTGTCTGACAGAAAGGGAAGTGGAGGTAGTAATGAGGAATACAAGCAGTCCCAGCCTCCGCTTATAGCTCCATGTGTGGACAGATAGATGACCTCAGATTGTTGCCATGGCCCAGAACCGGCCTGAGGTGCCACAAAGTTTTGTTTTCTCTCACCTTTTTTTCTACTGAGTTTTGGTCTATAAAACTTCTTTGTTTCAACTACCCCCACCCCTTTTTTTCCCTTTTTTCCTTTTCTCAACTTCTTTTTTCTCTTCCCCCCACCCCCCGCCATCCCTCCCCTCTTTGTTGTTTAACTACAGCTAAAAAGCAGTTTGCCCCTTATGACAGTTGTGCAATTTACAAGGGCTAAATATCACCTACATTTTACTTTGTGTGCTTAAAAATAACCGTGAGTATCAAAAGAACTGTCATGTCTAATGTAGAAACATTAGGCCTTACAAAGAAAGTAAGGTACTCATCCTTACTCTGAGTCCAGTTATGCCTCTTCCTTGTCACTATGTTGGAAAAGCACCTTTTAGTGTGGGAACAGTTTACGCTGTTGGAAGGTATTTTCCCGTCAGCATTATCATACTGCACCCACGGACAGTGGAAGATGAGCCAACAAAAACTGTCTTCTCTCTGAACAGCTGCGTCCACAAAAAGACTTTATGGGCCTAGGAGTGTCAGCAAGGGGATGTAGGCTTACGATGAAGCAATATTGTCATTGTGCATGAAGAGTGCATTGAAACTGATACATTATTTTTAATGATTCTTAAATATACAATTTATAGTTGAAAAAAACTCTTATGTAAATTTAGACTATGCTTTCATTTGTTTCTATTACAGAATAAAAAGAAAAAGAATAAACAGTCCAAAAATCTCCTGAATGAAACATGGGTATTTTCAAGACACAGGGATTTTAGCAAGGAGGGTCATGGGGAAGACAAGAGTACTTCTTTTTCTGAAGATGTAACGTTCCTCTTCAGTCAAATCTTGACAGCACAATTGCTTTCTATCCAAGGAAAATTCTGAACCAATATTATTTGTATACATATTTGGTGCCACTTAAATTTTGTTAAAGCAATAGCTGATGTGTTTTTTAATGATGACTGAACTTTCCAAAATTATTTAAGCCATATAGTGGTCCTGTTTTTAGTTTTTAAATCCAGTGGGACTTAGGCTGTTAATGAGCCTGAATGCTGCTTAGATATCCAGAAGCATTATTTTTTTTTTTTTTAAAAAGCAGTGATAAAGTATTTATTCTATAATGTATATCTGTACCTTACCCAGTCTCCTTTTCTTTCCAGTGAAGAAAGCTTCTTCATTAATTTCATAACCCAGGTGTTATTTACACTGTGTGTATGTGAAACAGATGCTGATTGTCGTGGTTTAAGCCCAGCCGGTGACTCAGAACCACGCAGATGCTCGCTCAATCCCCACCCCCTTTTTCCTTCCCCAGTTTCTGAAGGGATGGGGATGAGAATCAAAAAGATGTAACTCCCACGGGTTGTTATCAGAACAGTCTAGTAACTAAGCTACAACATAAACCACTGCCGCTGTCACCAATAATTATAATGATAAGGGGAATAACTAAGGGAAAGAATATAAGCAATCACCACCTGCTGACCGATACCCAGCCCAACTGGAGCAGTTATCTAGCCCTTCCAGGTAACTGCCCCCAGTTTATATGCTGGGCATGGCATTCTGTGGTATGGAATGCCTCTTTGGCTAGTTTGGGTCAGGTGTCTTGTCTCTGCTTCTTCCTGGCTTCCCCTCCTTCCTGTCAGAGCATGAGATTCGAAAGTCTTTGGATGAAGTAACCATTACTTAGCAACAACTGAAAACAGTGTTATCAGTGTTGTTCCAAGGCTGAAAGTCAAAAACGCAGCACTGCACCATCTACCAAGAAGGAAAAAAATGCTACTGCTGAACCCAGGACACTGATATATTTTCCAGGCAATGCGGACTAAATTCCAGGAATCTTTCCTGTATAGGGATGTACCTTCAACAGTGTTCCAGCCTTGCAATGCAGCTGGTGATAAAAGCACTTGTTAGAGAAACAAAAGACATGCTTTCAAAATGGTTCAGGTTGAGGAGTACATGAAGTCCATGTTTTGCACTACCACTTTGAGTGTTACAGGCTATTTGCACACAAGATGAATGGCAGCTTGCTCTTTGATGTTCTGAGCCAGTTGTCTGAACCTAAGGGAATGACTTGAAGTGTGAAAGAACTTTTGAAAATGAATCCCACTTCCATACTGATGCCCAATGCAGAACTAGAGGGAGACATCTTAATGTAGGGAAGACATGGGGTCTGAGACTTCCCAATCTTTAACATTTGATGGCAACAAACTTAGGTGCCCTTCCATTCAGTTTGTTTGTTGCTGTAAACCCATTCATTCTCAGGGACTATTTTGTGAACATGCCTACATTTCTTAGTATCCCTACATCTGTTAATTAGAGCTGTAACAAGTGCATGTTTAGTGAGATTGGAATGCAGAAGAATGGTCTAAAATTTCATGAAATCTATTGGTTATCAGATATGTAAGCTATGCTGCATGGGAACACATTTTCAAATTGCTCTTTTAAGCTGAACAGGCTGATGTAATAAGAGGAAGGTTTTGATGGTGGGAGCTTTCTTTTATAATTACATTTACTCTTTCAATTACCATATTCGTTTCTTATTAATATAGGATTTCAAGGCCTTGTATTTTTGAAAGGGAAAAGGTTAGAATTATGGGCTAGCAGCTGGTTTTGATAGGGCGCAGTGAGTAAGTTAATGCTTACCAAACATTTGAAATTGCTTTTCAATTTCTGAAATCACTTTGCAGCTCTTCAGCTATTTTTTGGCTGGCTGCTCTTTATCATATTAATATAATACTGTGCAGGAAAATATTGTATCTAAGTGTTATGATGAAATCAAGCTGTTATGCTGCATGTGTGTGGTACAGAGTATATTTTTAGTGTTTTTTAGAATATAATTATGTGTGTTTTGGTGCCTTTCAGAAGCTATTTTTCAAGGGAACAGGTTATGGTTATTTCTGTTGTGCATTCTACAGCCTTACTAAGCCTCATTTAACTGAAGTAAACCTCATTTTAGCATTGATTGAAGGTAATATTCAGTAAAAAATAGTGATTTTTTTCTTTCTTTTTTTTTTTTAATGTTACTTTAGACAATCCTCTTTCTTATCAGTTTAGCCAGTTGACTGCTGGACTAAGCATCCATGAATCTTTAAGTTTCTATCACACCACATGTGCATTCTTCTGCCAGGACCAGAGATACAATTCCAGATGTTTTAACAACATGAAAAACCAATCAGCTGTAGAATTATTTGTAGCTGGTATTCCTGAGAGCACTACCAATAGTGTGCTGCAGAGTTCTTGAAGCTTTCAGATGTCAGTATAATTCAAAAAAAAGGAAAGAAATTGTGTTCTATCGAAACTCCAAACCAAGTATTAAGAGAAGTGAACTGTTTTAAATTATACTTTTGTAGCTATAATTTCTATAAGTAAATAATCATGGAAAGAGAAGGAAATCTGTTACAAATTCTGGTAAAGGATTTAACTTTGTTTAGTCACCTCAATCAGATGACATAAATCAGGTAAAAAAAGCATACATATCTTTATTATGTGGCTGGAATCATTGCTCCCTCCAGTACCTTCTGGTACTCTTTTTTCTTCCCCCCCTCCCCTGCCCTTTTTTCCTTTTTTTTTTCTTTCCATTTTTATATACAAAACACATTAGCTCAAAAAAAAAAAAAAAGTCTACAAATGATCAAAACTAATATATATAATCTCAATCATTTCTTGTAAGGGAGGTGAGGCACTGGAGTGGGTTGCCCAGGGAGGTTGTGAATGCTCCATCCCTGGCAGTGTTCAAGGCCAGGTTGGATGAAGCCTTGTGTGGGATGGCTTAGTGTGAGGTGTCCCTGCCCATGGCAGGGGGGTTGGAACTAGATGATCTTGAGGTCCTTTCCAACCCTAACTGTTCTATGATTCTATTTACTTCTGCTTCTCTTTTGGGCTGTTCACATAGTGATTTTTCTGTTGAAATTTTCTTCTTGTCTGGTGATGAGCTAGATCCCTTGCCAGGACTTTACGTTTGTTGCATTTGTTTTTGTTCAAAAAATAAATATTTCAGGTTTGATAATAAAACCTGCCTCTTTTTCAGTGCTTTTAAATTATTATTACTAAGGAAGGCTGTGGAATTGTTCCTTGCAATCTTCAACGTGTTCAGTGTAACAAAATTGATTATTTTACTTTTGAATCCAGCAGGTCTTTTATTTTGTGAAAGCCTAGCAAAAGCTCATTGATTTACACCAGAGTTGGTTCGCTGTTTTCTTCAGTCAATACTGTCACATAATAAAAATCTTGACTTAACCAGGCAGTTTCAGCAGTCTCCTGTTTAGTGCCTGCTGCTACTGAATATAACCCTGCAGCTTTGATTTAAATAAGAATATATTTTTTCTTCATAACTTAGAATTTGATCACTGTATGTCACCTTGGATGTATCAGAGAATCAACAGGAATACTAATCAGTTTTTTCAGTTCTGGATAGTTTTGCCTTGGCAATTTTATGACAGACAGAAGTGACTATTGCTGTTTTAATTTTTACTGCATTTTAAAAATACTGGCTTAAGGGACAGAAATTAACTAATAACATACAAAATATCAACAAATCATAGAAGATGTTTTGAGAGACGTTCAGATGGCCTAAATAAGCCATGGTGTATCTAGTGTTAATGTTTTGTTGGCTTGGTGCCTTTAGAGGTTTAAAATCAAACAATAGGAAGCACTTGACACAAAGTAGGTGGAATTTTGTTTGTTGCTGGCTGAGCTTCCCAGTTTCACTAAATTTATTTGAACTTCAAGGTCACTGTGAAAAGTTCTCTGCAAATATTGTGGGCTGAACACTGAAGAAGGAATAATTAACTGCTTTAAGAATGATGCAGAGTGGAATTATTAGAGCAGAATTGTTTTGCTCTTTAAGCTTAGCCATTCCAGAGGAGCAGAGAAAATCTAACTGCTTTGTCACCTCCTCACATAAAAGTGCACTCAGTCCCCAGCTAGAAACTGATCAAGCATGTTTAACTAATTTGAAAGAAGCAGATTTTTAGGGAAGTATGCTACTTTTAGGAAAACAGCATTAGGCTAGACCTATGGACCTCCTTGAAAGATGGAATGACTTGTTAGTCCACTATAAAATTCCTACTGAGATCACCAAGTACAACAGTGGGAGAATGTCTTGTGTAATGTGAGTGAATTTGACTTCAAGGTCCAGGTAAATGAGCTCTAATATTTTCAGTTTTGAATTAAAACACTGTGGTTTGAATTAAAATAATACTTATTTTCCTCCTTGCGGAAATTTTCTCTTTCAAGATACCTGAATTTCTGATACATGAAATTATTCAGACAGTTGGATTTGTCTATACTCAGCAATTTTTCATTTTTAATAAATTATGTTCAAATGTAAATGAATTACATACCATGAACCCTATTCTGTTTTTTTCAGTTACAATCTTGCCTTGTAGAGTTTTATTTCTTACATATAATGGTAGTACTAGAGACTTTGATCCAGCTTTTCTCACTTAACATGTTTAAAGCATGTAAAATTCCACATTTTCTAACAGGTGATGGGATTCACCCATTTCATTTGAAGCCTGACCATTCTGACAGCATGAGCACAGGAGTTCAGTTTCAGGTGTTCAGATTACTACATATTCATTTATGAGCAACACAAAAAACCTTTGAGAAATATGTGTATCAATGATTAATTTAACACCCATGTAGCATCATTACTGCAAACGCTGCCTTTATTCAAAGTTGTAGCAATTTCAAAGGGTCTGTTATCAGAACAGCTGTGGCTCAGGTTCAGCAAGCCAGTATGTGGGATTATGCAGTGTTCAGGGTCCTAAAGTCTGCAGAGTGTTATATCCATTTTACATGAAGAACAAAACCATCTAAAAAATGGTTCTTTCAGTTTCCTCTGTTATGTTTTAGATCAGTTTCCCTTAAAATAAAGTGGGATGATCACTGATTTCTGGTCCAAAATTTTCTGTGTTAGATGTACAGAGAGCTTTGGTCTTACTAAAATTATAAGAAACAAATTAATGTTTTCTGCATTCTTTTTCTGGCTGTGTGTATGTAATGTAGAGATATAATTATGCGAATATGTGCAAGTATAAGTGGCTACCAATGATCACATGAAATAGTTCTTGCACAGGAACAATGGAAAGATCAGAAATGAAGTGCTGACTCTAGAACAATGATTATTACTGGCTAGAACTAATAAACAGTATTTGAAACAGGGCTATGAACAAGTTTGAAGATTCAAAGATAGATCATGCTTTTTTTTTCTTGTTTTCAGAGAACGTCACACAAATGCATATATCTTGCAGTGAGATGTTATTTCCAGAATAAGACAAAATGTTAAAGGACAAAGGAACCATAATGTTATCTTAGCTTGTGAATGGTGAGGGGACTTTGCAGGACTTGTACAAAAATTGAATATGGGTTAGAGTATTAGGGATCTAAGTTTTCAAATAAAATTAGCATGCATGATAAGTTCTTTCTTTTTTAAACTTTTAGCTTTATCATGTTTATGTGTTCATGTTCCTTGAGAGTTTCCAAGTCTATCTTTATTCCAATTTTCATTTTGTCCTGAAAGTGTATTTATTAAAATTGAGAGACAATCCTATCTAGAATTTTCATCAATAGAGGATAAACAAGAAGGTAGACATAAACTGATCAAGATACACAATGCCCTTGCCCATGTGGTGACAATCTTTAGATAAAGGCAATTCATAAGAGATTAAAGAACTGACTTTTCAAGCACTTTTTACATTTTTGGCTAGATGAATGAGTAATTGAGTGTCATCATATGGTTAAGGCTTTCAAACTGTACAGTAATTGAGATATTCTGATGTTGACTGTATCTTCAAAAATATGGAAACCAAATGTGAGCCTCACTGCTATGATCTAATTACATCCTCTTTCTCAGATGGTTTCTTTAATAACTTAAAGGTTATTGATGCATTCCTCATATGCTGCAATGCTTGTACGTGTAGGTCGAGTGTCTCAGTGCATTGTTTTGGTGGTGGCTTCACTTTGTCTGGTTCCTTTCAGAGCTTTCTGTCCCTTTGGAGAACTTGCTAAAACAAGAAAGGAGAGAAATGCAGTGTGCTTATATTATTGATGTATCACAAGGGCCATAAAATAGGCTGTGGGGGTTTTGAATGTCCTGCCTGGCACAGCAGGCACCCTATCTGAATAGTGCTAGCTGCTAGGTTGCAGCTAGAACCTCACCTCCTCTTGAATGGTAGAAAAGGGAATGCACATTAGTAGCCTTTAAGAATCTGTAAACAAATTGCATATTTGCTTGAAAAATGTGAAAGCAATTATTGATTAAATGGCATTAGAGTGCCCTTGGCTTTAAAAGACTTTCAAAATACAAGGCAATGCTCAAGATCAATAATAGATTTTATATTTGTGACCTAAAAAAGTAGCAGCACCATGTAATTTAAAAGCAAATGGTTCCTGTAATTCTTGCTCACTCATTAAGATTTTCTTTTGTATCTTTTGCATATCTCTTAAATCATCTGTGACCAGCTTCTTTTTTCCAAAAAGGTGACAGAAATCTAGGATTTCTTTGAATATAAATCATTTGTCACATCATGCACAGCTTTGGTTGGGCCAAATTTCTCCTTTTATTTTACAAGTAGAGAGTAAATGAAACAATAAATATTTTGCCACAAATCAATGCAGAATGTTACATTCTGCTACAGTGCTGGTGGTTACCTACATTCTGGTTTGTGTAAAGTAAGGCTGATACAGTTCTCTTTTTCTAAAAATTATTTGTGTAAAAAGGGTGTCAGTAACTTCTTTGGGTGACCTACAGCAGAGGAAGACCTGTTGGTTGCAGCAACAGTATCTGACTGCTGAGTTTTATTTCCTATTGGCCAGAGCAAAGTACTTTTCTCCCCCCAGTTGAAGGTGTTTGTGTTTGCTGGTGAACTCAGCCTAATGAAACTATCCATTTTTATGATTGCTTTGTTTACAACTGTACAGAGTATAAAGGGTTTTCCTTTAATTTTATTTCAGGGTAAAATAGCTAATCTGTTTTGACATGCTATCTAAATGACACTCAAACTAGTATACAGACTAACTCATCCATAAGTCATTTCTTTTATATGCATGTACTGCTGCGTCCAAGAAAAAGAGTTATATTGGCTGCAAGAGTTTGAATAATAATGGTCATTAATATGGCGAATTGAGGGTCACCACATTCATCCCACATATCAAATCCCCTTTCAATGAGATCAGTTCCATCAGCTGTCAGATTCCATTAAATATATCCCCCAGACCTACTGACCAGCTGACAGTAGAGAAACTCAAAACCATACACCCACTATTAGCATTATAAAATGTGAAATCAGCTGGAAGGAATGATAGCAGAACTGAAAACAAAATAGATGAAAATCTATAATGCCCCTGTGTCTTCCTAAACAGAAAACCCTAAGAGTTAAAATGCCTCCATAAAACATGGAGGTAAAAACAAAGGTTGTCACATTGTTTTCTTCATAACCTATAATGATTCTTTTACCTTTTGTTAATGCAAGATTTGCATAAATGTTTCATGAGGTTAATACAATGCATAAACTGAGCACTTTATTAAGGAACATCTGTGCTGTTTTCTCGGATAATGCAGTGTTGTTTCCAAGTCACTGAAATATAACCTATCATAAGGTTTTGGTTGTTAAAATACTTGTTTTGCAAGGGCTGTGATCACATCTGACATTTTTAGCAGATGCCACAGTAATACAAAAGAATTCCTTGATACCACAATATGTGTTTGCAAAGCACCCAGCAAGTAGTGGATAGTGTTCCACTGAGCTGGTATAGTTCAGTACCATGCATAAGACATGAGAACTTCTTGTTGTGTGTCATCTTTCAGATCAAAATACGCTATATCAACACTATTGCACAACTGCCCATGATACTTTTATCAAGTGAGTTCTTGTCATTGTTGACAGTTTTTGACTTTGCCATAAAGTCACTTTATAGCATTTTTTAAAAATTAAGGGTGGGGAATACTTTACACTGCACAATTTTATCTTGATATTGGTGCCATATGGGAGTCTTGGGGGAAGGGGCGGGGGGAAGAAGTTATGAGACCAATAATTTTTAATGAAACTTGGCTTAGCTCTTGAAGCAGGTCATGCAGATAAAAAGTAGGCACATGAATTCTGTAGCCATATTCTTTTTTTTTTTTTTTTTTTCCTGGCAAGGATTAAAGAAATGTAGTTTCAATTAAATCAGAGCGTAATGGAGATATGTTTTATATTATTGATTCTGCAAGCAATAATTTGGGCATTATCTTTATTTTTGCAAGTGTTTGACTAACTCTTCACCAAGAAATATGAAAATTCTGGTCTTTAAAATTTGTATCTGCCTTCTCTCATGAAGCCCTCACTTTTTTGGTTACTAATTTGAGATAATTCCATGTTTTCGTTGTGAGACATTCTCAAAATCAGAGTATGTAGGCCCTTATGATCCATAGATGTTTCATCTTTGGCTTAAAAGTTTAAAGATTATGTTTGAGGCAAGAAAATTGTATTTTTGGAAACTTAATTATATATTTGCAACAATTAGTTTGCCCTTAATAAAACTGTAAACCAGAGTTTATGCTTTTCTGTCCATGCAAAATGTCTGTTGACCAGTGAGGGAGTAGAAGAACCTTTGACAAGCAGTCTCTGTGAGAGTAATTATGTTGATCAAGTGTCCCAGCTAAATTCCAAGTTGGGTGATAATAGTCCAGGACCTGAATGGCTTCTTGTGTTTCCATTTGAGTAGATATGTTTATTTTCTGATCTGTGTTGGATAATGTTCATTTGCTATTGAACAGTTGCCAGATCCTGCAACATGGAAGAGAGAAAGTTTCTCTGCTGTTAAAGTGCAGCTGTCTCAGCAGGGAAATGTACCAAGGTGGATAAAATGTTAGAAAGTTAGAATAAAATCGTGCAACTTTCTATGGCAAAACTTCTATTGAAGACCTTGGCTCAATAGCAGAAAGTAAAATGCTCTATCCATATGAAACAAGGGAGATTTAGGTAGTCATAATGACACCATTATCCCATTAGAATTTGTCTAGAATACTATTGTTAACACATAGTTAGTTTCAGTGTGAACTTAGGATGCAGAAAGAATACAAGATCAGACCCTATATAATGAAGGGATCATTTACACACATTATCTCCACAATGAAATGCTGTCACCCCTTTGGTGGAAAACACAGCTGCTTTTTAAAAGCTGTTCTACTGTAATAAGTGTGTAACCAGAGCTGGTTGAAAAACATGAAAATGATTTTGTGAAACATTTTGAACTTTCATAGTTGTTTCCATTTTGCAGGTTTACAATAGAGTATTTATCCTCCAGGCTTTACACTTTTTTGTTAATTATTGTAAATTATTTTGAATTTTAAAAGATTATTTCATAGGAGGGATTTTCAAAAACTTGTTTCAGTAAAAATAGTATGATTTAAAAATTATTTTTAACTTTTCAGGATATTATTATTAAAACCAAGATGTGTTGCTAGTGTATTTTATATTTTATAGTAAAAAAAAAATAAAAATTAAAATAACTTGTCCAAAACTTTGGATAAAGATATTGATTTAGTTTTGGTTTTGATCTTAAGAAGTTGTTAGGGATTTCTTAAATCCTGGGACCAAACAGCCATTAGTGTTAATGTCATGTGTAGAAATCAAAGACAACAGAAACTGCTGATGGTTTAAGCATAAAGATGCCTTCTAGTCTGGATATAAGACTCAGAAAGCAGACTCACAGAAGAACACCGGAAAGTAATGTAACATTAAACACTGGAGGATTCACATTTAGAATAGTCATGATTTTCCAGCCTCTCTGAGAATAATTTTTCTGGTTTTGTGGTTGCTTGGGTATTTTTTTCTTTGTCTGCTAAGGCGGGGGTGGGGGGGTGGTAGGGGGGGGTCGGGTGGTTTGTTGCTCATGTCTTGTTTTTCTTTCTAATTTTTACTACCTCTGTCATTAAATGCTATGCCTCAGTTGTGATGGTATTACCCATTCAGGTGACCTATATGTTGACACACTTCTACCACTTGGAGCACTGCTTGCACTTCCTAGCACATTTTGTTTGCCAGGAGTCTGGCCCTCCTAGCATGAGGGACATGTCAGAAGGGAACATTTAGATTGTCATCAAATATGTGGACATTGTTCTTGCCTTTGCTTAGAACTGTGTTCCATTGTAGAGACTCAATTTGCTAGGCTACTGGAATGGTTGATATTGTTGATAACTGGCCTCCTAACACTGGACTTTTGTTCTAGTTTCTTGGTGTATAGTGTTTCTCTTTTTTTTTTGGCCAGGTGGTTAAATTAAACTAGACCTAACGAACAGGTCTACAAATTCATCACAGCAGAAGAAAGATGGTCCTGCTCTGTCCCTCTACTGGTACTTCTGCCATGTGTTCCTGCCTCTTACCTGAAATAATTTGGTTCATCAACCTAGGAAATTCCCCACCCAAGGGAAGTGATAGTTTTCTAAGACCTCACAAGTTGTATTGACTTAGATGCAATTCAGGTGAGTGGCAATAAGGGAAGGACTATGGAGGAAGAGGACCTACTCTCAGAAGCAGCTGGCAAATTAATTCATAGGATCATGGAATTGTTTGCACTGGAAGGCACCTTAAAGGTGACCTAGTTCCAATCCCCTGCCACTAGCAGGGACACCTTCCTCAAGAGCAGGTTGCTCCAAGCACCGTCCAGCCTGGCCCTGAACACTGCTGGGATGAGGCAGCCACAATTCCTCGATGCAACCTGTTCCAGTGACTCATCACTCTTACAGTGAGGAATTTCTTCCTTATACCTAACCTAAAAGTTCAGTTCAATGTAAAGCTGCTTCTTAAACACTTTGTGTTTAGGTTTGGTGATAAACTGCAGAAGCTTACTTTTTTACATCTTTCTTGTAACTGGACTTCTGTTCTTGCATGAAGTAATACATCTCTGCAGAGTGAGTGTTTCATCTGGTGCATTTGATACACATGTGAATCATGTCTGTTTCATGTTGAAATATATTTGTTGCTTCTTATGAGTTTATTTTCTCACCATTGAGCTACATGTTTAGATAAATGCCAGTGCTGGAAGAACCAAAGAGGTAGCAGTGCATGACCAGAAGGAGTGAGTTAGAAGTGACTGGAACTTTTGTTTGTAGTATCTCCTTAGGTAAACTGCAGACTCTTCAGTGCATTAATTTTGTTGTTGTGCATTACTTTCAGGATCAAATCCTGGAGTAGCGAATTGTGGGATCAGAACTGAGTTGTGGGATTTTGGGTTTATTTTTTATTTTTTTACACACCTCAGAAAAATATTGTGGTGTGAATTTTGTGGGTGTTTTTTTGTGTGTGTGTGTGTGTGTTTTTGGGGGGGTGGGGAGATGTTGGGCTTTGGGGGTTTAGGTTTGTTTTTTTTTTTTGTTTTGGGTTTGATTTTTTTTTTTTTTTAATGTTAGACACTATGAAAGGGATATTAAGAAGTCCTGAGCACTGAACTAGCCCTGCCTAAAGTGAATTTGAGCTTTAATATTGATTTAACTCAGAGTATGCTTAACATGATAACAGTCCTAACTTATTCTCTGGCAAAGACTGGAGCCTGAAAACAATTTGGATTAATGGTTAGATAGATGGCTCTACATTATAGAGAGTTCTGTTTATGAAATAAACTGAAGGCTTTTTACAAAAGCAAAAATCTTTTGAGAACATTTCTCATTAACATTGCCTAATTGCAGCTCTTTGATCTCTAATTCCCCTGGCCTTTTCTCCTCCTCTCCTCACTCCATTAATAGATGCTCTGGCCCTTATTTTTGAAGAGAGGATGAGCTTATTTCAGATACTCAGAACTGGCTGTTGAAGAGCTGTCTATTGCAAACACATACAATCAGGACTCTAGTGAAGTCATTGCATTTGTAGATTGATTTCAGGCCATGCTTTCTGTAACAGACTATGTTGCCGCTCTTGGCGTGTATGTGTACCAGCAGTAACTGACACACTAATGGACGTGTGCTATCATATGTGTAAAAGTGTTTCTGGACTTCATTAATTAATCAACAGCATTGTCAAAATAAATACTTTACATTTTTACTTGAAATGTCTGTCTTTAGTAGAAATCATTTACATTCTGGCATTTCCATAAGAACAGATACAGAACAGCAAATACTATGGCAATTATGTTATGCTGTAATGAATGACAGATAAAAAAGTAATTCTTGGTTCATCTTTGTAAGCTGTAGAGAACCACTGAAAGACACAGCCAAACATTTCCATAAATAAATCCCATGATAACAGGTGACTCCTTAAAAACACTGCTAGGCTCATGCAATCTTGGTTTACACTTTCAAGTATTATCTTTCTTTCTCTCTGTGGAAAATGGGTCTAGAAAATTAAAGGTGTGTTGATGCATCTTCTCTTTAAATCTGGGCCAAAGTCTAGTTGAAATTAGCGGGAAGTTTTTCAGTAGATTCAGTGGTCAGACACTGTATCTGTTAAACCTCAGTTGGAACACTATCTTACTGAAATATGGTGGTTGCCTGAAAGAATCTTCATAAATGTAATTATTTTATGTAGTTTCTTTTATTTCCATTTCATGTCCATTCCTGCTTATCCCTTTCTTAACTCTGTTAAACATTCCAGAGGAAACCTTTTAATTTAGTTTGAGGAAACACTCCAATTTGCATCAAGGGTCACATGTGAAGATTAGAGGAAGTGTGACCTGCTTACTTTAATATGTGAACAGTTCAGCTGAACTCCATTTCTGGATTTTAAAGGAAATTCTGCAATATAATAATTGCATCTATTCATGCTATTTGTAATTTCCAAGTGGTAAATCATCATCTGTAAGAAATGTTCTCAATCAAGAGCGAAAAAGACATGTAATTATGTCATTTATAATGAATTCTAAAGAAAACAAAGACTTTAAGAGGAAAAACTCTGGAGAAAACCGAGGAAGAAAATCCACCCAATAATACCAATTGCCCCTAAGATGATGCATAACTGATGAAAAATTTGCCTTTATTATATGAAACTCAACATCAAATAATTCAGCAAGTGAACTGTCAAAACTCTGGAATCTAGACAAATGATACCTGACTTATTAGATAAATTACGTATACTTCTTCTTTTGTAAGCATCAATAATGTGAACTTTTTGACAAATAGCTATCTCCTGGGTATGAGTTCTGAGGATTGTTGCTAATCTTCATCTTTTGAAGCATCCAAAGGCTTAAAGGCATATGTCAGTAACAGTGACCTATGACCTTTTTGTGGAACGTACCACAGTCTCTTTGTAATAGCTAAGTCTGTGATGTGAGATGATAGGTACAAATGCTTAGAAATCATAGAAGAACTCTTGCTGTGCAGGAATCTGTAGACTCAGGAAAGAGATTTTCAAACTGTTAGGCTGTATTGCCTGGCAGAATTGGGTTTAACCCATTTACATTAATGCCAACCTTAAGAAACAGCATCAATTGAAAAAACATATATCCTTAAAATAAAGTAAATAGGAAAAGAAAGACAAAATAAAATATCCTTGGTTTCTACTGACATTCCTTTCTGCTGTCTAGATTTACTGCAGATGGCATTAATTTTAGTGCAACCAGCTTCTGTTTAAGCACTAATTGTCCTTTATTCTCATCTTGTAGGTATTTATGAGATCTGATTCTTCTCTTATGCTAGTAAAAATTAGTATCTCAGTTGAAGACAATGTGGTTACTTCATCATAAACCTGGTAAGGGAATAGCTTACTAGATGAGTGAGTACACAATAACAGCAGTAGTGGAAATAAAGGAGTGGAAACTCAGGGGTTAGGTTTTCTGTCTGCTGTGCATGTTAAATATCTCCCTTTCTCCAGTTATGGTGTGCAGGGTATTATCATGGCAGAAAGTCAAAAATCCCTCCGAGGTTGTCAGATGGACCTGCATATTTGCATATGATAGTGAAATTAAGTCTTAAAAATCTCACTTTCTACTTCTGCTGCTAACATTGATTTCAAAGGCACACACAGCTCAGATAAAGAGTAAAGATGTAACTCTGCCTTCCCTGTAGTCCCTGGGACATCAGGAAGAAGCTACTTAAAGTAGTATAAACAAATTTGAGATTTGCTGTCCCTGAGAAAAGGGATTGAGTCATTCCTGTAAAGGAAAAAGAGAAAGCAAAGAAAGGGACACATCTGAGGCTGCAAACTGGTGAAGCCAGGTGCCACTGGGTTTGAAAACTGCTGCTGAATAGGGCTCCCACAGGTATCTGCAGGCGTCTCTCAGATCCTGACTCTTCTCTTAACTGTATCAGTATCAAAACCAGTTTTGCCGGACAAAAACAAGGCAAAACAGGTCATTGCTGCTACTTTACTGCCCCTTGTCAGTTTGGTGCTTTTGGCAGTGACCTGATTTGCCTGTTGCTTATGGCCAAATATTATCCATGGAGTTAGGATTTTTCTCTGCATTTGTGGTGCCAAAGCATTATAAAATCTCTCTGGAAATAAAATAAAAAAACATAAATACAATTTTGGGATCCTCAAACTAGCACAGCTCCAGAACTTTTTTGTATTCTTAGCATTCTTGTCGTGACATTGCATGTAATTTTCTGTCATTTTAATTTCATCCGTTATGCTGGTTTGGTTTAAGTGCAGTTGTTATTTCTGATAGTCCAACATAATTCAAAATGGAAGATCACAACAACAGAAAGAAGAAGAAAAAAAAACCCCAAACTACCCTAAGCTCCCCAAAACCCCCTAAAATGTCCCATATAGGTCAATCCTATGTACTTCCAGTGTCTTTCTTGCCAGTGAATGCAAGTTCTTCAGGCCATTGTCCAAGCCTGAGTGACAGGAAAATGCTATCATTCCTAATGCTGTGGCTGCTGTTTTCCTGATGTCCTAGTCCTGCCTATCAAAATAAGTCATTCTGAAATATGGTCATAATCTTGTCAATTTTGGCTGATGTCCTGAGAAAACAATTCAGACTATCAAAGAAAGTCTGGCCCATCCTCATATCTTGTGGAATATAATTAAAAGCTGAAGCAGAACCACCTTAAGGAAAATAAACAGAAGCAGAATGAGTTGAAGACAGCCGCTGTTGAGGTGACTGAGTGTGCTCTCAGTCCTGTCATAGCTCTGCTTCCTGCAGACTTACTGAGATGTGCTTTGCACAACACTTGGAGTTGTTACACATCTGAGAGCTGGTAATTTTTGTTACTTCTTTTCAGGTGGTAAATAGCATTAAACGCAATTAAAGGACAAAGATAATGCTGTTTCTTTGTATAAGGATATAAAAAGGGAGGGACCTTATGCAGCTGTGTCTGTAAGAGGGCAGAATGTAAGAGAGGAGTAGGGAGGGAACAGATTAAGAAAATGTAACCTTGATCAGAGACTAAGGAATTTATAGATATATGCAGAAAGTGAAGAGAGGCTGTTGGTCTGAAACTTCACAAGCATCTTCTGCCCTGTTACACAGTTTCTCCTTGGCAGAATAGGTTGAGCATTAGATTGTTTTCCTTGCCTTTCCACAGGTATCCTGATTGCCTCTCCACTGATAGTTGACAGAAAGGTATTGACTGGTAAAGAGAATGATTACTTTAAAATTCATATACCTCTTGCTGATGTAGTCAGAGGCCTTTGGAGGTGACTTGCAACTTTTAGATGGCTGTTATCTAAGGTGTTTCAGTTGGTGGCAAATAAAGTAGTGGCTAGTAGAAGTCTTAAATCCTCTTTTTGCATATCTATGTATTAGTATAATTTGCAAGATGTCACTGGAGTGGTCGCTGTCCAAGCCTCCATCGCTGCAGTACAGGTGGAACGCATTGTGCTCTGGCTGTTGTCTTGGCTTTTGCCCCAGTGAGATGGAAAGTCAGTTCAAGGTTAAAATCCTGCTATAACCAAAGGCAGCAGAGCACTACCTGAGAAGTGTCTTTTCCTTTAGAAGAATAAATTTTCTATGAGAACTAAGTGGAAGTGTAGAATTAGAGAGACAAAAAGCAGAACTTCACAGAAAACTGAATGATTACTGCTTAAGAAAAAAAGTCAGAAATTTTTGAGAGACTGGGCCATTCTAGTGAAGGCAGTATGTCAGTAAATGGTAAATTATAATTTGGTGTCAAGAGTTCATAGATATGCTGCTATACTAGCTCATCTGCAATTAAATAGATTCTAAGATGATTTTCTGTAAAGTTGGAGCCATAAATACCGAAGCAGTTTGGTTCTACCTGCCACTCATAAATGAAGTATGTGGAAGGTCAGTAATATGACATTAAATGAGTATGTTGCAGACACGGTCACTGTCTGACAGCAAGTCAGCACTTCAATGAGATCAGAATTAGCGGGGATGTAAGATTTTTTAAAATTGGCAACTGCCAGAGGACAACTTCTTCTCTTTCTGTGCATTACAGTGGTGGAGTTCCCAAAGCATCTGGCTGATGTCTGCCTGTCCTGAAAATACAGCCATAAAAAGCTTTGGGCCAGCTATGCAACTGCTTGTGGGTTGGTCATTGTGGAACTATCTGTGGCATATGCCAAGTGCAAGGGAATTTTAACTTATGGATTTCCATTACAGGCACAAACTCCACTAAACAATACCAAAAGACTATCAGAGAACGCTTTTCAGTTTATTGTAACAGTTAAAGGGTAGTTACAGGATTTACAGTTTATGGGATGTGGCTTACTTTGTGCTTCTCACTGGTCACCTTCACTGATTGCTCAAGCCTGTGGGAAGGTATACAACCATACGGGCTGCCAGAAAGAGGTTCTCCTAAGCAAAGAGTTTCAGGACAAGTTATCACTTCCTTTTCTCTCCCTTCCTAATTTTTGTTCTTTTCGATAATCTCTCTAAGCCTTGTAGTGACAAACATTATTGAAACTTTGAGCAAGCAAATTTTTTATTACATTTTTTGGTCTGTACCCTTCATGAAAGCAAAAACAGTTGCACCTTCCATAGTTGTTAACTTGCCAAGCACTTGGTATTGATGCTTTCAGCAATACTGCCAAAACCTTTTCTTTGCTGGTTTCTCTTCATTTTGTATTATACACTAGTATTGCAGCTCTCATGAGTCAGCTTCTGGGCAGCTTAAGATATAGTCTTAACAATAAAGGAAGACTTCAGTTCTAAGTGCTGCATGTAGTTGCCTATTCAGTACTTCAAATTTCAGTAGAATTAAATCTCACTATATTCTGAGTTACTCATTTAAATTACTAATTCTTTGTCTCAATCATTTTCTGACAATCCATATAATACTGTTTTTCCACAACACAAATAGTGTCAGCTTTTATGTATTTAGGACTATTACCCATTAATTTAATTCTTTCTTTAATTTCTCAGGTACTTTTTCTAGCTCAAAAGTTACTGTAATAGATCCTTCTGGAGGATCTATAGTGTCACCAAGTACATATATCAGCAGCTTGGAGGTACTAGATTATCGAGGTCCTTGTGTGGTATATTTATGTGCTTTTGTTTCATTCATTGTGCTTTTTAGCACAGCTGCTCAGTCACTGGACTACAGATTCCTTTAGGTTAAATCATTATGGATGTTTTATGTTCCTACACCCTTAATATGTTTCTCAAACAAATATGCTAGAAATAAGTGTGGAAAATAGTACAACACACAGTATCCAGCTTGAAAGGTCTAGCATAAAAGAGCAGATGTAGCAGTTTAGAACCTAGAATCTAAGGGTAATCAGGCTTAAGTCAACGACAAACTGATTTTCTCCCCATCTCCCTTTGACTCCCTTCTTCTGCCTTTCTGCCCATAAGCTTGTCAGTAACAGCTGATGTCAGACCAGCTCTCTGGGTGTTGGTTGCACATATCCCTTGGTGCTGCTTTTGACCTGTGACTTTTTATCTAGACTGTGTCTGTGATTTTTTTCTATATTCTCTGTTGTGCTGAAGCTGCCAGATGATAGGGCTTTGTAATTCTATCTGCATGATTTTTATTGAGATCAAGCTTTAAATAGATGTCTACACCCCCTTCCCCTTCTTTCCTATTTCATCCAAATGTGTTGTGTTTTGTTTTGTTTTTAAGGTCAGTCAGCTAGTTTTAAAAGAGGTAAACTTCTACAGCCTATCTTAGAATTTTCGTATTGTTTTCATGTTTCAATACTTAGCTTTTGCATTTGTAGTAAGCTTGGTCATTTCATATGATACTTCTTCCCAGTTCTAGACTTTGAGAAAAAAAAAATAGTTTATTACATATGTTATTACAAAGATGCTTACTTAGAAACCACAGGTGTTAGTGCAGCATATGAGGCTGTCTGGAATTTAAGCTGCTTGATTACTGTTAGCAGGAAGGGTGTAGCACTAGTAGCACAGACTGTTAAGGATGGGTGACTTCGTGCAACCATCCTAAGTTGTTAACATGTTTTCATTGGTATCAATATCCAAAGTAAAACTCAGATATATTTTATTGCTGCTATTGCAGTTACAACACTGAGCAAAACCAGTTCTTTCTCCCTTACATCCCTTGCAGTTACTGGTGTTGCACTTGTTGATCTGCTAGACCTAATTCTTTTGCAGCTCAGATGGTAAAGTCTGTGTAGTTTGGTATTGCTATTTCTGATCACAGGTTTGTTTTGCTTGTTGCCCAGGAATCTTCTGGCTTATGTTGGATTTGATATTGAGAATATTTTTGATAATTTAAGCCCGTCTAGAGTAAAATAAGGCCTTTTAAAAGTAATTTTTATTTCCCCCCGTTCCAGAAGTCTTATTTTTACTTTAGCTTATCTCATTTTGTGCATACTGTTTCTGAACTGTATCTTATGGTTTCATAAATACTTCATTTTTGGTCAGGGATGATCTGGCCTATGTTCTTACAGCACAATATAGTAGGATTAACTTTCATAGCTATAGTGACTATGATGACTAGGCTAAAGAAGATTCAAGTGTGACAACTATAAAACGGGGCCGATAAAACATTTTGGAGCAAACTGAGACTGACTGTAAGTAAATCAGCCAGTATTGACTAATGTGTGATAAAATCATGCTTGATCAGGCTGTATCTGAATTTTGCTGTCGTTCATTTCTAAAAACGTACTGTTTTGTAATTGCTTAGTTGTCAACTGGCAAGGCTTAAGGACTTTGGAAAGACATCTTGATGGTTTTGAATTTACTTTATTTCTACCTTCTTATTACCTCCAATGGAATGGAGAGCATAGTATTACCAGGCTTTGCCAAATAAATTAGTTCATTTTTATGTAGTCTTGAGTTACATGATGTAGTGTGAGGTGGCCCTGCACATGGTAGGGGCAGTTGGAACTAGATGAACTTAAGGTCCTTTGCAACCTAAACCATTCTATGATTCTATGTAATAGTCTCTCAAGAATAAAATTCACTTGATTTTGTTTCTTTTTTTTTTTTTTTCCAAATCTCTGCAATTTTTGAGTTGATTCACTTTGTAGATTCTCCCTTTTCTAAAGCAGATACAGGTGTTTGTAGTGCAGTCTTTTCCTAAGGTGTGCTGTTGTTAGTGCTTTCATAAAAACGCAAATGGGCTATAATGCTCACCTTCCTGGATACCCAGTGGCTAAGACTGTTTTGAAAGAAAAGCAAGAAATCTAATAATGAGTTAAAGCTGTGGTGGTTCGTCAGTGGTTTGGTTGGTTTTTGTGTTTGGGGGGGGTGGGGTGGCTTGTTTTGATTTTTTTTTTAAGTTGGGGATTTTTGTTTTTGTCATGTTTATTTTTTAGATCCTATTTACCAAAGCTCGGGTATGTTTTATGTATGAGGACCAGCTTCAATGTTTATCACAAGCAAACCACTGTGCTATTCCAAACATGATATATTTCACTTCAGTACTGCTGACTTCAGCTTACTAATTGCCTGACAGCATTTTCTTTGTTAAGCTTTAACTGTGATCATCACACTTTTGTTGTACTGACAGTAGAAATATTCAGTAACAGACGACCTAAACACATCATAAGCACAACTGTACTAATCTTTCATAATGGGTGTGCTTTTGGAATTATATGGAACACGTGCATATAATCATTGTCAGGAGCTACATGCATTCATGTCTCCAAAAGCATCAACTGAAAGCATTGTCTGACAAAGCATTCTGATTCTCAATGTGCATGACCTACAAAAAAAACAAAAAAAAAAAAACAAAAACCAACAAAACCCACAAAAAAAATCCAACAGAAAACAAACCGAACCTGAAAAAACAAATAAACAAACAAAAAACCCACAAAAAAAACCAATCCCCCAAAAGCAGCCCCCCTAAAAAACCCCAAACCAGCCCAACAACAAACCCCAAAACCAACCAACCAAAGAACCCCCTAGACCCACAAAAATGCAGTTTTTTATTTCATAACCAATTGAAGCTGCTTGTTAAATCAGAATCAGCAGGATGGACATATCACCTGCATATAACCTGGCTCAAACTAGTCAATTCCTTTTGTGATGATATGAGCTCACAGGAATCCACAATCTCTCTTTCTGCTGAATTGACTAATGTTTCTTGTTTTTTTAGAAAAAATGCAAACTGCATACATCATGTATGCTTCAAGAGACAGTGTCCAGAGAGATCTAATTTTGCACAAAAAAGAGTTCTGTAGCTTTGGTTAAACAAAGACTGATTTCCTGCTGCTACCATTCTAATTGTTTGAAAGGAAAAGTTCAGTCTCCTAGCACATAAGCAAAGGTGTGGAAACTCAAAATCCTGTGCTACGTGTCTATTTCCATTGCCAGCTTTGTTCAGATCCACTTGGCATGTCTTTGTTTCTTCATGTTTTAAACTCAGCTAATAAAACTTCATTTGTGAAGGCTGCCATAAACTTCCGTACATCAGTGAGAAAGCCTACACTGTGAATCATGATGTATATATTGAGTCACATAGGAGCTGTCTTCTGTAACAGCACAAAGCAGTGAAGATCTGCCTGGCAGAGCAAGTTAGCTCATATAGTGCTCTGCACCACAGTGCCTATGCAGCTGCTAAGCAAGCGTCTTTAAAGCAGTAACAGTATTTCTGTGATTCTCTGTATTCAACAGCTTTAGTCCTCCATCAAAGGAGCATCAGAATATGATATAAAAACTTCAAATATTTTTAATATGCATTAATTTCTCTTACTGACAGTAAGACTGCACTACCAGTCTTTCAATTAGCATCTCAAGTTGGATTACACAAGCAAAACTGATTACATGTCAAAGCCTTTAAAGTGTTCTGGCATTTGTTGTGTTCAGGCTTACAGACCGGGATTTTCAAAAGCACAACCATGATTTAGGATTTGCTCTTAAATTAGTTGATTTGGAATATCTCAGTTAGCTTATAATACATTACTTCTCTGTCTCTCAGAAACAGATACACACTATGTAAGATCTGTCAACTCTTGCTCTTTACTAACAATATTTCCAAAGGGTGCACCTTAGTGCTCACAGGCATACCATGCATGCTAAGAATAAAAGGGCTTTGGAGGAGATGTGCTTTTCTGAAATAGCTGAGGCACTGGTATGTGAACAACTTCCCCACCTTTTACAGAAAGAATAACTAAAAACTAACAGAATTCTGTAGTGATACTTTATCAAGAAGCTTTATTTTTATAAGGCCCCAACAGCAATTTACTTATTATATTCAGTGTGCTGTATGATAAGGATGTCTAACATCAGCCAGTGTGCTTCACCTAAATGAGTGCTAAAGAAACAAAGGAAAAATAGGAGGTTTAATTAAATACAGCTCACAGTCAAAAATGAGCAGACTGAAATTCAAGAAATTGGGTGAATTTCCAACAAGGTAAATAGTTTTGTGGATATGGTATCACAACATTTGTATCTACAAATTGAAACTACTTTTAAAGTGAAGATTTTGAGAATGATTATTCAAAAATGAGAGCTACTTATGCATTGTAATGTACACAAGTGACCCTTGGTAAGAATCACCAGATACACATTTATACTTCTGATTTTCCTGTAGATACCTCAGTTGCTGTCAGTTTACTAGCCAAATTTATGAATGACATTTCTTTTTCTAAGCATTTATGAGTGTACTAACTCTATTTGTGGACTTGTACACATATTTCATACTGCAGCCTTCTTTGAGAGTGGTTCTTTGGAAGTCCATGTGGCTACATCTGTAAATCAGTTATACTCTGAAATAAAGTAGCTATTCTGAAAAGTCACGACATTCCAGGCTGATTTGTGTTTCAAATCAGAGGCTGCTTAGGTTGAGATTTTTTTAATTTTTCTTGTGTCCTAGTAGATTCTTAACATTTTGTTGCATTTCATGTAAACAATAATTTCATATTTTCAGTAATTTAACCAATTGAATTCTAACTGGAATGATGTGAAGAATTAGGAATTATTATATTTAGATATCTGAGCAGTATCCTTGACTTTAATTCTGCTATTTATGGGCAGAAAATAAAGAGGTGTGAATGTTTGCAGAGTTAATACCAAATCCATGAAGGAGAAAGAAAAGTCTCCACACTTACATTGATGCAACGGAAAAGGATAATAATTTACCTTAGTATTTTTGAAAGATTTGTAATCAAGTTGTATTTCTGACTCTGTCAATTCATTTCCAATATTGTTACATTCTTACTACTGATAATTTACAATTATTACATTTCTTAGTTGATATCCAAAGGAAAGCATTCTTGTGTTTTTCATATGCACTGATCTATTCATAAGAAAATGGATATTGAATTAATTTTAAAAACAGAAGCAGCAGCAAATTTTTAAAATTTACAGCTAGCCGACTTTACACCAACATCGAAGTTTGTGGTGATCTTTGTGTGGTACATAATTATGCATTGCTCCTTTTGCTGAGCTTACAGGGTATATTTCAGTCTGTATGACTTTGAAGTATGTGTTCTCTTAAGGCTTAACAGTGTCAAGCTTCATAACACAAGAGCTAGTTTGCTTACTTCCTATTTTAAATTGCTCGTAATTTGAAACATGCAAACATTCCCACTATCAAGCAAGGCTACTAAACATATTATTGCTGCAACCTGTGAGTTTTATAGCCTCTGTATTTTTAGAAAGCTGTGCTTTATTAAAATAAACTGTAAAGAGGCTTAACTCATTATGGAATCTGCTAGTGTCTAAAATTAAATATCTTCAATTTGTTATAGGGATTTAAGAAACTTTGACGGAAGGATATAATAATGTTGCTGCAGAAATAGGATGTTTACTATTTTTTTAGGCTTCTGGTGTTTGTTGCTGGGTGTACAATTTATTATGGGACAGGTCTGCCTACAGTTAGCCTGAAAAAAAATGTGATTGTGTTTTGTGCCATCTTTAAAGCCTGAAAATGTGTTTTAATTCTGCATTCCAGCAGAAATCCTTTAAAATACTTTGACAAAATAGATTTGTATAACATCACTTGTTTTTAGACTTAACTATTGGGTAGAATGCTCACTTTTTTTCTGTCATAATTTTATCTCTTTAATGAGAGAGTCCATCCTGAGAGTAATAAATACAATGTGGAACTCCTGAGTCTCTAAATTTTGCAACTTCTGCCAAGACACATTTGGTTAAAAAATGGAAGCAGATACTGTATCTGTCTAAACAGAGAAATTATCTGTTCACTTGTTGACATATTTTGTTATAATTAAGTTCTTTATTCACTTTTAGGCCCGAGGCAGCTATTGATTAGAGATGATGGTTCCAAAGGAGAAAATTGCTTTTCTTTTCCACAAGGCTAAATCACTGTCTTCATGTTGTCTCCTTAGATGTTGCTTGGCTTTTAACATCTGAATGAATAACATTTCCTGAGTTATTCATTATATAAGCTTTTGCAGACTGAACTTAGACCTTGCAAGAAAAACTACACAGAGATGTACTGCAACTTGCCAGTACTGCAACTTACAGGTGTAAGGGAAAGGATAAGCTACCTGTGACAGGAATTATCTTTTCGTTTCCCTAAAACATTCCCTCTGAGTGTCATACAAACTGTATATGTTTATATACACCCAGATAAAAGATCTGAATTAATAAAATAATCTGAATACTGTGATAGAACTGTGAGGCAACATCCTGTGATTGGTATCAGATAAGGCCTTTTGCACGATAAAGTTAACTACTCATGGACCGATAAAGTTAACTACTATTTCGGACAGTCTGGAGAGTCAGACTATATACAGTGTCTGCTTGAAATTCCATAATTCATGAAGATTAGGTTATTGTCGAAATGGTGAATGTGCTCTATATGTCAGTGATATTTTTTAGGGCTGTTCCTATGCCAGGGACAAAACATTGTTCCTGAATTGTAATAGCTCGTGTTCCTGTAGAAGCATTTCAGAACAATCAGATGATCACATTCCATTTAAAAAAATAAAAAGTTTTCTTTAACTTCACAATAAGAAACTTGACTTTACCAACCAGAAAATTTCCAACGGGTTAAAAAGAAAAGTCTTCATGCTTTGCCAAACTATCAGAACTACTGAGTCTAACTAGGAACAGTGAGCACATTTTTTTCCAGCAGGATCATCTTCTTTCTTCTTTAGCCTTCCATTGCAGCTGATGTTACAAAAGCAAGAGCACCTGTGAGATTCTGAGGTTGGAAAGGGGCTGTATATGTATGTGCTATTTTGTTTAGATTGACATAATTTTTGTGGTAGCCACAGTAAAAAGTGACTGGCTTTTAGAATTGTTGCAAAATGCCTGATTGTTTCAAATGCTGTATGTCCTAGCAGATATAAATTGTAAATCCAGGGTGCTGGCAAAATCAAAGCTTTGGAAAAGGGGTAGGGATAAAAAAACTGTTTATCTCTTATGTGTCTGTGGCAGCTGGACTACTGCATCCTGCCTGTGAAGAGATGTAAAGCCTGTTGCAAGAAAAGCTTTGACCAGTGCCAAAGCTGATGCACATTCAGACAAAAGGAGGTTTAAATCTACATGAGTGGTGTGCAAAGGAACATAAGCGGGACCCAAGCAATACAAGAAGATCCAACCAAGGGGAAAAAATCTATCTCAAAATCTGTCTTAAATGAGATTGTATAAGGGTGACAATTTTAGAGACTGGAAAGAAGTGGAAAGTTCTTCCTTTGCTAATCTTGGTACAAAATGTAATGGCTGTGAGAATAAGTGTTAGATGTGTTGAAAAAGAGTGTTATGAAATACGTAGCTGATACTTGGTTTTGCTGCTGTTGACCTTTTACACATAAATTGACCCAAAAGGCTAATCATGTGCCAAGAAAATCAGATAAAATATACTCATGTTCACAAAACACTTTGAAGTAGTGTTTGCTAGTGAAAAACACACATTTCCATGAGATCCTTAGCTATTTTTTTTTACACTTTAGATTTGCTATTTCCGTTTTAACCACATAATTCTCTTTCCTTATGAATGTTGAACAAACCTCTGTAAACTAAGCATACTAAAAATAAGGAGGTGGCATATGTCTATCCAGTTTCTAGTGGGCATACTGTACAGCTGTACAGCTGCCAGTAATTGACTATAGGATTGTTGTATGTTTTAAACAACTCTTAATGGCAATTTTTAGAGCAGGTTTAGAATTAATCTACATTTCTACAACTTTGTTGCCAACAGCTTTTTCATGGCTAAGCAATACCTTTATTAAAAGTAGATACCAAAACTGCAGTTGAGTAAGTTACATGTTAAAATTTTTAGGTGTGCTTTTCCTCTCACTTTAATTGTAAATATCAGCAAATTTGTGTGACACAAATCAAAGGAAACTGTTATAAGACCATTTAGACCATCTTCAAAGAAGATGCTGATAAAATTTGTGAAATCTATTGTTATGCATCCTGCCCAATTTATGTGAACTTCAGTAAACCACACATTCAGGAAAAAGACATAGACGCATGGAGGAGGGGTGGGGGTGTTTCTGTGGGTTTTGTTTGGTTTCTTTTTTGTTTGTTTGGTTTGTTTGTTTGTTTGTTTTTAAATGAGATTAAGGGATCTAGGACAAAATATCTAGAGGAACTGCTGAATGCTACTGTGCTTCAAATTTAAGTACTTTGTTCCGTAAGTGAAATCCGTAACTCTGAATTAAACAGAGAATGAAGTGCCTTAAAATTCTCTACAGCTGTAACCAAACTGAATCCCAAATGAGCAGTATGAGCACCTGGACTCATAACTCTTCCCTCCCAGGTGAATCACTGGGTTAGAGAATGCTGTTTGCCATTTTATCCTTCCTCTATTCTTGGCAATTGTGGATTCCTCCTTTTCACTGGCTCATTGTACCCTCTTTGGTCTTCACAGCCTGTGGATACTTGATTAGTGGACACTCTTGGAAGACAAGAATCTTTTTTGGATTCTCTCAGGTTAAGGAAGGTTTTGAGCATGTGTTCATTAACCTATTGAATATAAATTGAGATGTCTCCCTCCTTGCTCACACCTTTTTCCTGCAGATATATACTGGACATGTTCTGGTAACTCCTGCCAGACAGATGTGTTTTGGAAGTATTTGTTCTTATGGTTCATCAGGCAATTGCCTTCTTGTTGATTATGTCACGATTACCTAGCAGCAGTTTTAGCTGCTAGGTAATCTTAAACTGCTTCCTTCTGCTGGTGAGAAGGCTGTTTTCAGCAAGTGCAAAACAGACTATTAAGCACTTAGTAAACTTTATTAAGTGGCTTGTAGGCAATTACAGACTTCTAGCATCTGTGGGGTCAGGAAGGAGTTTGAAGGATTGCTCTTGTGGGTATAGAAGCCTAAAGATGTAATTTTAATCTCATTTTAGATACTTAAGGCCTTTTGTAGATCTGAACATTAGCCTCCCAAGTAGTTGAAACTCAGGTTATTAAAAGCAGTAATCTGAAGATTACTGTTGCGAACCAGAATTATTTTTAAAGCAACATTTTCCTATGCTTTGAGGTGGTGATAACGCCTTTTTTTTTGACACTTCAGCTAACAGGCATAATTAAGAACTTATTCCAACTGAAATATGTATGCAATGTTCCTCTGTTTTGTACTTGTTACTCTTCAATGGCTGTTTTAATGAATGTCGTATGCTAAGCAGTTAGATCTATAGTAATATACACCCTTTTGTCATAAATCAGCCAAAGTTCCATACTGCTTCTTTCCTACCCATTCTCAAACATTTATTTGATTTTCCTCCTTTTCCTTATAACACACAGTGGGGTGTTTAACATGAATTATGGGCTCAGTCTTGCAAAAAATAATTAAATAGATTAATTTCTGTTATTTAAAGAGTTTGTACGTTCAGTGAATATATGCCACCTAATCCAGAGCCCAACAACAGCTGCACTCTGCAAGGTCTGCATGACAAACAGAGGAATTGTTGGTAAAAGTGTTCTCCAAGACATGGAGGATATCTTGGGCAGATATCTTGTCCTATGATGTCAGCAGTTCTCGAAAGCTGTTGCAAACCTTTTATAGAATAAAAAATAGCTTGGTTCATGGTGCTAAGGGAGCTTGGGTTGGTAGAAGAGGGAGCAGTGACCATTGCTGTTCTTAGGGGAAAGAACTAATTAGTCCTTTCTGTCCCTTCAGCCCCCATAGTACCACTTCCAATTCCAGATCCTTACCTGTAGTTGTCTCCATTGCTTTCCTTTTTACTTGCCCTTCACTGGTTAATACTGCATGGAATATCAGATTAATTATCACTCCAGTAGATATCTTGCCAAATTAAGGATGACTCAATGTGCATTTTTGATGTGCAACAGCTAATGTGTTCCCCAGTATCTTCTAGGTCACTTGAATGTGGCCATCCATACTTCAATTGTGTGGTTTTGGTTGTTCAGCTTCTCTTGTATAACTATTATTTTTCTGCTCATGTGTATGTTTTTATCAATTTTCACATACTTTCAACTTTTGAGGCTATGGTCATGAAGGGGTCAGAGTGGTGATTACAAGTTGTAAAATGACCTTACCAGTAACAGTTAAGCATAAGTAATGTTCTGAAATTGCCTAAAGCAAAAACTGCCAATTCAGAGCGGATTGTAATGAATCAGGTTCTTCTATACAAAATAATGTGATCAATTTCTCATTTCACTGAATAAATAAGCTGGAAGATAGGGAACTGTCTATGACCTGCTGTTAACCTTTTTCCTCATTATTCATATCAAGCCTATGACATGCATGTAAGAAATCTCTGGTTCAATTTTAGCTAATTATTTGTTAGAAGTGAAGGCTCTGTGAAGTGTTACTGATTGTACAAGTACCCAGGGACCTTATGACATCTAATGAAAATAATTCCAAAGAAGATACTCAGGTCTGTATGCTTTTTGTCTGGCTAACATTATAACTAGAAATACTCCATCTCTAAGCAGCAAAATCTGTGTGTCTGTCAGTGCTGCTTCTCTCAGATGCAAGATACTCTTAAAGTTTATCTCAATTATTGTTGTAATGAGAGCATTGGAGAAAAAATCTTGGGGAATGAGTTGAGATAAATTCTAAATTTGTTCATATACTTCATTAATACCTAGCATTTTAATGTCTGAATTGTTTCTTATGTAAAAAATAATTTTGATTTATTGGCTAATTTTATTTTTGTGGATAGCTAGCAAAAGCCACAAAAATATGCTAGTCTGTGTTGAATACATTTTATGTGTTGAATACAATTCATTTCAGATAAGATTTTTGGTGTGGCTTATTCCTGTTTTTTAAAGTCAGCCTGATTTGCAGCACAGTTCAAATCAGAACTGCAAATGACAGGCAACACTTAAAAATGCAGGAAACATTTAGAAATATAGGCATTTCTATAGAAATACAGAAATTAATAGCTTGGGTACTGTGCTGCCCATGGGCACAGAGTTTGCAGAACTGGGACTTAGCATACAGGATTTCTGCACCATAGTCCATCCATAAGCAATAATTTTTCAACACAGTATCCCTAAGAAATTCCTGATATCCATCTTACAAGTGGGAAAGAGGAATTTGGTGAGGTTAAATATCTTGCTGCGCTTTACATTAGAGATATGTGAATGCTGGGAAGCTTCTAACCTTAAAATATAAGACTATCATTCCCCTAGCTCAATGGTTGAAATACACCTTGGAGACTGAACAATGTTCTTATCATAAAGTAACTTTCAAGTTGTATTACTTCTGACTAAAGAAGCCCCTGGAGACAGCATTTGCCCAAGAAGCACATAATGGCAAGAAGGAAATCGTCAAGGAAGTGGAGAATGAGAATAGAAAGTCTGAATAAATAAAAACACAGGAGTGATCTTTTTGATGTTTAAAACCGTAGCACTGTTGAATGATCAGGAAGTGTATTGCTTTAAAAGGACAGAAAATGAATCAAACTGAATCAATGTGTTAAGATCTCACAGGGGAAAAAAAAAAAGACAAACCCCACAGATAAAACATCTCTCCTTAACAATGGAATAATACTAGAATTTAAAACTAGTTTATAAAACTTGAACATTTTCATTAAAAAGTCACAAATTTATCTCTTAGTAGAAATCTGGTATGTATTATAAAATATGATGATGATGTGATACAACTTTTACATGACGTGATACAACTTTTACATGATCTCTGATATCCATAGTTACTACTAGAACTACTATTGACCTACTTTTAGCATTCTAACAAACAACATCTTTAAATTAAACTGAATTTAAAATGGATGTGACTATAATTGAACTAAAGTTTTTTTGTGTTGTATGTGTAGATGATAATTCTGTCCATAGTTACTTGTTTGGTTTATAAAAGAGTGCATCCACTAATTTATTCAAGGTATAAAAAATAAAAGCAAAGTAGTGATGGCTTTCAGATGCAAAATAATTGGATGAACAAAGGAAATGACATGAAAATTACTAGTCAAAAATCTCTCCAAAATCTATAAATTCTAAACATTAACCAAAAGTGAGAATACATCACATTCAGGAAAATAATTGTCAAGATCAGAGTGGAAATAGACTATAAGTAAGTGATTTATTCTATGATTTTTTTTTTTTTTAATCAATAAGCAAATTCATGGGAAATAGGAGAAAGTAAAGGGTTTCAGGTTGGAATTTCAAATTCCTCTTCAATGTCCTATTCAAGTGAAAATGTCGGAGTTCAAGGATTGGCAATCAGACCTCCCTAGTAAAGACAGTGTTTTCAATTGAGATAGGATGGCTGCTGCTATCTCATGGGTGGCTACAGGTCTCCTAGCAGCAGAATAATAATCTAGTAGGAAAATTGTTACATTCTGTGATGGAGAAAAGTTTTAATATGTCCTCCCACCTTTACACTAATTTAAATTTTTGACTGTCTGGGCAAAGAGAAGATTTCAGTTTTCAAGAATACTGTCTCTCCAGCCTTCTGTATGGTACTTGCCTACATATCCTGACAGCTTGCCCTCTCATAGTTTTTTTTTCTTCTTTCCTGATTGTATTTTCTCACATCCTTCTATTCCACAGTACCAATAAGGATCATCATACCAGCAAGAGAATTGGCTCCACCTTCTTTGTGTCCTTTCATATCTGTTGAACATGACAAATCCTCAAACTGGAGGATTGATTTGATTGCATAGTCACTCTCTCAGGCCAGCAGATGCAAGCTTTTGAAGTGGGGGAGAGGGAGGATGTCAGATATTGTCCACAGAAAGCCCTCCAGAGTTTTATATTTATGAAAGGTTTAAACATGGGTATTATTAGCTGTCAGTGGTGTGAAGCAGAGTGAAGTGAAAGTGAAGTGAACCTTCTTAAGTAAGCTCGATGCTACTACAATATACATTTTAAAAAGAAACTGGCAACAATGATAGTAGTAATCTTTAGAGGTAGCATCATAGATGATGCTTCTAACGCCTGAAATGATAGACTGTGTCTGATTCCAGCTTTTCTCTAATTCTGCACAGGTCTGAATAACTTTACAAGCCTTGAGGTTAGTGAAGATTCAGGTCAATGGAGTTATAGCCTTGAAGGAATTTCTATAGCTTAGCTAAGAAGCCCTTAGTACATGGTTTATCAAAAAAAGTGGTGGCAGACTCATGGCTGTACCCAATGCCACCAGGCACAGCTAAAATGAAGTTAGTGAGAAGACAAATGAAGGCTGCTCTCTTTTCAGCTAAGTTGGTCCATGGTCTTCCTTGACCCTGGGGCTAGTGATTGCTGACTAGAATCTCAATGGGTATTTTCTAGTGACAATTTCAGTGTCTGAGCTCATTAATCA
The DNA here is from genome assembly GCF_037157495.1 of Lathamus discolor. Classification (NCBI taxonomy): domain Eukaryota; kingdom Metazoa; phylum Chordata; class Aves; order Psittaciformes; family Psittacidae; genus Lathamus; species Lathamus discolor. The sequence goes on along the minus strand of NC_088909.1, from coordinate 16,457,479 downwards.
ATTTCTATTCAGCAGAATCAGTTTGTGGAAAACTTGCAAAGGTTACTTAATCCAGAGGGAACATATACTGTTAGACAGAAGACTTTTCAGCCACAGTATTAAAACAAAATTTCCCAAATCTGTCTTGTATCACATTTTCCATGACCTTATCAATTAGGGATAGCAAAGAACAACTCAAGACTTTCACTACAACCAAATAATTCGTGGTGATCTTAGGAAAATATAACCTCTGCCTGCTTTCCTTAAGAAAAGAAGTCTTTCTGTATCGTTGCATCATAAGAAATGCCATATATCTTAACCCCTTGGTTCCAGCATGAAGCAGCAAACGGCAGCACTGAAATAGTCAAAACCAAATACATGAGAAAGCTTTTTCTTTAACTTTACCCAGTAATATCAATTATCATCCAGTCTGAGAAACGGATTTGAAAGCAATTTGTAGAAACCCTCAATCTGTTTAAGTCCTTGCAAGGTTAATCCTTACAAACACCTGGCACAGGGCTTGAGTGACTTAGAGGAATTCTCCAGACTTAGCACCCTTAAACAAGTGTGCACACGCACTGCAGCAGGACACCCAGGAAGGGAAAAGTTATAGCGGTGGCATGTGAAAATAAGGGATGTTTTAATGTTGAAGAAATTAGCTTGATGGTTTCAATATGAAAGAATAAAATACTGCTTTATTTCTTAAATATGGTAAAACTATTTTCAAAGAAAACCTTCAATATTTGGGCTTAATCTTTGTTGCTCTTTATGTTGGAGATTATTAGCTGCCCATGGCAATATCCTGGCAAACTGCCTCCCCCAAGGAGGCACAATGCCAGCATTTGGTGTATTTCAAAAACACAGTACAGTTAGTGGAATCATACTGTGCTCATGTGCTCAATATTTTTTTTTTTTTTTTTAATTTTAAGTTTGGTTTTGGTTTGTTTGTTTTTTTTTCTTTTACTATTTTCCATTATATTTTTTCTGCATGTTTGATTTCCATAAGCATCTTCTTCTGTCAGCCTTTTTTTTTTAGTTGCCTACCCAGGCAGTTGTACAGTCATGCATGTTTGTCATTGAAAATTGTTGTTTAGTGAATTTTTGAAAGATGTTAATTAGTGGTAATCTTAAATACACTAAGCCAGGAAAGAATTTCTATGTATGTGATTTTCTTCTGTACTTTCACTTTTTACGGTGTCCTGATGAATTCTTTAAGAAGTAATAACAGTTAACCGATAGAGAAGTTGGCATATTATAGTCTAGAAAGATTTATTTTTCATGGCAAAGGAAGACTATTCTGTAGCTATTTGCACAGATATGCATGGCTGAGTGAATTTTAAGTGTTACTTCTACAATTGGTTCTGGAGGCATTAGCTGACAGGGTGATTGTGACCCTTTCCCACACGTGTTAGCAATGATCTTGTTGCATCTGCATTGCTGAAGATACTGAGATGAGCTGACTGCAAGAGTTTCCTGATTTTAAATTCCTTAGCTATAAAGCAAAATTGTAACAGTTATATGCTACTCAATGACAGAGGGAAAAGGGAAAGAGTGATTGAGAGGAATATAATAATTTTGATTTTTTTGCCACTGACTTGATAAGTAGCAAGTACAGTCCATGGCTGTATTGGTGACTTCTCTTTAGAAAGATCCTGTTTGTGGTGTTTATGCAATTTCCTGTTAATGATAACAGTTCCATTTTCTTACATCTAATTCTTGCTTTATTTTCAGCAAAGTGGACTTGATACAGAGGGTGGTACAAATGGAACTTTACCAGCTCTTAGACCAAGATTTTACTGTAAGCATAGAGATTGGAGTTTGGTAATTGAGCGCTAATTGGTGGAATTAAAATTCCACCCAAGGTCCTTGTGTGTCAGTGTATGCTTAAAGCAGTCTAATATCCTTCAAAATATTCTAGACCAGCTTTTGCTGGTTGTGACTATGGGGAATCAAGGCCTTGGGTTCCCTCTGGCACTCCCCATGCTTGAAAATACAAGTTCCACCACTCTTCTGCATAATACATAAAAGGCATACTAGAGGGAGGCTGGAAATTGCCTTTTAATGATTGATACCACTTGTGTGAAGTAAGGATGTTGTACTGAATATAAAAGTGCTGAAGAGCATCACTAGCAGTGCTGAACCATCACAGATGTCAATGATGCCAATATATAAGTTCTACTTGTTGAGAGCATAAGTTCTGGCATTATATTCCCTCAGATGTAGGTGCCACCTTCATTGGTGGCAGTTAATGATAAATAACGGAGGAAGAAGCAAAGCAGCTAGATTAAAAGCCATCTCTTTTTATCAATTTATATTGACTTTTATAGGTGGGAAGCCCATTATTACTTAGTTTACTCTAACATTGCTAGTAACTGATGTGAAGCCAAGTTGGTGCTTTGCCAACAAGGCTTATGTGCTTTGATATACTAAGTAGTATATGGATTGCATTGATAGCAATATTAAAGGCATTTGCTCCATCAGTCATTAGGACTCATTCAAGGCAAACTATGTTTAAAATTGTCATTCTCCGAATATCTGCAAGTATTTGCAAAGAGATCTTTGCCTTTGCTATAGCAAGTACAATGCACCACTGAGCATCCTCCTTTAGCATAAGTGAGGTGCACTTTCTGAAAACGTGGTATCTATTTATTTTTAGGTTGCCTACCCCTCTCTAAATGTAACTAATTCTTTGCAAACAAGATTGTACCACAGGACTGAGAGTCATACTCAGGATTTGGGCAAGGTAGTTAAATTCCTTCTTTGGAATATGTATCTGGCATAATTGACTCTATTGCATAAAAATGCTACATGCATGGGGAGAGTTTCGTTAGTTTTCATCCCAAACCTTGTACTGCAGAAGGGGACCCAAATACTTAATTCCATTCTTACAGACTGTCTTAAGATGAAAAGTTGTCCAAAGTTTTCCTATTCAAATTGAAGAACAAAATCTCCTAATTGCATTTCCATCCCATGTCTCAGTGCAATCTGGAATGAATAAAAAATGAGAGAAAAATTTGACACAGAGTATTGAGATGCCATGCAAAGCTCTAGAGGGCAGAACAAAAGGGGAGAGAGCCCAAGCATTCCAGCTATGGGAACATCTGTACAAAGCACTTCAGGAGAGAGTTGCCAGGCGGTGGAGTGGCCCATGAGACAGAGTGCTGGTCTTGGACTCAGGGGCCTAAAGTGTACTTGTATATATGGTAGTGACTGTTGGATTACACCAAACAAGGCTGGTCTGTTCCAACTCTGATGTTGTTTTGTGCTGACCTCCACTGGAATTATAGGCTCTAACAAAGTATAAATTTTACCTACGATTCTCTAAACATACATGCAGATATAACTTCTGGTTTACATAAAACCTAACAGCATTATTTGTGGATCGACAGTCCTGTTCATGTTCGGATGCTAGTTTTCTGAAAATGCAGGATTTGCATATATGTTCTTTTCCCTTCAGGGCAGGTTCAGTCTGGACCCCTTTATTTCTATTTGCCTCAGTTGTCTTTGATAAAACCACCTCATCTCTGAAATGTATTGACATTTTAGGGCACAGCTTTTATTTGAATTCTGAAAGTATCATTTGCCACTGGTACTGCTGTATATAGTAAATTAAAATCACATACTGCAAACAAAACTCCTGAAGATTTTGAGGCAATTGCTACTGCCATTAACTGTAAGTTTCATATAAAATTACACAATTTTTGCCTCAATCATTCAATTTACTACAGCATTTTTCTGTCCTCACTCTACCCTTTGGTTGGAAGAGATGATGCCTTTATGAGATACTTCCTGCACTTGCATATAACACAATCACAAGCCCTAGAAGGTACGAATTAGTAAAGCACATGCTATTCCAACTGAGAGGACCAATGTATCTAGGCTGACAAAATGGCATATTTAGCTTGGTTCTTAAACAGTACCTTGGACAAGTAAGAGTGGTAGTTTGCAAAATTGGAATTGATCTCTGAAATACAGACTAGCAGTGGAGAAGCTGAGCATATAAGCTCTGCATATACTATATCTCATGGTTAGGAACTATGTAAAGTAGTTTAGAGGAACACTTTATTCACCACAACTGGTTTTGTTGGTTTAAATATTTGAAAATTCACCTAGACTTCAATACTGGAAATGCAATGCAAAGCTTTAGAAGGTTGAACCAAAGAGAAAAATCCCAAAGTGCAACTGAAACTGTAACTTCTGCAGGGTCTGAAATAATGAACATCACATTTCCACTTGAAAACAATGTAAAATACAAGATTTAATGATTTCAGTTATCTCTTGACTTTTTTTTTATTTTTTTTATTTTTTTTAGTTTGTCAAGAGAACAGAGGTGACTTTTATTTCTTATTGACTGACAACTAATGGGAAAATCAGTAATTCACATAGGTGGAGAAGGATGGGATGTGGCTGTCAATAGGAACGGTTTTGTAATATTCAAAATCACTTTTAACAACATTGTGCTGTTTGATACTTTCCCCAAACAAAATCAAATATAAAGTGTGTTTGAGTGTTCTGGGTTCAGCAGTAGCAGTCATTTTTCTCCTTCTTAGTAGCTGGTGCAGTGCTGTGTTTTTGACTTTCAGCCTGGGAACAACACTGATAACACCGATGTTTTCAGTTGTTGCTCAGTAATGTTTACTCTGACAAAGGACTTTTTGAGTCTTATGCTCTGCCAGAGAGGAGGGGAAGCTGGGATGGAGCAGAGACAGGACACCTGACCCAAACTAGCCAAAGGAGTATTCCATACCACAGGACGTCATGATCAGCATATAAACTGGGGGTAGTTACCTGGAAGGGCTAGATCACTTCCTGGGTCGGGCTGGGTATCGGTTGGCAGGTGGTGAGCGGCTGTATGCTCTTCCCTTGTTATTCCCCTTATCATTATTGTTATTGGTGGTAGCAGTAGTGGTTTGTGTAATACCTTAGTTACTGGACTGTTCTTATATCAACCCATGGGAGTTACATTCTTTTGATTCTCCTCCCCATCCCTCTGCGAGTGGGGAAAGAAGGAAGTTGGGGAGGAGTGAGCGAGCATTTGCGTGGTTCTGAGTTACTGGCTGGGCTTAAACTGTGGCACTGAGTATCTACAATCATACGTAATTAAAAAGAGGTTCCTTGGGAGAACTTCTAATGTTGTAAATCCTGCTTCTGTGCTTCTCTCTAGTCCTATAATAAATGAAACGAACAATAACTATCTACTGTCACTGAATGCTGTTATACAGGTGAATAGTAATTCCCATGTACTTTCTAGATTAGAGAGATTATAACCCTTTTAAGACCCGGTTTGTGTCATCCATTTATTTGCTCTTTGTTATGCAGACGGTAGCAATGGAATGTCAGTTTTCAGAAAAAAAGCCCTGAAGCCTGGTTATGTGACATATCAAAAATGTAACCTAAATAATGTTTAATTGACTGAGCAGATTGTTTGTTTATTTATTTATTTTTAAGACAACAACTGCTTAAATACAGTTAGGTTTTGCTGAGCTTTACCAGCCTATCAACAGCTGGAGAATCATATGTTTTTCTGAATTAAAGATACAAAAATAACTGTGGCAAAGCAGCCTGAAACTGCTTGTTCTAACACTGGGAATGACTGACCCCCCAGCTTCAGATATTAAGGGGGTTTCTTGCATCAATCACTTTTAAGACAATGGACCACAGCCCAGATTTGGGTAATAGATTTAGCTCTTGAAAAGATCTCTTATTAAGAGTTTTATATATCAGATAATGAACGAGAACTTGTGAAAAGGGAATTGCACAAATACCATGCACATGTGAGCACCTCAGTTCTTCGATTAGCAGTGAGCAGCCAGTTATTAGAAGGTATTTATCAACATAGAGCAGTTTTTTCTGGATTCATGCAGTTTAACATCGTGTCTCCTGGCTTGTGGAAAGAGTGTTCTGTATTTTCTTACCCGCTAACAAAGTTTAGCTTCCTAGCAGAAGGAATTTAGGCTTTGAAACAATTCTGACAAGCATAAATCCAAGGCTAGACTCAAATGCCTAAGGTTAAGCACCAATTTCCACTCATGTAGCCACTACTCCTGCAAGTGTAGCTGAGATCAGAGGAGCTTCTTCAGAGTGCAGTTATGCCTCCAGAGCTGCCAGGTACAGAACAAGAGACCCAGTCTCCACACCAGTTGTATCTGATAGATGCACTGAGAATGGGGCATGTGAGGGGACAGTTAGCACAGTTGTGAGTGCAAGTCAGTGGCAGTTGGTTTGTTTAACATGGTTGTAATAAGGGCTGACTGTTGAATTGCATCTGAGGTAGGTAGCTTTTATAGTAAAGTACAAATTCTAACCTTGTTCTGTAGATCCTATATCTTCCTATTAATTTATACTAATAACTTTCACTTATAATTAATTTGCCAGTAATATTTACTACTTAGGTAGTGCATTATAACAGATTTTCTACCTATATATTAAGTAATTTTCTTTTGTCTGTTTTCTGTCACTTTATGTAATAAAGATTTTCAAGGGAATCTGTCCATAAGTATATTTTTATTTTAATGATGACATTTTGTATTAAAACATAATAATTTTAAGTCAGTCCCTTATAATTTGATTTCCATGATTAGTCTGTCATTTCAATCCTATTTGTGTGTCTCCTGTGCTCATTCTTATTTTCAGCATTCTTCCCATCTATCATCTGTCCACAATTTTTTTTTTTTAAATTCCATCAGGAAAACAAAATATTATGCATGCTAAAATAAAACATAATCTCCCCACAAACTGTCCCTTTTCTCCCCACACTGCTGAAATATTTTTACCAGATGTTCTTGGCTAAAGGGCCAAACAGTAGATGCTGATCACATGGTCATAGCTGGAATTAACTTAAAAATTTCTATTCAGTGGAAATTACTGTCTTGTTTTATTTTTCTTCAGCAACAAAATGGTAACATATATGACATCTGTCTTTCCAGCTGTTCCTTGTGCTCAAAAAACCACTCCTCTCTCAGAAGTTAACCAATCATCCTCTTAAAACTGAGTAGCCAAAAAAAAAAAAAAAGACAAAGAATAGAAGCAAACTGTTGTGTGAATAGATACAAAAATAATCCCAAAAGGGTAATTTGATAAAGATACTACACTTCCATGTTTTGCTTTAGTTTGTCCATGTTGAAATAAATACCAAGGCACCTTACGGATTTCCCAATTTGTAATAGATGTAAAAGTGGTAAAATAGTAGAATCTTTTGGCAGACACCTTTGAATCTCAATGAGATTCTTGAGAGTTCAATATTCAGCAAAAGCAGATATTGAGATTACCTCAAACATTCCTTTCCTAAATTGCACTCAAGTTTTTACTTCTGCACCACAGTGCAGTAGCCTATGCTATATAACTTTTATGTAATATTTGAACTGGAACAAATGAAGGCTCCATATCTGATGGCTTTCCCTTTCACATGAGATTTCTTTGTGCTCCTGGTCAGTGTCCTCTTTATCATGTTGTAACTTGTGACTGCAGTCACAAAATTGGGTCATAAATATGCACCTATGTTTAAAAAGAAAGACCAGTGCTCTTTTATTTAGAATAAACTGTACAGATTTTGGTGATGAACATCTCTGGTTGGAAGAATGTGTTCTCTTGTAGATTTCTGTAGTACCTGACAAGGTATTTAAAATGAATCGTGATTTTGAAAAGAAATATATTTTACACTCACTTCTGACATGAATCTGTAACACGGTGAAATTTCTGCAGTACATCCTAATAGTTATAGCAACTGTGTGAAGATCTAGGTCTTCTCTAAACTGTGGAATCCGTTTGGATTTTATTCTTAAGCCCCATAGTCCTCAACAAAATAATTTATGTCCTCAGGTATCAAAATTTTCAGAAGCATTTCACAGAATCACAGAATCCCAAGGGTTGGAAGGGACCTAAAAAGATCATCTAGTCCAACCCCCCTGCAAGAGCAGGGTAACCTACAGTACATCACACAGGAACTTGTCCAGGCGGGCCTTGAATATCTCCAGTGTAGGAGACTCCACAACCCCCCTGGGCAACCTGTTCCAGTGCTCTGTCACTCTTACAGTAAAGAAGTTCTTCCTGATGTTAACGTGGAACTTCCTATGCTCCAGTTTACACCCATTGCCCCTTGTCCTATCACTGGATATCACTGAAAAAAGCCTAGCTCCATCATCCTGACACCTACCCTTTACATATTTGTAAACATTGATGAGGTCACCCCTCAGTCTCCTCTTCTCCAAGCTAAAGAGACCCAGCTCCCTCAGCCTCTCCTCATAAGGGAGATGTTCCACTCCCTTAATCATCTTTGTGGCTCTGCGCTGGACTCCTTCAAGCAATTCCCTGTCCTTCTTGAACAGAGGGGCCCAGAACTGGACGCAATATTCCAGATGCGGCCTCACCAAGGCTGAGTAGAGGGGGAGGAGAACCTCTCTTGACCTACTAACCACTCCCTTTCTAATGCACCCTAAGATGCCATTTGCCTTCTTGGCCACAAGAGCACATTGCTGGCTCATGGTCATCCTCCTATCCACCAGGACCCCCAGGTCCCTTTCCCCTTCACTACTTTCCAGCAGGTCAACCCCCAACCTGTACTGGTACATGGGGTTGTTCTTCCCCAGATGCAAGACTCTACACTTGCCCTTGTTAAATTTCATCAAGTTTCTCCCCGCCCAACTCTCCAGCCTGTCCAGGTCTCGCTGAATGGCAGCACAGTCCTCTGGTGTGTCAGCCACTCCTCCCAGTTTTGTGTCATCAGCAAACTTGCTGAGGGTGCACTCAGTTCCCTCATCCAGGTCATTGATGAAAATATTAAACAGCACCGGTCCCAGCACCGACCCCTGAGGAACTCCACTAGTCACAGACCTCCAGCTAGATTCTGCGCCATTGACCACAACTCTCTGCCTTCTTCCTTTCAACCAGTTCTCGATCCACCTCACTACTTGATCGTCAAGCCCACACTTCCTTAGCTTATCTATGAGGATGCTGTGGGAGACAGTATCAAATGCCTTACTGAAATCAAGAAAAACTACATCTACCGCTCTACCATCATCCCTCCACCTAGTCACTTCCTCATAGAAGGCTATAAGGTTGGTCATACATGACTTCCCCCTCATAAAACCATGTTGGCTGTTCTTAATGACCCCCTCATCCTTGATATGCCTAGTGATGGAGTCAAGAATAAGTTGTTCCATCACCTTTCCAGGGATGGAGGTAAGGCTGACCGGTCTATAATTACCCGGGTCCTCCTTCTTGCCCTTCTTATAGATTGGTGTGACCTTTGCCATCCGCCAATCCTCAGGCACCTCGCCCGTTTCCCACGACTTACCAAAGATGATGGAAAGTGGCCTAGCAATGACCTCCGCCAGCTCCCTCAGCACCCGTGGGTGCATTCCATCCGGACCCATCGATTTACAGATGTCCAGATTGCATAGCTGATCCCTAACCCAATCCTCATCTACCAAAGCAAACTCCTCCTTTGTCCTGACTCCTTCTGGGGCTATAGAAATCCGGGGCCCTCGGGGAGAGTCTGCAGGAGTAAAGACAGAGGCAAAGAAGGCATTCAGCACCTCTGCCTTCTTTATATCCTCTGTCTCCAGGGTACCCACTTCGTTCAGCAGTGGGCCTATATTGCCTCTTGTGTTAGTTTTATTTGCTATGTATTTGAAGAAGCCCTTTCTATTGTCTTTAACCCGACTAGCAAGATTGAGTTCCAAGGAGGCCTTAGCTGTCCTAATTGCCTCCCTACATCCTCTAACAACTGTCCTATATTCCTCCCAAGCGGCCAGCCCCTCCTTCCATAATCCATAGATTCTCCTTTTCCACTTGAGTTTGCCCAGCAGCTCCTTGTTTAACCACGCCGGTCTCCTAGATCCCTTACTTGACTTCCTACTCATTGGGACGCTCCGATCCTGAGCTTGGAAGAAGCGGTCCTTGAATGCTAACCAACTATCTTGAGCCCCTTTACCGCCTAGTACACTTTCCCATGAGACTTCCCTTAGCAGTTGACTGAAGAGGCCAAAGTTGGCCCTTCGGAAATCCAGAACTGTGGCTTTGCTAGGTATTCTATTCCTCCCACACAGGATCCTAAACTCCACCATCTCATGGTCACTGCAGCCAAGGCTGCCATTGACCGTCACCACTTCGACCAAACCCTCCTTGTTGGCGAGTACTAAATCTAGCAGCGCTGCTCCCCTAGTTGGTACGTCCACCATTTGCATTAAGAAATTATCATCAATGCACTCGAGGAACCTCCTAGACTGTGAATGACTGGCTGTGTGAGTCTTCCAGCAAATATCGGGGTAATTAAAGTCCCCCACGACGACTAAGGCATGTAGTCGCGAGGCTACTTCCAGTTGCCTGTAGAAAGCCTCATCAACTCCTTCGTCCTGATCAGGAGGTCTGTAATAGACCCCCACAACTGTATCACCCGTGCCAGTCAGCCCCTTGATTCGTACCCACAGACATTCCACTTGCTCCTCATCCGACCCCGGACAGAACTCAATACATTCTAGTTGCTCTCTCACGTAAAGAGCCACTCCACCACCTCGCTTTGCTGACCTATCTTTCCTAAAAAGGACATAGCCATCCATGACCACATTCCAGTCATGTGAACTGTCCCACCATTTGGTGTCTTTTCTCAGAGCATGTGGAAACGCCTATAACAAAGTCCCATTTAAACTCCCCTGAAAATGCAGATGGGTGTATGTTTGTGTATACACTTATCTATATCTGTCTGTGTAGCTACATCTAATGTGTTTCCCAAGGTAGTGTAGAGGATTCATATGCTTTGTGCTTTAAGAGACATGATCCTTTCACTTCTGCAGCTGTTAGTTCCAATGTCCACCAGGTTCACTTTCCAAATGGGAAAAAGCAGGATGTTCTTTTTGCAAAAAAAATTTGGTTTTGTACAATACAAAATATTGCTAATGTTTAGACCAGCAATTTCAATTGTTGTGTTTGAAATATTCAAGTTTATCTTATATATAACAAGTAACATGTATTCTGGACATACTGCTTTTTTCTCTTCCTTCTAGGTTGGTTTGGTTTCCTTTTGTGGTGGGTTTTGATTTTGTTGGTTGATCTTGTGGGGTTTTTTTCTTTTCTTTGTTGGTGACTGACACAACTTCTTAAGAATAAGAGGCTTCTGTGTAATTTGATTTAAATTATATTCATACTTGGCAAAACAGAGAGAATAAATGTTAATAGTGCTTATGTTACCTTGATTTCCATTACAAGCCAAAATACAGGACAATTACCAATTTCTATATATAGTTATTTATGAACATCTGCTAGCAAGAATTAAAAAAGTTCTGGTTTAGTAGCTTGGTTTGACTTGAAAACCAGTCATGTCTCAGGCAAGCTCCTAATTTTAAACCAAAACCATCTGTTTGCCTAGAGCTTTGCTGTAGATATTTCATATTGATAGCTGATTTATTTTTGTCCTTTTCCAGTTTCAGAGCATAATAACGATGAAGTGAATTAAATGAAGTTTAGTGTATTCCCTTTACTACTGACTTGACTGCAGACAACTGGGAAATGTGTGCATTTTTGTGTAAGCAAATCACTTTCAACATGTCTTTCCAAACACAAAAATTTGCAGGCAGAGATGGGGAGTGTGAGAAGGGGAGATAGTAACTGATCTGTGGTCCTTGTACAGGACAGTCAAACAGGGCAATGTGTATTCTATTTCGGTTTCACTCAAATGAAATGCTAGTTGATCTTTATCTCAACTGAGCCAGGGTATCTCTAAAACAAATCTCTTGTTCCAGAATAGGCCCAGAGTTCACTACTTTCCTGTGCTGGGCAAATTGTTCCACGCTGAAACTACACATATCAAATAGCAGTGCTGCTACACTAGAAAGGACTCAAATGTTGCTTAAACTTAATATATACTTCTCCCACCCTCTCCCCTTATAATGTCTACTTCTGCTTCTTGTTTCTGACTGCTGTCTGGGATTGCATTTCTGTGTTGATGTTTTGCTCACTGTTTCTTTTTTACGTCAACTTTCCAAGAATCTGCAGCTCTTGACAAATAAAAGAATATTGATTCTTATTTCATTTTGCCAAAATACCAAATAATGATGATGAGATTAATTTAAAGTTGCCTCTAATTCTAGGAAGATGTGGTATTTTTCCTAGAGTTTTTACTTTGCTTTTTTTTTATTTTTAATTTCATAAAAATCGTAAAAAAATATGGTCATATTTATTCTGTCTCTGTGACCTTATGCCTAACCACCCTCACTTTGGTTTAGCAGAAGTTTCAATTCGCAACAGAAAATCTTCAATCCTGGAGATACTTAATGCCGACGTAAAGACTGAGACTTAACTGAAAAAGTAGTAAAGTTTGGGACAGATGCTGCAACTGCTAATACGTTTTCCAGAGTGAATTCCAAAAGTAAATTAAGTGAAATAAAAATGTTGACTCAAGGAGTAGGATATTTCTCAGTGTGAGTAAGAAGGGCTATCCCACTTCTAGTTACTTTCAGTAACTGGCTGTGCTGTAATTATAACGTGTTAAGTTAAAGGCTTGGCTGGATAGGAATATTTATAAAAGCTGACATTTCAATAAATTGGCCTGGTTTGCAAGATTCTAAAGGAACACCAAGAAATAAGGAAAAAACACCTGACAGGGCAAGCATGTTAAAACAAATCAAACAAGAAGTTCTGATTTGTGAGCCCACGAGTACTCTTATATAGTCAATGGAGAAAACAAATCAAATGCTTGTAAATGCTGTTTAAGGGCTTACACACAACTTGACTTGATTAGAAAACTAAATATTTAATTATTTGTGGTTTTGATTTTATGAATGTTGCTTTCCCTTACTTGTGCTCTCAAGATGTTTGATGTCTGGTGAGAAAAATAGTGGATAGTGTTTCCATGTGTGGTGCCCATACAGCAGATTTTGATCCCCATGCTGTGCTTGCATAGCTATATTCATGCTGGAGTCCCATCGATGTCCATGGGAGTTTCTTAATGAAGAATACAGAAACTGAAATATGAGATTAGAATTTGGCTTAAGAGTTCAATTCAGGTTTCTCCCTTCAGCCAGTATGATGCCATCACCATTTTGCTCCCCTGCTGCTTTTAAACAATGTAGGCTTAAAACAAACCCAGATTCCAGTGCCATCCTGTCAGTGTGACCATAGTTGGAGGATCCCTGTTAGCATTTAATTTCTTTCTTGTGTTCTCCCTGCTTTTTTATTTTTTTTTAATAGTTTAAATTGCACATGGGCTTGGTGGTGAGATTGTCAACAAGATTTTTAAGACCCATTTATTATTGTGAGATGAATGGGTGCATTTGATACATTCAGAGCAATCAGACATGCCAAGCAAATGGGGAAAATGTTACAAGAGGCTAAAACAGTTGGTGAGACAGACTTCCTGTGCCTTTGATTATCAGGTCCAGAGCTGTGCCACTGTGAGGTAAACATGTACATCCTAATTGCTCTTTGTCTCTTCCAAAACCAAGCTTTCACTGAGGAGTAAAGAGTTCCTTCTTGTACACAGAGTGCGCTGTGACTTCCTTTAAAATTGTCATGGTTTAAAGCTTTACAGAGGCTTTGTTCTTGCAATGCTTGCAATGTGGGTAGCAAGGCAAAGTCAGGCGTGGTCTAAGGCTATGGCATGGGTCTGAGTCTAAAAGTAAGAGAACTATAAAAAGGCAAAGAAAAACTGTGGCTATGTAATAGGAGCCTGGTGCTGCAGAAGAGAAAATTCTTCCTCAGGAAGAGCAGGACACGGACAAGGGTGTTGGTGGGTTTGCCCCGCAGCCCATTGGAGGAGCAGAGCAGCATGGGGAAACTGTTTAGAAAGGACTTGCAAGTAGGAGAAATCTTGCAAGTAGGAGAAATCTTGCAAGTAGGAGAAATTCTCTGGAGCGTGCAGCTACCAAGAGAAAATGTTTCCTCAGGCATTTCATTTTCTTCCTGTTGATAAAGACAAGAACCCTTGATTCTCTCCTTCCAAGAAGTTCCTGGGTTTGCTTTCAGACTGGTTTTCTGCATAAATAAAATGCAGCAATGACCATGACTTTTTGACACTGTTTTAATTCTGGATGAGTTTTAAGCTTCCACTTGGTCTTGTACACTTCAGTAACACTTACAGGTATGAATATTATACAAAGTTAAAATCTTTTGTATTTGTGCAGCAGATATTCTTGTACAGTAGGAATTCATAAAAGCACAATTTTGAATCTGCTTGGTGCTGAACACTGCATTGATTTCCCCTAAATCCACTGGCTTCTGTGTTTCTGTGGAACAAAATGGATAAATAAACCAATGCAGTAAGTCATACACTCAGGCAAAGGCTGTAGCTGTTGCTGCATGGATCCTCAAATCCTGAAATGAGCTTAGGGACACCGAAAGCCATTCATATTACAAATTACCCTTTGCTTTTGAACTGTAAATTATCTTTATTATTAGGCTGGCCATGGTACTGCAATTATTAGGTGCCCTGTGTCTAAAGGTTTGAGCAATTAGAAGTCTGGGGTGACAGTCTCATGATACAGAGTGATAAAATATGTCCAGTCAAGACAAAAAGAGATGGTCTCTATTCGTGTCTTCAGCATGTATCACGGGGAGCCTGGAAGCTGTGCTGCTCTTAAACATTTCAATTAGCCCTGGCATGGCCACTGTGAGCCCACAGATTATCTCTGTGTTGCTGTTAAGTTTTTATGAGGCTTTCCCCTCAGATTACCCATTTTCACAGCAATCTATAAATCTGAAACTGCAACATCTGATTAATTCTCCCAGAAGAGAACAGTGAAGATCCAGCTTTTTTCATTAATGGAGTTTGTGCTGCTTTGAGGTATCACATATTTCAACTATTGTCTTGCAGGTTTTTGTTGTTGTTTTTTTTTTTTTGTGTGTGTGGTTTTTTTTTTGTTTGTTTGTTTGTTTTTGTTTTTTTTCCCCTTTCTAATCTCTTTCCTTAGGTAGCAAGGGAGGAAGGAATTTCAAAATCACCCACTTCTGACCTACCAAAATACACTGACTGGTTTTGTAGCACCATTTTGCAAGCTCATGGCCATTCTTTCCTGTTTTCAGAGTGAACAAAGCTGTAGTGTACCATTATTATTTCTTCATTACAAGCAATTGCTTGGCATCATTTTGCTATTGAGTATTGTGCAGTTTTTCTTTCATACTCCATATTCTAAATTAAATGTCATGTGGCTTTGCATATTTTTGAGCTTCGAGATCAAATGAACCCAAAAATGTAAAATGAAACTGAGCTGAATCTGCTACATATTTCCTGCTGTCAGATATAAAATCTGAGAAACAAATATGTCTTCACCCTTCATAGATAGGGAAGCTGAGGCACAGATGTCTATTTAAAGGTATACTGGTGGCAGACAGATAAGTAAATTTCTCTCTCAATGTCTTTCTTATCTGGTGGAGGAAGCTGGATGATATTCATGTGGTGTTTTCTTCCACAAAGAAATTCTTTCACTATAGCATTAGGTAAATTAGCTGAGTCATAAAAAGGCAGATAAGAATCCAGATGTCCTGTGCAGAAAAATCCTTCCAAATAGTTTGTGAATGCTTGAAGTAAAGCTGCCAGGGTTCTGCATCATAAAGTCCTCCAAAGGTGTTGGAAGAGCAATGAGATTTGTATGTTTGCATTTAGAATTCTCATGTAAAAACCAAAAGGCACATGGGTTGGATAACTTTAGCCAGTGAAAGTATTTTGTCAGGATTTTTAAATCTTTGGGGTGGGTTTTTTTTTTTGGTTTTTGTGTGTGTGTGTGTGTGTGCATGTGGTTTTATGTCTTTTTATTTTTGTTGTTGTTGTTGTTGGTTTTTCTGTTTGTTTGGTTGTTTTTTGGGGGTTTTTTTTTGGTTTTATTTATGTGGCAATACCATGGCAATGCTGCTTACACTCCTGTTGCTTGGAATATTACTGGAGGAAGGGCGCTGTTCTCCAGCTGTCTTTTGCTTGTATTAACGTGGGGCCACCACTTTTTGAACTACTCAAAGCAATAAGCCTAGAGGGCAGTTCAACCAGATCTGGTTTAGCCATCTTAGACTTGAACACTGCCAGGGATGGAGCATTCACAGCCTCCCTGGGCAACCTATTCCACTGCCTCACCACCCTAACAAGAAAGAAGTTCTTCCTTATAGAAAATCTAAACTTCCCCTGTTTAAGTTTGAACCCGTTAAGCCTTGTCCTGTCACTACAGTCCCTAATGAAGAGTCCCTCCCCAGCATCCCTATAGGCCCCCTTCAGGTACTGGAAGGCTGCTATGAGGTCTCCACGCAGCCTTCTCTTCTCCAGGCTGAACAGCCCCAACTCCCTCAGCCTATCTTCATACAGGAGGTGTTCCAGCCCCCTGATCATCCTCGTCGCCCTCCCCTGTACTTGTTCCAACAGTTCCATGTCCTTTGTATGTTGAGGACACCAGAACTGCACACAATACTCCAGGTGAGGTCTCACAAGAGCAGAGTAGAGGGGCAGGATCACCTCCTTCAACCTGCTGGTCACACTCCTTTTGATGCAGCCCAGGATACGGTTGGCTTTCTGGGCTGTGAGCGCACACTGAAGCCGGCTCATGTTCATTTTCTCATCAACCAGCACCCCCAAGTCCTTCTCTGCAGGGCTGCTCTGAATCTCTTCTTTGCCCAGTCTGCAGCTGTGCCTGGGATTGCTACCACCCTGGTGTAGGTCCTTGCACTTGTCATGGTTGAACTTCATGAGGTTGGCATCAGCCCACCTCACAAGCATGTTGAGGTCCCTCTGGATGGCCTCCCTTCCCTCCAGCATATCAACCAAACCACACAGCATGGTGTCATCGGCAAACTTGATGAGGACGCACTCAATCCCACTGTCCATGTCAGCAACAAAGATGTTAAACAAGACCGGTCCCAACACCGATCCCTGAGGGACACCACTCATTACTGGTCTCCAGATGGACATTGAGCCATTGACCACAACTCTTTCTGTGTGAATATATACTGGAATGCTCTCAAAGCACAGGGATGAAATAGGTCAATGAAACATCAAACTGTGGCACATACATCCCTAATAAGCCTCTAGAAAGAAACATTGAAACTCCAGTAAAAGTGCTGTCTAGGACAACAGTCTGTCCAAAAAATACTTTTTTGATTCTATATACGTATTATATATATGTGTGTGTGTGTGTGTGTGTGTGTGTATATGCAAAGCTCTGGCCAAAAACAACCACTTGTCTTCATCTTACTGTTCGCATCTAGTCTGACTCCTTATGCATTCATGCTGTCCGTGTGGATTTCCACTAACTTCTACCCTGAGACAATTGAGTTTGTATTCTGCCGGAATACTAAACACATCTTGAGATGCAGGAGCAGTAGAGATGAACACTAGTGCCACTTCAGAAGGAGAAAAATCAGATTTACTGTATTTGTTAATAAGCAGATAATATATGAAGTGTAGAAATTTTTGTGACCATTTTTATAAGCTTTGAAGCTTATAAGGTAGAAAAGAACTATTCAGCTACAGTTATGTAGGCTTTATAGGAATATGGATGTTTTCGTTGCCTGTAGTATTCTGTGAAACAGTGTAGATGAATATAGTGTTTCCTTCACATGTGTTGCATCCAGTTAAGGGCTCATATTTTCTTTTGGTTATATATGTTTATATGGAGGATATTTACCGTATTATTCTACTGAGCAGTGGAGAGCCTGAAGCATCCTGCCATGCTTTTTCAACCATGTTATGTGTATTGGTAGGAATGCCTGTCAGCTCACATCTCATACCAAATCTACAAGTGCTTCATTTAAATTCTCCTTCCATTTGTTGTTCCTTCATATTCTTTATGTAGTATGCTTTAGAGAAATCCAT
This sequence comes from Lathamus discolor, assembly GCF_037157495.1. Lineage (NCBI taxonomy): Eukaryota > Metazoa > Chordata > Aves > Psittaciformes > Psittacidae > Lathamus > Lathamus discolor. The sequence continues at coordinate 16,439,718 of NC_088909.1, read as the reverse complement.
ACTGCTAATGCATGTATTTTGAAACTGTTTGCTTTAGATTGTTTGGAAATATGTTGGCTCATCAGCTGCATAAAACCCCTGTTGACAATGCCATCTAGTAGTTTTATCATAGCTGTCCCTGTGCATATCAGGCTTTCTTAAACAAAATAATTAATTGTAAGTCACACAAATACACTTTGTGTACTTTTTAGTCCAACTGTCTTTTCCAGTAATAAGCACTGTCCTCTTCACCTGCTTTTTCAACAAAGGTTTTAGTGGTAATGAGCTCTGCCTCCAATTCACTGTCTCGGTGCTTCCATCTCAGTTTATTCTAGAAAGGTATTTCTCATTGAGGCTCTTCTTTTCTTGTCTGCAGTGATATAATCTGTCAGTTGTCAGATTTCCAAAAGAAATTTTGGTGATTCCAAGTTTTTAAAACTTCTCTGCAGATTGCTATGATAGGATTGTTAATTTCCTTTCCTGTTGTTAATGTAAAGGGAACACAAGAACAGATGCATGTGCCAGCACGAGAAGCCTTTGTGCCTCATATTACCGCTGCAATGTGTGCCAACATTAGGGAAAACTCAAGGGATTCCTGTTATCCTGTCTTTGGCATCAAGGATCGTTCACCTGACTAATGGATGTGGGTTATATACCAGAGTAAACCAGTAATTGTGTTGTTACAGACGCAGAACCACACTGTTTTACAGGTCCATTTGGTATCAAACCTGTACTTTTAGGCTAGTGAATCAATAAATTTACAGAGGGTGGGGTTTTTCAGGCCTGGGTGTCCACGTCTGTGTTCCCTTCCCAGAAGAGTTGTACATGTTGGATTTTGTCTGTCTTCAAGCTTAGCTGACTGCAGGATACAAATATGGGCATGTGAATGTTAATCTCTCATGACAACTATTCAACACACATAATGGGAGAATACTCACTATACAGAATTTAGAAAATGAACTCCATATCAGTGTATTCCGATGCATCATTTTCTGCATAACTCATCTTTTTCTTATTCCTCAGACTTCCATAGCTATTATTGTATCTCTCTTCACTCTGACCAGCAGAGCCCAATTCTCTTATCAGTCTCTTCCCTCTCAGCATTGCCCTCTGAAAGAAGCCATTTCTCTCAAATTGCCTAATGGATTACTTTAACTGAGTTAAATCAGAGGAGTTGTTCCCAGTCTGTATTAAAGTTTGCTTCTTCTGCTTCAGGTGTGAAGATATTTTTACATGCCTGAAAGCTTAGCCATTTTTCCCACATACAGCGGTTGGTCTAGTAAGATCTATTCCCATTTACTGCAAACTTTGCCTCTCCTTAAGACTTTTGAGATTCTCTTTCCCAAATTGAGGCTCATGTCAGACTTCTCTGTAGTAGAGCAGTGTGTGTTTTGCGACCATGATCATCTCAGCAGATCAGTGCTGCCTCAGCTCTAGAAATGTATGCGTTATGAATGATATCATTGTTAGAAAAGTCATCCTTTGATAAAGAGACAAAAAAACAGCTCAGCTCATGCAGGGGGTGGAAGAGAGATCTGCATCATTAAACTGATTAGAATGCTCCAGAGGGGCCTGGGTTTTGTGGAGGACTTAACGTGGCCTTTCTAAAAGGGCTAGTGAGTTCCTCTGTCCCTTCCTCATTACTGTTAATTCAACAAATCTTTTTTCTTTTCCTCTTTATTTCTTTATCCCTCACAATCCATTGCTCCTTTCCCCTGCCAGCTGGCTCCCTCAGCTGCTCCATTGATCTCTCAGCCACTCTGGCACTTCTGATATCAGACACAGTGGGAGGCAGAGTAGCTCAGAGATCAGGAGACAGACGAATACAAGAGTGAATCCCAGAGCCCCAGCTAAAAACCCTGAATTTGTTCTTTTGCTCTTTCTCTCCCATAGCAATCCTTTTTGAAATGGTAGATTGACATTCAAGAGTCTGATGCTTTTAAGTAGTGATAGAAATAGCTCTAATGTTTCACCTACTTTCTGCAGTTGTTTCCATAGGTTAGAGTTATGACTAAGCTACGATAGGCACCCATCTTATTGTCACGAGAGAGAGTCCCTTTTATCAGTTTTGGTAACCTTACATCACATTTGGCTATTACTCTGCACACTTCTAAATGCAAAATGACTGCAGGATCAGAGTTTGTGAAATGTAATGCTTTTGATTTGAAGAGTGCTTAAGAATTGGTATAGGGTAGAGCAGGAAGATTATGAGAACAGATTTTGAAGATGGTCATGATGAATTATATCTCCCTTATTTCCATCTTGTTGGCTGATTGTTTGTGCTGTGTAAAACAAACGGCATGGCAAGAATAAATTCAGAATGTCAGAATGATTTTACATAACTATGTACACTTTCCATCGCCTGGAACGTGGGAGGAAAAAGTGGGAGAGATAAGACGCAGCAATTTACCAGATATAACTATATTTGTTTCTAGTGTCATTTGTGGTTAGATACTGAAGGTCCGTGTTCATGCTAAAGGTCAGGATGTCAGTAGCTCTTGTTTTGACAGCTCTCAAGAGCATCAGCTGAATTTGTTTTATATTTTGACTCTAATGTACAGTGCCAGCGAAGGTGCACTACAGTGACTGCTTATTGAAACAGTCTCGAAAATATGGCCCAAAGGTTTTATAGCCAGTGATGACTTTGTTTGCCTCAAATTACCAGCTCATATTCTCTTCTTGCCCCTCCCCGTCCTTCCTCACATGCCTATCCAGTATACATCTGGACAGAGACAAACTGGATAAGCCATTTTATTCAGTAAAGAAACCAAAGTAATGAAAGAACATTTATTATATGACATATCCTAGTTTACAGTAAAACTGGATCACAATAGTTTTATTGTTCTTTTCACAGGAAGATCTGTGAATGTCTTACAAGGATTATTTCTGTCATTGCCATTCTATCCAGATGCAGAACCTTGCTCAAGTCCACCCAGCAGATCTGTGTCACAATCAGAAATATCTGAGTCATCATCCTGCACTCTGTGCATTAGTGAGAAAACTATAAGCCAAGGAACTCCAGACTTTGGGAGTTCAGAATCTGAATGTGGATCAAAATATTACATGTGGTTACTTTTCCTTTTTCGGTGTGGACTGAATTAGGCAGATCTTAAAACACCCATCTGTGTCATCAACATCTCAATGTAAAGATTTAGATGATTTATTTTCTGAATAAAGATATCCTCAGAATGAAAAAAAAAAAAAAAGCCATTAGAGTAAGCCACTTATTCATAAAGATCTGTAGGAATAGGTTATGTTAAAAGAGGAGGAGAGTAGTAGTACACAGTTATAAATATCCTTAAAATAATCATGAATATTGCATAAGTGGTATTGGTAACAGCTTAAGTATATTTCCATAGGTGTTTCTTTATATTTACATATTAATTAGTGGATACCTAAGATATTATGTTACTAGAATGTCTGTGGTGTTCATATTTTATTGACAGACTATTGTATCCCCCCAAAAGTTGCCAGATATTATGGAAAATTAATTTGCATGGGATGAGTAGAATGCAGAATTTCTTATTTTGCCAAGTTTTATTCTTTGCAACTGCTAAGCGTTCAGTGCCAGGGTAATCCTGTAACTGATTTGCAGAAACACCTCTTGTTTCCTAGTAGTTATGGGCCCTCCCTCTCTCCATTTGCAAAGGAAGTTCTGCAACTGCTGTGTACTGAATAGGCAACTCCCTTTTGGAACATTCTCGGGGGGTACTGGCAGTGTTCAGGGAGAGTAGATGAGTCAGTAACCTAAATGCCAAAGTTAAACATGAGCATCACAGAGTTCCGAGTCTTCTGTGCCTATCTGTATTGCACACCTTCCCCAACCAAACACAAACCATAGCCAGCTGCTTCACCATTCTTTTGCTCATAGTTCTTCTTAACAAACAACCCGGATTTTTGCTGAAATACAGGCGCACCTGCTTTCTAACAGGCACCCTCATTGTGCAAGAGACTGCTGCATGAGTGAGTGTTGGATGGAGTGGAGGGTGAGTGGATGGCTTCTTGGAAACTGCCCTCTTGTCTCCCCTCACTTAGAAATTGTACCTGCCTCCTTCTAGGTACTACTTGCTTCTGTGCCCCTGTTCCTACCTCTCTGCCCCAATTCTTCTCTGCTGGTCAGAAACAGGAGGACTCCCAGCCCTTGCACCCAGGCTTTTCTCTCTGAGACAGCAAGAGCTTTTTCTCCCAGTTCCTGGACCTCAATCTGTCAGGCATAGAGGCTGCTCTACAAGCATACGTTGGCATATATTTGCTTTGGTATCCACCATTCTCAGTGTTCAAATCTGTAATCTGCTTATGTTTTCTAATAACAGATCTGAACTCTTGAGTTCAGATCTAAACCTCAGGTACAATTCTAGCATAAAAAACTTCACAGTACTTGCATGGTCCTGTTACGAAAGTGGTACTGATATATTCAGCACATTCAGGAATTTATTACTGTGACACAAAATATTGGCATAGAGGGTTTGATTCAGTTGTCTAACTGTAGATGTCTGATGCCCTTGAAATATCTAATGTGATTCTGGAAATCTGTATATGGGCAGGGTATGAGTCTCTGCTGGTTTGTAACAGCAATTTTAGAGCTGATGGGATCCCCAAAGGTATAGCAAATGGCATAAGTATCTGTGTTGAGACACTATAATAAAATTCAGCTTGTCTGACAGTCGACTATAGTTGTTGCACAAGAAAACACTTTATTGGGACTATTTGGCAAAATTCAGGGCGGAGAATCAGAATTTCTCTGCCACGGTTTAAGCCCAGCCAGTAAGTCAGAACCATGCAGCTGCTCGCTCATTTCCCCCCCTTCTTCTTCTGCTCCAGGAGGCACTGGGAGGAGAATCAAAAGAACATAATTCCCACGGGTTGAGATAAGAACAGCCCAATAATTAAGGTACAATACAAAACTGCTACTGCTACCACCAGTAATAACAATGGTAAGGGAAATAACAAGGGAAGAGATTATGAAAGTGAAAGGGGAGAAGGAAACAATAAACACAAATGATGCACAATACAATTGCTCACCTGCCAATTGATACCCAACCTGATCCAAGCAGCAATATGGCCCTCCAGGTAATGCCCCCCCCGATTTATATACTGATGTCGTGGTTTAAGCCCAGCCAGTAACTCAGAACCATGCAGGCACTCGCTCACTCCCCACGCCCCACACTTCTTCCCTCTGCGCCCAGAGGAATGGGGAGGAGAATCAAAAGAATGTAACACCCATGGGTTGAGATCAGAACAGTCCAGTAACTAAGGTATAACACAAACCACTACTGCTACCACCAATAATAATAATGATAAGGGAAATAACAAGGGGAGAGAATACAACCACTCACCACCCATCAACCGATACCCAGCCCAACCAAGCAGTGATCTAGCCCTTCTGGGTACCTGTCCCCAGTTTATATACTGGGCATGATGTGCTGTGGTATGGAATACTCCTTTGGCCAGTTTGGGTCAAGGGTCCTGTCTCTGCTTCCTTCTGGCTTCCCCTCCTCCCTGGCAGAGCATAAGACTCGAAAAGCCCTTGGTCGGAGTAAACATTACTGAGCAACCACTAAAAACATCAGTGTTATCAGTGTTGTTCCCAGGCTGAAAGACAAACACACAGCACTGTGCCAGCTACTAAGAAGGAGAAAAATGACTGCTACTGCTGAACCCAGGAGAACTGGGCATGACATCCTGTGGTATGGAATACCCATTTGGCTAGTTTGAGTCAGGTATTCTTTCTCTGCTTCCTCCCAGCTTCTGATCCTCCCTGGCAGAGCATGAGACTGAAAAGTCCTTGATCAGAGTAAGCATTACTGAACTAACTAAACTAAACCAAACACACAACTAAAACATCAGTGTATTATCAACGCTGTTCTCAGACTAAAGTCAAAAACACAGCACTGCACCAGCTACTAATAAGGAGACAGTATCCACCTCTTTTTCCATGCCATTCACATCATGCTCAGATCCCACATTTTTCAATATGCCGTCACTTTTTGTCTCATATATACATATATATATGAGACAATATATATATGATGATGGCTTGGCTTTGCGAGTGAAGATTTTCGAAGGGCTTTACCCACGCTTGCTACAAGCACAATGACCAAGAGCATGTGGGATATGCAAATCTGGTTGGAAAAAAAGGCAGCTTAGGTAATCAGGAAGTTTCCGACCAGGACTTTCATCTCCTGGACAATCTCGAGTGATCAATGTCCTGATCCGCTCGCATGCAAGGTTGGATCTGCAGCTTCCCATACACCTTGTCACCTGCCGTTTTGACCCTCGCCTGTCCATACAGACAAGTGAGAGCAAACCCTTCGGGCCTGCGCGGTGGATTTTTTGGTGAGGCGCAGCATGCATGGAACTGGCTCCACCCTTTACACCTGAGGTTTATCTGTCAGGGTCTAGCTAGCTTGGACGGTGACAGCAAAGTCCTCAGGTCGTAGGTTTGGTTAGAGTGGCCTTCTCTTCGATGGAAGACCTTCCAAGGCTAGACGAGCCAGGGTTTGAAGCCAGGAGTTTTCCTTTTCCTATGAGGATGGCTTGTCTTCTCATTCGGGAAGGGCTTTAACCATGCATTCTGAACAAGACTGTCATCTCTTGGGTCAATCTCAAGTGACCAATGATGCAACAGCACAACGTCAAATGTCTAGACGGGATTCTGACTTAAAGGCTTTAAGCCATAAGCCCGCAGATGGTAGCCTTGCACCAGTGGCTTCTCAGCCAAGCACACGCACCAGGGGTCTGAACCTGTGGTTCCTCTCGTACTGAGAAGGATTACTATTGCAATTGCTATGTATATATATACACACACACACTGAAACAGATATTATTCCTTAGTCCATAGACCATTCCTATAAGGTCTGCTGAATTCATTCAGTCCATGATGTCAGGCTCGCCCTCTTAATAGCTGAGATGTGGGTCAGTACACATGGGGAGCGGGATAGATCATCTTTCAATTGTTTGACCTCCTGGGACTGTTCTTCCATAGCTGAAATGATGGAAGGGGCGAGATTGTCTTCAAAATCCCAGAGCTGATGAATCACTTCATCCTCTGTTGCTGCTGCTACCTCACTGTAGGTCACTGATGCCAATGAGTGGGCATATGATGATGCCACACTCCGTGTAAACTTCTACCACATGAGTTGTGTACATTTGACTTCATCTGGATTCACAGGTGCATTCTTGGCATCTGCCCTACTATAGATCATCTCTAGAATGGCTGATTCCCTCAGGTACTAGAGTCTTTTCTCTCTCTTGGTCCACTTGCTTGGGCGACATACAACGTCACCCTTCACAGCTGCCAAAAGCCACCTCCAGAGGCTGAGGACTCATTTCTCTTTTGCAATTGCTTTGTCAATTCCCCCTTCCCTCGCAAGTTATCCCAGCCACTTTCCCTCCCTATCTTATACTTCGTGACCATTGGCCCTACTGTTCCAGCATTGAAGCAGCCAGGTGATGATGTGCTCCCATGGAAGATGGCTGAAATCTCTTCATATATTCTGCAGCTCAGTCGAGGTCCGGGATCAAGAAGTTACCTCTTTTTCTTCCTCTTCCTCTGATTCCTGTGGTAATAACTCTTGTTTAGATGCTATCCCCTCTAGTTTGTGCCCTGAGTCTTCATCTTTCTTCCCTCCATTAATTTGTTTTGTGCCTTTTATTTGCTTTTCTTCTTGCTTACAGGGGCAACTGGTACTGGCATTGATTGATCCTTTGGTTCAGCTGCAATGTCTTTTCCTGGGGTTGGATGGCTGCAGTGTTTGTCACTGGGGTTGCAGTGGCTGCAGTGTCTTTTACTGGGGTTGTAGTGGCTGCAGTGTCTGTTGTCAGTGTTTGAGCAGCTGCTGTGCTTGTCACTTCATTTGTGTAGCTGCTGTGCTTAGGGTTGAGTAACTGCATTGTCTGTTTCTTTGCTATCAGACTTTTTTCCTGTTTCTTACAGAGCAGGGCTCTCTAGGTGTAGGACAAGCCCCAGCATGTTGCAGCAAGTTGTCCGTCTCTGGTATTGCCAGGATGACAGCACACCTTGTCTAAGTGTTCTGCTAATTTTTCCAGATTCTGCATTTGTTCAAGGGTGAAGTTCCAAAGCATTGGAGGGGCCCACTGGCTTAAGTGCTTGCCCATACAAAGCCACACACCCTGGCACTCGTGACTGTCCAGCCTTGGGGAAGATGTCTTGGTGGTATTCTTAAATATTCGTTTAACCTTCAACAAGGCCCGAGCCAGACCCTGCTTAGCTTCTGAGATTGGACAAGATTGAGCATTCTCAGGGTGGTCATGCTATAGGCAAAACATAGAAAGCATATGCAGCAACATACTGGTTCTCAGCAAAAGGAGCAGGGTGCTTTCAAGGGCATTAGCTGTGCCATTGACCCAGTTGCCTCACTTTCCTCATAGGAAAGAAAGTAATCATTCCTGCCTTATTTTCATTTATAATCTTTGTAAAATATTTTAAAGATACAAAATGCATCATAAGTATTCTATGCAACACCCTAAGTATGGCAGTTAAATAACGTAACACTATGAAATTGTCTGATCTTCCATGCAAAGCATGGAATTAACACGGGGGGTTCATTGCTGGGACTCTGTGCACTGTATCAGCTCTTAACCAGTAGTGTTAAAGGGGCATTCTGCTCCTGGAGCTGTCTTTGTGGAGATGTAAAATGAGAGTCTTGATCATTGTTATTGAAGATGGGGTGGTGCTTTTAGTTAACACTAGTGTTCAGGCCATTTCCAGCTGAGAGAATTTGTTATTTCTGTGCATCTATTTTCTCCTAGAAAAATACATAGCTGGTCAAATGAAAGTCATCAGAAATTATGAGATGTGATTTAGACACATTAAGCATAAAATTTTATATTAAATGTGTTAGATAATTCTTCCTCTTATTCCCTTATGAATTGTTCCTGTACACTGTTAAAGAGTTCCAGTGTTTAAAACTAAAAGGTTCCTAATTCCAATAGCTGTATAAAAGGTGCATTTATAATAAACTTGGAATGTTTTGAAATGAAGAAAACTTTTTTAGCATCCAAGAATAAACCATAACTCTCAAGTTTGACATGTCCTTATATTTACATGGCAGAACCAGAACAATTCTGAGCCCTTTTAGGAAAAGTCTTTTTAAAATAAAAGTAATTAAAAGGTCCTCTCCTTGTTTCATATCTCTCAGAGAATGTGAGAAAGATCATTTGCAATTTAATATCAGTGAGTTTTAAGGTTTTGCTTCCAACTGCATCTTAGATAGCTAAGCCACTGTCCATCATATTTGAAAAATCATGGCAGTCAGGCGAAGTTCCTGACAACTGGAAAAAGGGAAATGTAACCCCCATTTTCAAGAAGGGGAAAATGGAAGACCCGGGGAATTACAGACCAGTCAGTCTCACCTCTGTGCCCGGCAAAATCTTGGAGCACATTCTCCTGGAAGGCATGCTAAGGCACATGAAAAACAACAAGGTGGTTGGTGACAGCCAGCATGGCTTCACTAAGGGGAAATCCTGCCTGACCAATTTGGTGGCCTTCTATGATGGGGCTACGGAACTGATAGACAGAGGTAGAGCAGTTGATGTCATCTACCTGGACTTGTGCAAAGCGTTTGACACTGTCCCACATGACATCCTTCTCTCTAAATTGGAGAGATATCAATTTGATGGATGGACCACTCAGTGGATAAAGAACTGGCTGGATGGCCGCACACAAAGGGTTGTGGTCAGTGGCTCGAAGTCCGGCTGGAGGCCGGTAACAAGTGGTGTCCCTCAGGGATCGGTGTTGGGACCGGTCTTGTTTAACATCTTCGTCGCTGACATGGACAGTGGGATTGAGTGCGCCCTCAGCAAGTTTGCCGATGACACAAAGCTGTGTGGTTTGGTTGATATGCTGGAGGAAAGGGATGCCATCCAGAGGGACCTCAACACACTTGTGAGGTGGGCTGATGCCAGCCTTATGAAGTTCAACCATGACAAATGCAAGGTCCTACACCAGGGTTGTAGCAATCCCAGTCACAGCTATGGACTGGGCAAAGAAGAGATTCAGAGTGGCCCTGCAGAGAAGGACTTGGGGGTGCTGGTCAATGAGAAAATGAACATGAGCCGGCTTCAGTGTGCGCTCGCAGCCCAGAAAGCCAGCTGTATCATGGGCTACATCAAAAGGAGCGTGACCAACAGGTCGAAGGAGGTGATCCTGCCCCTCTACTCTGCTCTTGTGAGACCTCACCTGGAGTATTGCGTGCAGTTCTGGTGTCCTCAACAGAAAAAGGACATGGAACTGCTGGAACAAGTCCAGAGGAGAGCCACAAGGATGATCAGGGGACTGGAGCACCTCCCGTATGAAGACAGGTTGAGAAAGTTGGGGCTGTTCAGCCTGGAGAAGAGAAGGCTGCGTGGAGACCTAATAGAAGCCTTCCAGTACCTGAAGGGGGCCTATAGGGATGCTGGGGAGGGACTCTTCGTCAGGGACTGTAGTGACAGGACAAGGGGTAACGGGTTCAAACTTAAACAGGGGAAGTATAGATTGGATATAAGGAGGAAATTCTTTCCTGTTAGGGTGGTGAGGCACTGGAATGGGTTGCCCAGGGAGGTTGTGAGTGCTCCATCCCTGGCAGTGTTCAAGGCCAGGTTGGATGAAGCCTTGTGTGGGATGGTTTAGTGTGAGGTGTCCCTGCCCTTGGCAGGGTGGTATGGAACTAGGTGATCTTAAGGTCCTTGCCAACCGTAACTATTCTATGATTCTATATGTTGTTCATAGGATGTGACAGAGAGGGTAAGGCAAAACCAAATCTTGCTCCATCTCCAGGCATGGAAGTACAGTATCCACTGAACGGACAAAGGATGGCAAGTCTAAGATGGCTAAACCAGATCTAGTTGAACTGCCCTCTAGGCTTACTGCTTTGAGTAGTTCAAAGAGTGGTGGCCCCAGGTTAATACCAGCAAAAACAGCTGGAGAACAGTGCTCTTCCTCCAGTAATATTCCAAGCAATAGGAGTGTAAGCAGCATTGCCATGGTATTGCCACATAAAAAAAAAAAAAAAAACAAAAAACAAAATACCCCAAACAAACAAGTAGAAAAAACAACAACAACAACAAAAAAAAGACGTAAACCCACATGCACATGGGGTGGAACTAGATGATCTTGATTTCCTTTCCAACCCTAACTATTCTATGATTCTATGATTCTCAAAAAAAAAAAAGCTTTTCAAAATGGCACTGGCATAATAAAACTTGTAGGAAACTACATCTTAATACACTGGAGATATTTTGGGGTAGTAATTGTATGGATTGTCCCATATGGTTACTGAGGTCAGTGTCGTTTAGCACTATAGGCTGTGTAAATATTTGTCTCCCAAGATAATGTGTCCAGATGTAGCTTGTGTGATTATACCCTTGACTAATGCATCTATTTTCTAATGGTAAAAACCTTACCTGGTGTAGCTTAACAGAACTTATGAGCAAGTTTTTCAGATTTATTCCAATTAACATTAAGCGCTTTAGATTCAATAATGCTACATAATACCAGTTTTGTTTTCTTTCCTTGGTGCACCCACCTTATTTTACTCTCTTCTATCATGGTTTTATGTGATAAATCAGAAAGAAAATACATTTTACACAACCCTCTTATTTCAGAGGCAAGGAAAATTATTTTCTGTCTTGTTTTTTTTAATCCTAGTTACATAAAAGTCATCAGCTACAGGCAAATCATGCTGTAACCACAAAACAGAATTATATGTTTCCATTTTCAGTATAAATTAACCAATCTAGAAGAATTACATTGGAAGCATATGAATTAAACCCCATAGCTCTCATCATAGATCTTTGGATTACAGACGTCTTCGGCTTTTATTAAGGGAAGGTCAGAACAATGACATCTGAATAATATTTATCTTGAATGCTTGTGCTTTTTCTATGACAGTCTGTAGTTTTTGGTATCTTTTCGCTCCTCTGAGGAAAGAAAATGGTTTTCTGTGGGAGACTGGTAGGTAGAATAGATGTTTTCTAGATTATTTTCTAGGGATCGGTCGCAAATATATCTAGAGACACAGATGGATCCTTTGACCTTTTTAATGCTGCTTCTGTGTTTTGCTGAGATTATATTTCATGTAAGCACTTGAATCTCAAAATGAAATGCAGTTAATATAATGTTAAGATTGTGATGGGAGTTTTTGCAAAAGGTAGTTATACTTTCTAAAATTAGCATCTGTTTGTAAACATTGTTTGCAGGCTTCTTGTTTTTCTTGGATTCATCTATTATTAAAAAAAAAAAACGCAAACAGAAATAGGATCCTACAATTTACCCTGATCTCTGATCTCTGCAAGCTGCAAAGAATCTTGTATTGATGATGAGTGACAGCTTAAACTGTCCACCTATGTTGTTGAGTCTAAAGATATGGAAAGTTCTAATCCTCTAAAATGATGCTTTGAAATTTCCTTAGAATCTTGTATTGTCAAGCCAGAACTATAGAGAGAATTTTTCAAAATCTAATCTACTGCAGATCTTTTTTGAAATCTACCCGAATTGAAACTTTTGACCCCAGATATCTTCAGGAGGAGATTATTCTTTCTTTTTTTTTTTTTTTTTTTTTTTTTGAGGGAATGGAGGTAAAACTAAAGGTGTCAATTTTCAGAGATTAAGATCAATAGATTAGGCCATGTGAGCCAGAGCATCTGAGTTGCCTAAATTATAATTTAGAAATCCTAACCTAATTTTTAGGAATTTAAAAAAAAATGCAACAAACTGAGCACAACAAAATCAATAAAAGCCCCCCAGAAAAATCCCTAACAAAACCAAAAACCAACAAAAAAGATTTGCTTCAGTGTTAATCCTGCAATAAGAGGAAGAATAGTCTGGAAAATATATCAAACCAGTAGGATATCAAAAGGGAAAAAAGTCAGGAGGCTGAGCGTACATATTGTAACTATTTTGTGTAATAATCTCATTCTGTAACCATAAAAAAATAGATGAATAAGCATAAAGAGCTGGTTTAGTTTGGCAGCCTTTTTTGTTGTTCTTTTTTTTTTTTCTTGTTATTTGTCTTTATTCTCTTTCTAAAGGAAATAGAGTATATTTTCTATTGCTTGGCACATGAGATATCTACAAAAATTTCACCTGGAAATTCAAATCATATGCTCTAGCTACCTGTGAGAACACGAGATAAAGCAAACATGATGGTGATGTTCACTCAGCTTTCTGAGTGTGGTCTGCTTTTGTCACCTTAGTCCAGGTAACATGGCTGCAGAGCACAAGTGCTGTGGAGGGACAGGGATGATGGTTTGTTTTACAGTCTTTCAGTTAATTTAGCAAGCTAAAAAAAACAGTTGCTTTGTAGTCAACTATGCTGGACAGATAAACAATAGTGACAATTTCATATGATGTATATAGACAGAAGAGGTTAGCTGCGACCCCTGAGTGATGGAGCTTGTCATATTCCCTTCTCCAGTAATGCACAAGGTTAGAAATCAATGTCTTAATCATGGGCAGCTCTGGGCAATTCAGATATATCACACACAAACAGGCTTCTAATTACATTTAAGAAATACATATCATACATATATAAACTGACATAAATATCAGAGTGGTGTTGCTAGCTGTCAAAATGGATAAGTATAATTCCCTCAGTGGCCCTTGACAGGTTCAATACCTGCTACGGAGGTGCTATGAACAGCATTATACGGCTGATTGAGTTATGACAGCTCTAACCCAACAGGGAAGCGAGGCAGGAAGGAATAGCCTGGGCTGCAGACAAATGATGATAAAGTGATCACTTTAAAGAACAATCTCCATAATATTTCATGCTCGCTGCATGGTGTAAAGGCAGCCTTGACTGCGGGGCTAACTGCTCTATCAATTGATTTGATTCACTGCTGCAGCTACTCCCAGTCATAATATTTCAAATAAATGGTACCGTGGATAGAAATAATATCTGCATCAATATTAACCCTGAAAGGACTAATGGACACAAGCTATAATTTCCTGGACACCCTAATAATGCATTTTGACTGGGCTTGGCATTTTTCTTTCTTTTTTTTTTTTTTTCTTCTTTTTTTTCCTTTTTTTCTTTTTTTTTTGTAATAAAAACAGTGTATTGTTTACTTAAACTTTCCTTTTATGGCAAGAAGCTTTACAGCACAGGCCTCATGCACAGCATCAAGTCTAATTTTACAAGAAATTCTGCTAAATGTTGTTTTCAAGTGTTTGTTTATGCTGAATATCTTGTATTAAAATTGCCTTAAATATCTGAGAGAAAAAAACATTTTTTTTATGTGTATTATTTATCATTTATGTGTGCATATGTACATATAAAAAGAGGGTTTATCACTATAATTGTTTACTAAGATGCATTTAAAACAAACAGAAAGGAGCTTAAAATTAATTATAAAAGATAATGGAGTTAACAATGTATTTTTTTTGAAACACAAGGAACCAGTAAATTGTAATGATTACGCAGGATGTTAGGGTTTTTTCCCTTTAGAAATAACAATAAGTACTGTATGAGACAAGTGAAGCATGTAAGAAGTACAAGTGAATTTATGGTTTCATAATCTTAAATCAAATCTGATTTCTATTTTCCATGCAGTTTTTCACGTACTCTGTAGTGTAATGGATGTTTATTCTATTCTTTCATTCATAACACTTTGTTGACATATAAGTCCCTTTTAAAGATCTGCTGTGGTTATTGTGAATCAAGTTGACATGTATAAATTGTATAATTTTATTATTGTTATTCTTTTTCCACTACTCTCTGACTACTTGACTATCTTGGGATTATGTATTTTTAAGGTCAGAGCCATGTCCAGGTATTCAGAAACTGTTTATAAATGTATTTTTAAACATGTTAACAAAAAATAATCTGAATGGACTTAGGGAATTCTTTCTCTGATTAGTAGTTTGTATCTGTATAAAGATTGCCCTTATCAGACTCTCTGTTTTTTCTTGTTTGTGCCTTAAACATTTACTATAAATTGGAGTGGGAGATAGGTTTGGATCTCATGAGGCTTGCTTAAAGTTAAAGCTTAAGCAGAGGTGTTTTATGAGCAGTCCTTGGTGAATGCTCCAACTGCAACTTCACCAGCCTCTGAAGTGGTCTTGAAGACGCTTCAAAGGACTTAAATTTATAGTTTTCCAGAAGATCTGGGGAATATTTGTATTTCTTAGGATGCAAAATAAAACCTGAGGGTCCTAACTGGGTTTGGGAGGCTGGCTTGAATTTAAAATTGAAATTGGAAATTGTGGAAGGTTGGCATTGACCTAACTCCACTATTCCTACAGGACTAATGTGGCAGAAAAGCAGAGTGTTTTGATTCGTTCTAGACCTGTCTAAACAAGCAGATTCTGTCATGTTTGCTGCCTGCTAGCATGCTTACCTGCAGATCAATATCAAATTTTACCAGAAATGAAAGCACATGGCTTTAGTAATGTGTTTTTTTGTTCTGCATTTTATCTGGAGCCTATGCCAACAGTTCAGGTCACCTTTATGTTATTGCTACTAATTTTTCCAAAGAAAAATTGAAACCACCTCTTTGCCTAACCTGCTTGCTTTTTCTTTCCTTCACAAAGAATTTTCTTCCTCCTCTCTTGCAGTTCATGATGGTTGTTTTGTTTCTCCATTTCAGTCCATTTCCTCTAATTTCCTCTCCATCTGGTGACCTTTTCATGTTTAGAATATTGACAAGTGTATCTTTCTCATGTGTCTCTATACTGGTTTAACCCTGCATCATACAAACACAATGTAACTTTTTCTATCTAAAAATATTCTTGCCCTCTTTTCTAGCACTTTTATTCATTGTTTTCCTTCTCTGTCTCTGCTCTAAATTTGTGAACTGCTTTCTGATGATGTTCTCCTCTAAATCAATTTCAGCCTTCATCATTTGATTCCAATGAATTTGTCTAGAATCAGAATAGTTTGAGTTGGAAGGGACCTTCAAAGGTGATCTAGTCTCACCCTCCTGCAGTGAGCAGGGAGGTTGCACTAGCTATTCATTTTCACATGCGTCCTTTGCTCACATTTTGCTATTCTTTCTGTATGTTATCTCTGAGATAATAATCCACAAATGCAAGCTCAACAACTATCCCTAGTCAGAAACCTCACAGGTTTACTTCTCCCTTATCTGAAGTATAATACTGGTATATATCATATGCCTTACCAATCTTGATGAGTGATGAGTGACCAGCCTCCGCTTTCCACTTGTTACTTTTTCCTTTCAGCATTTTTGTTTTGTTGTCAAGTCTTCCTTATGCTTACAAGAAGCTTCCTATGAACATTTGCAAAGGTATTTCACTGCTATCTTTCACAGCCCTGCTAAAATTTCTCTTAGGCTAAAAGTCCAAAAATTCAAGCTCCCAACTTGAAATCTTGAAGTCTTGCCAAAGTCAAGTTTACTGTACACGAATATGTTATTTCTTGTCTTTCTCACTGACATTGCTTTGGGTTTTCATTTTGGTTGGTTTTTTTTTTTTTTTTGGTTGGTTGGTGGTTGTTTGTTTGTTTGTTTTAACATTTGTACTCTCCAATCTGTCTATATCTTTTTATATACTTGGGGGATAAGTTGCATTTGCATAGTACCACTGTGGTAATACAAGTAATTAGGACAATAATAACAACATTAAAGGTAACTTGTACACCAGAAATAGCTGTGAGACAGTCTTGTGTAATTAATACAGCCAAACTAAATTCAAGGGGGAGAGGGGGGAGAGAAAGAGTAATTTCTTTCTTTTTAAATATTAATTATTTAGGGAATCCAACTTTCACAGTCTAGCCCGAGACTTAGTACCAGTTTCAGATGCAACAACACAAAAAACAGCTTCTGGTCTGGGCCAGCAGTGTGCTTTTTAAGACTAATAAATTATGGAGTTTCATCCATTTTGCAGCTAATGTAGATGAAGTGTAAATACACGATGATAACTGAAATGCATCCCTTTACAGTATTGTAAATGAGGAGGTGAAAAGACCCTCGATATTTTAAGGGCCAAAGAGAATCACGGGAGCAGCTTTAA
The DNA here is from genome assembly GCF_037157495.1 of Lathamus discolor. Lineage (NCBI taxonomy): Eukaryota > Metazoa > Chordata > Aves > Psittaciformes > Psittacidae > Lathamus > Lathamus discolor. Next base: position 16,422,767 of record NC_088909.1, on the reverse strand, counting down.
AGATTAATTCCTTGTGTCTAGTGTAAAACAAGATTAAATTTGCTTGTGTGAGCTGCTGTTAGCAGATGCACTATTACATTATGCATGATTCTTGACTGCTCGTAGCATGAACAAACTGCACAGTGTTCCATTAGTGATTTTCAATGCTGTGCTAAGCTTTAAGTCACATAGACAGGCCAATGTATTTGGTTTACTTTGTGGATGTGTTTTCCAGGCAATTTCACAACCTACCTGATCACTGTTATTGATTGACCGCGTTTGAAATGGATAAAAGAATTAACCTGTGTAAGGACAGCAGAATGGGGTATATACAGTATCCTATATACTTACAAAAATCAATAGTACTCTAATGTAGAAAATTTAACCAGACAGGGCAAAAACCATCTTCCCACCTGCATCAATCCTCATAAAATATTATACTAATACTATGTGCATATGCTTATGTGCTTTTAATGTGTTTTTTCCTTTGACACTTTTCTTTGTACTACCTCTGTAACACTGTGGATGTGCTCATATCTTTACTGTAATATAAACTTCAGGACTCCTGAACTGGTAGATTTTTCTTCTTTCATGCCTACTTTGAAGAAAGAAACACAGGCAGCTACATACATCTAAAAACTTATGTTTACTCTTAGAAGGTGTAGACATATTCTTGTTTTCCGTCACTTGCACTATTGATTGACCATCTTGTTCCTCTGCTAATTCTGTAATTTCTGCTTTCACAGTCATTGTATCTTGTCCTCTGCCGTTACTTTTCATTCACATTTTAGGCCTCAGCAATCTCCACCTGCTACTTAGGACATTTTCCCACCCTCTACCACTTTGTGTGGGGAACTGGTGCATGCACCACATTCTTTGCACCTTTATTTCACCACAACTACTTTTCATGCTTGCCAGATAAACAGTACTGCTTTTTGTATTCAAGTTAATCTTCCCAGTATTGGCCAATGAAATGTTTGCTGCTGAAAACTGAACAGGCCCAGGCTTGCGAATCAAATGTTTTTTGTGGAAAAAAACAATATTATGGATATATGAAATCTTTAACAGAAATAGTACTGGAACTAGCATCACAATTGTTATTTATCCTAAAAGTCAGTGAATTTTTATATTTTATTTTTGTCATATAACTAAGTTCAGGAAATAAGCTTTAGCACAGCTTCAGTTGTATTACACTTGTTCCTCCAGCACCAACAGAACATTAAATATACCAAACTTCTGGGCTTCTGGGAATTCCTGCCTCCCTGGCCAACTGCTCTTCCTTCTTGGCTCACTTGCCTTTCACTATTCAGAACCTACTCTAAAGGAACAGACACTGAGAATGGCATTTCTGCCTCTTCTTTCAAGAATCCCAGGAGACTTCAGGAAGAGAAAAGTGAGAAGCACCAGTACTGCTTAAGCTGTGCTTATCCCACAAGGTGGGAAAGAAAAAGATAAAGAAAGAACCTGCAATGCAGTTTTAGAATGTGCTTCCTGTGTAGTACTTCCAGGATGAAATTTTAAGAAAATCAGTTCATATTTTCATATGAGTTTAAAACGCAAGTGTCTTGTTTTGTTTTGATTTTTCCCTAGTAAAATTCAAAATTTTATTCTGTTTTGGAATTAATATATCTTTGAATAATTTACTGAAATATGCAATCAATTAATCAGTAAACTGTTTTAGGAGGTTTGTTACACGGAACAATATATGGTGAGCTGGTGAAGTTACTGTCTTGCACATAGAGCTGTGCCCGAGCTCACAGCTTCTTTCTTTGTAAATACTCTGTTGTATAATTTTGCAGTGATTTCTCCAACAGCCTATGGATATTTTCTGTAGCTCTCTGAGCCAGTGGCTTGGAGCTTGGTAATTCTTTACTGATTTCAGCACTGATGGTCACTCCTGCTATGTCCTTATTCTCTGTAGACTTTCCCTGTAACATAGGCTTTAGAGAGGTTGCTCACTGAGCTAATGGTGTGCTAGCTAATGGCTTTAATACGAACTAATAAAATCACACAAAATTGGTAACATTTCTTGGAGGTAAAATTGACTGCAGAAGTTACTACATGACTTCAAAATGCTATTATTATTGTTTAAAGAAACCAATAATTCAAGACCTGTTTTTCACTCAAGCCAAGGGACACAGAAATTAGAAAAAACAAATCAATCATGTGCCTTTATATATGAACTCCTTCTGCTCAAATCTCTGCTCAGACAGGATCAACTTGGGTGGTAAGGTTAGCCGGCTGACAGAGCTGGCTAGCAGTGTCACTGCTTTACCAATGCACACTGTCCAAGCACTGTAGAATTGTTGCCAAATCCCAGCGTGGTGACAACAGTACTAACAGAGGAGTTAGCAATAGGCCAAGGAATACAGCTAACATTAAAAATAGGCCTGCCTGAAATGCTAATATTGCTAAAAGGGGAAAATGTTCTCGTTCATGGGCATTCAAGAGACCTGTGCAATTTCTAAGCAGTCGATATACTCCCACAGAAAGCAAATACTTTGTAAAAACCTCACTATCCACATTAAGCAGTTTCAGAGCAACAGAGTAGATACTGAATCAAGGACCGCTAAAGTTTTTTATTGCTGGGGGGGGTGGTAGGGAAGGTCCAAATATTGCTTGGCAAATTACTGTTTGCTAGGGGCACTATTACCGGTTGACACAATCATTGGTCAGCAAATTGGTCACATTATCTGTTAGTAAATTTGAGAGTGCAGAATTATTTATTGGTAAATTAGAGATGGCAGAATTATTGGTTGGTAAGAAAAGAATTGCAGTGATTGGTTAGCAAATTAGAGACGCTTGGTTTTGTCTGTGGATAAATCAAGGTTGGTCAGATATTGGAGGCCAAATTAAAGACGGCCATATTATTTATGGTTGCTCTGGTGAATGTTGAAATCCTGCTTTTTGTGTTAAAAGCAAGTAAACATTGGGAGGGTTTGCTTTTTTTCCTTTTTTTTTTTTCCCCTCATTTATATTTACATTTACAGTTCACAGCTGAAGCATTTCTGTGGCATCAATATGGAAGTAAACATATGCACATATTTTTGCTCTTTTAATTTTTAATGGGACTGTTAGCTGAATTTTTGCAGAGTGCCAGGAGATTTCTGAAATTGTATGAATTTAATAGCAAAGAAAGGTGTTGTTATATTGCACAGCTAAAACCTGAAGTCTTTGCAATTCCAGCATTGAGGTGGTACCGTGCAGGCAGCACAAGCTACTCCTCACTGACCCACAGTTAGCTGGCATCAGGAGGAGCTGGTGATAGGAATCCCTTTCCTGACCTTGCTGCTGGATCAGACCTGCACCCCTGCTTAAATAAAGCTGTGAGCCGAGATCAGCAAGGATATGGGGCAGTAGTGCCTTCAAAACAGTCATTTTGGTGAGATGTGGGGATTTCTGTGGAGAGTGGCCTCCAGGTCCTTAACCTCTTGCACAAAAAATAAACCACTATGAAAAAGTTAATATCCAAATGCCATTACCATGTAGTGATAGTTTTTTGCTGGAGAATTGCAGATAAAATCACTGTATTCTTGCTCACAAACTATTAAGGAAGCATTTTTTATCTGACTGATATCACAAAAGCTTTCCATTGGAATAGAGTAATGCAATGAAAACTCTTTTCTGTCATTTTTATGTTCTCAGTTGTTTACAGTTTTTCTGCTTTCTTTCCCTTTTATATGCAGAATTGCTACTTAAAAGCAATCCTGCTTTTGTATACTGTGTTAGAGCAATTCTGAAGATAAAGGGTTTCAGGATCATTCCAGAACACTAAGAAGAATTCTTTTCACTTGACAAACTTTGCAAACAATGCCAGAACACAATGGTTAAACAATTAAATCGTTTTAGATTTTAACAATGCTGAAAACAATAATAGAATACTTGTTAAGAGAAGTCTATGGCTGTTTATATGGTTGGTGAATTCTACAGTGGAGACTGATGCTAATTAATCAGATTTACTTTTCCAAAGGGACACTTCATAAATGCTTTTGACAGTAATACACATGGAGTAAGGGAGGATGTATTTTAAAACTTTAGGAAAGTCTTAAATTTAGAAACATTAAAATTTGCTTTTTATATGAACTCCTGTAACAACAGTGCTCCTACCTTTCTTGTCTACTAATTCTGCCAAAAATGATGTGTTTATTTGGAAACAGTAAAGTATGTTTGACATTTTTAAGACATAGCTAGGGGGGAATTTTGCGGAAGTTAAGGGGGTGAAAAGGAATTTTTATCCTGCTAAAGCAGCAACACAGTCACAAGATATCTGAGTTTTATAAATCTCCTGGATTGAGATAACATATGCTGCTCATTTTTTGGTATTTTCATTGAATCAAAAAGTTAGGACTTGGAATATACCAGAGCATTTCAGTAACACAATGATTGTTCAGTTTCGAGTCCAGCTTGAACTGTTCATCTGGAAAGTTTCAGCTGAAACCATCATAATTAATTAGAGATGGTTTAACTAGTCCAGAAAAACATAATTGTAGGGCTTCCCTGTACCCTGCATGGTCTGCTCTCCAAAAATGAAATAATCCTGTTGGTGCCAACAATATTCTGCTCTTAACTCAAGATCAAGTAGGCTCACACTATAATGCATCTCTGCCTGGACTGTTGCATGCTTCAGGGTTTTTACAGTGGTAACTTTTTTCATCCCATTATAAACCTTTGGTTCCATATTTAGACTTTATCAAGATCTCGGGTATTCAACTGGGACAAGTTGTCTTCAGTTGTTATTCAAAGACAGCATGAGATAGGAAATGCAAATGGGTAAAAAACAACAGTCATAGTAAAATGGAGAAATGAACATGATACGGAAATACAATAGGACATGTGGATGGTATTTTTTTCATTCCAACAGAACTGAACAACTTCTAACAGAAACAGCTTAATGCAGGAAGGTAGAGGCAGGCCATTATCTTTCTGTTAAAAAAGACCAGACTTTGGGTCTACCTCTGTTTCAAATACAGATGAGCATAGTATTTTACAAGAAATCGTTGGCTGTAGTTTCAGCTGGTAAAATGAAATTTAGAAGTAGGTTGATTCCTTAAGCAATATATCTGATTTCATTCCAAACTCACTGGAAACTGGGATAAATCATTCTACTGGGGCTCAATGAGTCTACCTCTCTTTCCAACAGAGAAAATCATACTTTTTAATTAAAAATGTATTATTAGTTTCAGGTTAGTACTAGCAATAGTGTACATCTGCCACTCTTTTTTAGTACAATTAGTAAAAAGCTCAATAATGGTAATCTTTACAAAATGTAAAGCTTAAAATGGAAACCTCAACAACTTGTATGTAGGAAATTTTTGTTTCGACTGAAATGTTCTGAATTTCCATTTTGCTGGTATTCACTGAGCACATCATAAACTGAGAACTCTGGTTTTAAACATAAAGTATTCCTAACCAAGCATGCACCTTTGTGGTTAGATTAGACATGTCATGTGTTATTTCTTGTGTTCTTTGATTAAAGAAATTATATAATTACCTCTATTTGAAACTTCTCTGTTCTAATCAATTTTACCTTTTACAGTTCTCAGTTTGTATATTGATGACTGATTTACACATGTATCTAGTTACATATATACCTAGTAAAAACTAGAAATACAGATTAATTTATATCACCAACAACATTGTACAAAATTCTTTCTTTGTAAGCATTTGCCATTTGTAATTACAAATCATTAACAATTCAAGGATTAAATTTCATGTATTTTTAGAAAACATTTGAGAATTTTCAAATGAGACATTTCAGAAAATGAACAAGTGGGGTTCACTGAATACTGTATTATTCTGAATTTGGTCAATATTTGTCAGTTTTATATATCCATTTAGACCTTTAGATATAAGTTATGTTCCCAGGGCTTTTTTCTTGCCAGTTGAAAGTCCTACTTTTGTAGGAGTATACAAGTAATTGTTAAAAATCTAAGGCAACAAATCAAAGCCTACACTGTATTATGGCTGCAATAACAGCCAATAGGTGAAGTTTTAAATCTAAGTGCCTGAGATGATTAAGAAATTTTCACTTCCTCTTTTCAATGGAATAACACGAAATGTCTTAGTCTGACATACATACTGTGATCATAGAAAAAATTCAAAAATAAAACTAAATGCAAACAGATGTGTATTACCCTTTTTGCCAATTGCAGATATTTGAAAAGCTAAAGGCTATTTGAATTGTGCTGTGAATAGACTATTCTCCAGTGTAGGAAGAACAAGTTCTTCCCAGGATTCAAATACAATATTTTTCATCTTCACTGTGAAGAGCTTTTTCCTCTTCTTTTCTTTATAGGAATAAAAGGCCTTTCTGTTCTTTCAGTTGAGCGACCTCTGCCTTTTAGGGGGAAATGGAGTTTCTGCTCCACTCACCCATCACCACCACCCAGCAATTCTGCAGTTTCTGTGCCTGGTCTAGGTGAACAATTGGTACTGAGGATGGGAAGAAAGAAAAGAGAAGTATGCGAAGATGCATGCATACTTTTTTCATAAAATAAGAAGACTGGTGACCAAAAAAAAAAGAACTTAAAAAATCTGAAATTCAAATGCGTACAATTTATAGCAATGTGATCAAGAATGAATTGAAAAGCTTACTTTTAAATAGCTTAGGCAGCTTTGCAGTTACATGCCAAATGGATACACTTTATGCATTCAAATATGCAATACACAGTCTGCAGTATCCTTCACAGTTAATTTAGGTGATTTTGTCACACTGCATTTTGTTAAAATGTCACTAAACTGTCTCAGAAACTCTGGGCACAGAGTTTTTGGTTGGGTTTTCTCTTTATTTTCAAATAGCATTCATTAGGTGCATTCTTCAAGCTTTTCTGGATACACTTTGATGGGTTTGATTTTTGAAATTAGAGGCTTAAGGATGTAGAGTAAAAATAAAGTGTTGTTGAAGGGCTACTGAAGAGCAGGAGCTCTTAAGCACAAGGTCATCCTGGGCAAAATCTAACCCAGCTGGCAGGGATTCACTGGCAGTTGAGGGTTTTAATGGCATATGTGAAAAAAACGCTAAGCATCCATACTGCGGAGACCATCAACGTGGTACACTTGCATTGTCCACAGCAATAGATGTGGATAAATAGACTTGAAAGAGACCCAGTTGTGACAATAGTTATGTAAATAAATATTCCTTCACATCTAATGAATTTTTTAGTTAGTTGCAGATATAATGTGTCTGTCATTTACTCTATGGGTTTAACTCGTTACTAATCTGGCATCCTCCCTAAGTATAGTGTATGTCATGTTGTGGTTATGTTCAAATACATCCGTCTACACTGTTTGAAAAAAATTTTAAGATGCATATGCACCATTTAAAGGTATGCAAATATATTACATTTATCCTTTAAAAAAACTGGCCAGTGAATGACTTTAGGTAGTGATGCACTTATGTTCCTGTAATCTGTGTGGTTTTGTTAAATTAAATGAAATTACTCTCATTTTGTAAAGTAATAAGTAAATTAAAGGGAAAGCCTTTGTAGGCTACTGTTTTTATGATGTCCTAACCTTAAGTAGAAAGCAAGCTGAGGCAACTAGTTGTTCTTGCTTTTATTAAAGTTCCTGTTGGCAGCACACTGATGGGACACATTAATCTTAGTATTAATACTGAGGAAAGGGGGCTTAGAAGCCTAGGATGAATAAATCATTCCAGAGCCCATTTGGATCTGTTGGCACTTTCCCTGTTATATTGTTGCTCGATAAAAAGGCTAAGTGTTAAAGGGTTGGATAACACAATTGGCTTATTGCAAAATTGCCCACAGTAATTTGTGAGTGTTCTGATTGGGGGTAGGAAGAAATGGGGCAGGAAGGTTTGAGAGCGGCAAGCCTGTGAGTTGGCAGTCATAAAAGTAAAGACACACATTTTCTTCTGTCCCACAATACCCTGTATAGTCTTTCTCACTGAGACCAGCTAGTGGTATTTCCAGTCTAGCTGTGAGGTGTTTGTTCACACTAGAGAGGAAGAAGAGTAGCTGAAATGCTTCCTTTTTATTTTACATACATCCATCTCCAATCACATCATTAAAATCTTTGGAGGCTAGGGGATGAGCTACTTATTTCTCAATTCAAAAGTAGGGTTATCCATTTACCTTTCACTTGAAGATTATCTCTCAGCATGCTGAAAGATAGAATCATCAGACTCCAAGAGTAACTTCTTGCTTCAGTTCTTTCATACCTTGCTGTTTTCTGGGCAGCAATCAATTTTTTTTTTTTCAGTCTATTTGTGTCTGCAAAATGCTAATCCATTTGTAGTTTGCTGAGAGGCCCCTCAGTGCTCAGTTTTGCCAAACTGCCATGCTTTCAGGATTCTCCTCCATAACACAGCCTCAGAAATAGTTTTTTGGCTACCAGCCTCCTTGGCTTCTTCCAGATTGAATTCAGATGCAGTTCTGTGCATGTTCAATGTATGATGCAGCCAAAAGGTGTCTCTGTGGTTGCTGTGCTGGCCAAGGTGAAGGTGCAGAAGGAAAGACAGTGAAAGAGCTGTGCTAGGCAGCGCTATGAAACTGGGAGGTGCACATCATTTTCAGGACACATCTCCTGCCTCCAGTATATCAGTGACTGGTGTGATTTCTTTTCACTGGCCCCAGGTGGGCTTGCCGGTCCTCTGGAGTATTCTGTGCACTTAAAAAGTAATAGGATAGGATTACACTCTAGATGACTTTTTTCCTGATTCCCACAGCTTTAATTGCTGTTACATGAAACAGTGGCTGCAGACATCAGAGGAAGATTGTCAAACAGTAGTAACTAAACATTTTCAATGGCAGTCAGTGAACAATTATATGCTACAATTTACACAATATTCTCTAGTCTGTTCTTTGACTGAAGAAGCACCTATTATTAGCCAGGCAATAATCAAATACTTGAAATAGGCATATAAATGAAGATTTGGAGAATAATGCATGCAACTATCAAATAATCATTTCACTCCTCATGAGATGCACTGAAGTGTAGAAATTCAAGCTATATCACTGTATTTTTAACTGACAAAATTGCTGTTGAGACAGCTATATTTTATCAATGTATTTTATTCATAAAACATCTCATTTTCCAAACACAGATCGTCGTTAATGTAATGGATGTAATGTGCAACAATTATTTTGGATAACTTTTAGTTGTTAGGTGGCATAAATCAAAGCTAAAAGAATATTGAAACAGAAGGAAAATGAAAAACAATGTGAAATGTCTCAATACATTTTGTTTTCTATGCAATAATAGAATATCACTTTACCAGTTCTAACATAAATGGGATCATTTGAAAGCTATCAACCTGTACATGTGCTGTAATAGATAGAAACATACTTTTTCAAGTCAGCCAGTTGTTCGTGGGATTGAGAAGGGAACACTGTTTTTCATATATATGTGATCTTCGTAAATGCATCATTGCAAATATTGGTTAGCAACTGTTAACAAAATAAAAACTCAAGAGTGAGCAGTATTTGGTAATGCAGCACCAACAACAGAAGGGAGAGGACAGGAGTCACTGGGTTGTGTTTGTTTACTTCAGAGTGTGAATTTCCCAAGAAAGTATTGATAATTTTAGCTCATTTCTGAAGCAAGACAACAAATCGCTGTGCTTCTATCTTGATACAGCATCTCATTTCCTTTTTACTCCCTATTTCCACTGTCTCTGGCCCATCTCTGCACTTAAGTACAGTGGGTTGTGCAGTGACTTAATGCTTGGATCAATTTACACAAGACAGATTATGAATAACATACACTGACCAGACGCTGAATTTAAAATTTACTTACTAGTACTTTTATAGTTCTTTCATATATTTGGGCTTCTAACTTGAATATTACAATACATAAATTACAGAAATACATAATGTTAATGGCTGATATAAAAAGAAAGCTTCTAAAGTGTAGAGCACTGAAGTACCTATTATTGAGTGTTTACTATTTGGTATTTAAAGATCATGAATACTGGCTGTGGGCAGTGGATCATGTTTGTCATTTTGTACTGCAGCACATGCTAATTGCCTGCCTTTTTTTTTCTTTTTTTTCTTGAGATGTAATCTGTGATTCTTCATTTCAGTAAACCCTACAAGGATGTTCTACTGCAGAGAAGTAAAGACTGCAAGTTAGGGCATACACTTTGAAAACACTCCAGAAGCAGACCCACTTTGTGAAGTTGGATCTGTACTACTGTCCCCAGGAAGGTCTGGAGCTTCTGAATTTAAAGAAACAGTGAAAAAGCAGATGTCCGTATTAGGAGAAAAGCTTCTGTATAGGATGATAATCCTGTCAGGAAACAGAAGACAAAGTCCTGCCTGATCTAAAGCTGCGTCAAACACTGAACTCACAAGAAAAAGTAAGCTCAAGCCATATAAAAGACAATGGCTCAAAACTTCTGATATTCATGAAAAGAATCTGTAGTTCATAAGTGATTTGTAGGTAAAAGCTGTTATAACAAAATTCCCTTTTTAAATTCCTCATTTTATTTCTGCATTTTCATGTTGGGGTCCTCTCAAAGTGCTAGGGAATGTGCATGCATGCAGTGGTCTCAGCAAATTGTGTGTCATGTCAGACAAGATATATGGCCCATGTCTCTGTGGAAGGACCAAGGCTTAATATAGGCATCTTTTAGAATTATGTGATATCTGGTGCATGATTCTATTTGTTATCACTTGGAAAAGCAGAAACTGGCCTAATTTGTAATACCAATTATTATTGCTAGATTACTAGATTACTGTTACAAATCTATTACTAGATTTGTAATACCAATTATTACTAGATGCTGAGGTTGCATGTTGGGTCTGAGTGTAACTTTACTCCAACTTTATAGAGCCATTGACTTTCATGGACTTGTTCCAAATTTTTCACTGGCATAACTGTTAGTAGAATTAGGCCCAATAACTGTCATGTAAAACAAAATCATTCCATCTTGTACAACAGAATGCAGGTTACATTGTAGTTAAGTATGGGCCCAATAAATCTATGTTTCAGCTGATGTGTTAGATTGCAACCGTGGATACTTGCAGTCAATTAAAATTTCCTGGCACATTTTCATAGGACAAGGGACATTCATTACTAATCATGTCCAAAAGTAATTCTGGTTAGTATAAGTGTATTTTACTTAGCTAAAATTGCCTTTGTGCATATAGTTAGGTAGTTATTCTTCACTCCACCTTTTAGAAAACCCAAACAATATTGTAGAGTCACCCAGAAGCAACATGCCGTATAGCTTCTCTTACCCTGTACCTCTGAACTGCAAAGTGCCTTTAAAGTTTAGACTTAGGAAAAAAAAAAAAAAAAAAAGAAGGAAGTGTCAAGACTGCTGTTTTAATATTTAAGGGCAGATCCTAAGCTAATATAAGTTACTGTGGGTGGGTTGAAACATCATCTAAATTTATCTGGTTCATAGAATCATAGAATCATAGAATAGTTAGGGTTGGAAAGGACCTCAAGATCATCTAGTTCCAACCCCCCTGCCATGGGCAGGGACACCTCACACTAAACCATCCCACACAAGGCTTCATCCAACCTGGCCTTGAACACCGCCAGGGATGGAGCACTCACAACCTCCCTGGGCAACCGATTCCAGTGTCTCACCACCCTAACAGGAAAGAATTTCCTCCTTATATCCAATTTAAACTTCCCCTGTTTAAGTTTTAACCCATTACCCCTTGTCCTGTCACTACAGCCCCTGACGAAGAGACCCTCCCCAGCATCCCTATAGGCCCCCTTCAGGTACTGGAAGGCTGCCATTCGGTCCCCACGCAGCCTTCTCTTCTCCAGGCTGAACAGCCCCAACTTTCTCAGCCTGTCTTCATACAGGAGGTGCTCCAGTCCCCTGATCATCCTCGTGGCCCTCCTCTGGACTTGTTCCAGCAGTTCCATGTCCTTTTTATGTTGAGGACACCAGAACTGCACGCAATACTCCAGGTGAGGTCTCACAAGAGCAGAGTAGAGGGGCAGGATCACCTCCTTCGACCTGTTGGTCACGCTCCTTTTGATGCAGCCCAGGATACGGTTGGCTTTCTGGGCTGCAAGCGCACACCTAAAACAATGTTTGTTTCAATTGGTCATACCCCTTCGGGTTTATTACTCCTACCTATTTATATAAAATATTTTATATACTTTGATATTAAATAAGAAAAGAAGGTACAGGCTATTACATTTTTTTTAGTTCTTTCTCCTTGGTTTAGTCCTGAATTTGTCCTAAAGTAACTCTGAAACACTTCATATTAGCTACCATAACAATAAATATTCTTTGAAAACACCCATCTACCTGCCTGTTTGTTTGGGCAATCAAATATGCATTTAGGACCATCTAATTTAACACTTCACTGTTGACGCATCAAAGATAGCGATGTGGATTTTACCAGCCATTTGGAAGGTTGGAGTAGTAAAACCAGGCTAAGGAATAAATGCAGGATTAGAAACGTCTCCAGAGAAGATGCCCCATATAGGCCTATAACCTATATGTGGAGAACAATGTGCTCCTTGCATGGCTCATGGGAAAGTCTATCCAAACTGGAAAATATTTCAATAAACTAGATGTATCCACTGGCAGAAGTCCTCACTGCAGTCTAACAAACAGAAAAACTGGAAACTGATTTTGATAGTAGTAAAATCTGGTGGTAGTTCTAAAACATTGTGAACATATTTGAATGCATTATAAAAAGCCAAAGAAGTGCATGTGAAACAATACCTGTGTATTTAGCGTGACCAACAGGTCGAAGGAGGTGATCCTGCCCCTCTGCTCTGCTGTCGTGACACCTCATTTGGAGTACTGTGTACAGTTCTGGTGTCCTCAACATAAAAAGGACATGGAACTGTTGGAACAAGTCCAGGGGAGGGCTACAGGGATGACTGAGGGCTGGAGCACCTCCCGTATGAAGATAGGCTGAGGAAGTTGGGGCTGTTCAGCTTGGAGAAGAGAAGGCTATGTGGAGACCTCATAGCAGCCTTCCAATACCTGAAGGGGGCCTATAAGAATGCTGGGGAGGGACTCTTCGTCAGGGACTCTGGTGACAGAACAAGGGGTAGCGGGTTCGAACTTAAACATGGGAAGTTTAGATTGGATATAAAGAGGAAATTCTTTCCTGTCAGGGTGCTGAGGCACTGGAATGGCTTGCCCGGGGAAGCTGTGAATGCTCCATCCCTGGCGGTGTTCAAGACCAGGCTGGACAGAGCCTTGGATGACATGGTTTAGTGTGAAGTGTCCCTGCCCATGGCAGGGTGGTTGGAACTAGATGATCTTAAGGTCATTTCAAACCCTAACTATTCTATGATTCTATGATTTAAGTTAAATATAACTGGACAGTGAATTTAATTTCATTAGAAATAACTGGACTAAAATCAATGATAAGGCAGAGGATCATGCAAGGTCTTATACTACATAAGGTTGGTTTCAAGGGGTGAAAAGGATTCAAGAGTGCTGTGAGCAAGACAGAAAATGGAATGCAACCAGTGGTTTCAGCTTATCAGCTACAGGTCTCCTGACCTGAAATGCTGGTTTTTTTGGCTATCACTTCCACAACGCTGTATACTTGGCTTCTCCAGTTCAAGTCTGTAACAAATTACTTGGATGCTGTGCTGAGATTCAGGAAGAAAAAAAAAAGTTTTTAGAAACAGCTGCTGTTGTCTCTGTAGTCTGGCTTCAACTGATTCCCAAACTCAGCCAACAAGTACAGTACCATAAAGCCCTTTGTCCTCTGGCAAAATTTCACTGGAAACCTCATTCAAGTATTGTTTGATCTCTACCAACTCATCTCAAGGAAGGGGAACCAAGTTTTAGCTTCTTTTCCTTCTCTTCAGTGAGGAAAGGAGGGAAGCAGACATTTTATGTGAAGAATTAACAGTATACAGGTCAAAGGGTCAAGACACCCAGGAAGTACTGGACAGCTGTGACCATGGGGTTTCCATAAGTTCTTCAACGAGATATTTGCCAGGACAACCATTAACTAATAACTGTAATGGGGTCTTACTGTATTTACCGTCTGTATTTTCTATACAGCTTACCCAGCACCTGCGAGAGCACTTTGAAAACCTCCTCTTCATTAACTTCAATGCATTATCTTATGCACAGCTATGTAGGGAAAAGAAGTAGGAGGCTATGGCACTTACTTTTTGGTGACTACTACCCTTGCCCATCAAAGTGTGCTGTTTTTAATGACTCAGAGTTGCTTCAAAAAATTTGCTTTGAAAATCACTTTGGTTTCAGACATCTTTGACTAGATGTATATCCCAGATATCTAAGCTGTGTGGGAAATGTTTATGTTCCAACTTACCCAACATTTTGAAAAGACAACTTGAAACTTTAGAGATGTTTAAATATTACAACAGTGACAACCAAAGGAGTATTTGGAGCCAGCTAATCAGAAGTCTTAGTTCAGGGTCTGAGCTTAAAATGAAAAATTGTCAATTTTCTTTTTTCTTTTTTTTTTTTTTTGAGGGAGGAGGGTAAAGCCATTTGCTTTTGTTCATATACCATTGGAAAATGGAAGGAAAAAAAAGGTACCCAACATGCATTTTCATATAACATTAATTTCTTTTCAGTCATCTCGGGAAAGGTGAAACATTCCTATAAAAGTACTTTAGTGACTTTACAATATTACTAAATAAACTAATTCAGTAGCTCAGATTCATTTAGACTGGTGGTGTCTTCTTTCATTTTTCACGTTGGAGAAAGAATCAGATACTTAATTCTGTGTTTATTTTCCTGCCATAAATGTGGGCTGGGACCTTCTCATAGAGCAAATGGCAAGGTAGGCTCAGGCAGCCAAGAGAAAACCTTATGAACCATCTTCACTCTCTTTAAACAGCCTGGTAAGTGCCACTGATTTCTCTGGTTTAAGTGTGTCAAGAATTATGGGACAGAAAAGAAATGTAGGCGAGAAGTGCATCAATCATTTTGGGCTTGGGCAGTCCAGTCCAAGGAGAGAAAAGCCTCTACTCGTGGTTGGTTCCTTTCATAAACAAGTTATGTGATCTTGTATCATTGCTTATTTATTTGGATTATTAACAGGCTTTTCAAAACTACTAAAGCCTTCCCACTCATCTTCAAAACCGCCCCTAGGCATCTTTGATTTGTATGTTTAGCATTTACTCCCTAAGGTCTTATCGACCTTGGCAGTGTTAGAAATCATATTTTCACATGCATGAATTACCCTTTACTAATTTCACCAGTACAGTTTGAACATAAATAACCTTCATTTGGTAGCTGCATTTTTTACTTTTCTATTTTTAACATGGTGTGAATATGTGTATACTTACATGGAATACTGCAAAGTAAATCTTTATCAGCATTTGGTTAAGAATGTGCTTTATTGTTTTCCTTGAATATGTTAAAGCTAGATGGAAGGATTTATTTTCTTCCTTTTTTTTTTTTTTTTTAATTTTCTCTTCTTTTGTGAGTTCTTTTTTTAATCTCCCTTTCAGAATCATACAGTTCAAGGTGACTTTTGATGTTATCCTCCCCATTGAAGTTCTGCATTTCTAAGAACAGAGTGAAGTTAATTTTCTCATTGTCACATGGGACACATACTCCATAACAGCCCTCCTTATTTAGTTAGCAAACATAAAAAAAATGTAAAGGTTCAGAAAGTGGGTTTTTTTTTGCAAAATTTGACTTCTGTAAACAGCATGCCAGGGCTACTGAAAATATTATCAGGCATATTGTAAGTGATAACATCAGACTCAGGAGAGAAATACAAGAATATAAAAGAACTTCACTATCTGTACCTAGGCATCAAGAAAATACCTTACGCTGTGTCACCTAGGGCTTCCAGACTGGAAGCACAGAATATGAGCAACACACAGTGCAAGGGACAGGAGACAGAACAGTTCCACAGTTGTCACAGAGGTAGGATGTGATTTGCCAGGCTGTACAGCTTGACATCAACAGTGAGAATGGTAAGGGTTGGAAACAGAGACTATTTATTACACTACTGTCAAGGCAGAGAAGTTCTTTTTTTTTTTTTTTTTTTTTAATGTTTGGGGGTTTCAGAGGATAAGGTTATTACACAGAGTTCCTTATATGCTCAGTGTTAGAGCTAATCTCATGTCATTGACATCATTATGGTCCATGTCTATTTCAAAGAATTCCAACAAAAATTACTTAACCTCTTGGAGTTTCACAGGACAAGATTATTGCACGGACTTCCTTATATGCTCAGTGTTAGAACTAATCTTACATCATTGACATTATTATGGTCCATGACTATTCCAAAGAATCCCAACAAAAATTACTTATGTTTTGGAGCTTCCCAGGATAAGATTATTACACATACTTCCCCATATGCTCAGCGTAAGAGCTAACCTCACATCATTGATGTTATTATTGTCCATGTCTGTTCCAAAAAATTCCAACAAAAATTACTCAACATGGTTCAGCTACTATATGCATGTCTATAAATTTGTCCTTATCATTTTAAGATATGAAAATGTAAAAATATGTAATGATTTGCAAAATGAAGCAATCTAAAATCTTCACCATATTCTCTCACTTCTATGTTACCACAATGATCCCCTTGCTGTTCATCTGCTCTGTATTATTTAGCATGTTTGTTCCAAAGGAGTATTGACCTAGACTCACATCTTAGTTTAAGCTAAACCCAGGACATGTTTGGTCAGAATGCAGTAAGTGAAGATCATTCCTAATTGCAGTGCTACATTAGGATAAACAGTTGAAACTGACTTTAATTTGAAATACTTACATATGTGATACTTTACCTAAATCCTTTCAGAGAGTTGCAAATACATTTTGTAGTTATATACTACAAGTACCATAGAATCATAGAATAGTTAGGGTTGGAAAGGACCTCAAGATCATCTAGTTCCAACCCCCCTGCCATGGACAGGGACACCTCACACTAAACCATCCCACACAAGGCCTCATCCAACCTGGCCTTGAACACCGCCAGGGATGGAGCACTCACAACCTCCCTGGGCAACCCATTCCAGTGCCTCACCACCCTAACAGGAAAGAATTTCCTCCTTATATTCAATCTAAACTTCCCCTCTTTAAGTTTTAACCCGTTACCCCTTGTCCTGTCACTACAGTCCCTGATGAAGAGTCCCTCCCCAGCATCCCTATAGGCCCCCTTCAGGTACTGGAAGGCTGCTATGAGGTCTCCACGCAGCCTTCTCTTCTCCAGGCTGAACAGCCCCAACTTTCTCAGCCTGTCTTCATACAGGAGGTGCTCCAGTCCCCTGATCATCCTCGTGGCCTCCTCTGGACTTGTTCCAGCAGTTCCATGTCCTTTTTATGTTGAGGACACCAGAACTGCACGCAATACTCCAGGTGAGGTCTCACAAGAGCAGAGTAGAGGGGCAGGATCACCTCCTTTGACCTGCTGGTCACGCTCCTTTTGATGCAGCCCAGGATACGGTTGGCTTTCTGGGCTGCGAGCGCACACTGAAGCTGGCTCATGTTCATTTTCTCATCGACCAGCACCCCCAAGTCCTTCTCTGCAGGGCCGCTCTGAATCTCTTCTTTGCCCAGTGTGTAGCTGTGCCTGGGATTGCTCCCACCCAGGTGTAAGACCTTACACTTGTCGTGGTTGAACTTCATAAGGTTGGCATCAGCCCACCTCACAAGCGTGTCAAGGTCCCTCTGGATGGCATCCCTTCCCTCCAGCATATCAACCGGACCACACAGCTTGGTGTCATCAGCAAACTTGCTGAGGGCGCACTCAATCCCACTGTCCATGTCAGCGATGAAGATGTTAAACAAGACTAGTCCCAACACCGATCCCTGAGGGACACCACTCGTTACCGGTCTCCAGCCGGACTTCGAGCCACAGACCACAACCCTTTGTGTGCGGCCATCCAGCCAGTTCTTTATCCACCGAGTGGTCCATCCATCAAATTGATATCTCTCCAGGCAAGGATGAGACAAGGATGTTGTGTGGGACAGTGTCAAACGCTTTGCACAAGTCCAGGTAGATGACATCAACTGCTCTACCCTTGTCCACCAATTCTATAGCCCCATCATAGAAGGCCACTAAATTGGTCAGGCAGGATTTCCCCTTAGTGAAGCCATGCTGGCTGTCACCAAGCACCTTGTTGTTTTTCATGGGCCTTAGCATGCCTTCCAGGAGAATGTGCTCCAATATTTTACCAGGCACAGAGGTGAGACTGACTGGTCTGTAATTCCCCGGGTCTTCCATTTTCCCCTTCTTGAAAATGGGGGCTATATTTCCCTTTTTCCAGTCGTCGGGAACTTCGTCTGACTGCCATTCAGCCTTCTCCAAATCCTGTGTAGCCAGTTCTCCTGAAAGCTTCCTCAGGGGGCCTATATTGTCCCTAGTCTGGTTTTTTGTTTGCTACGTACCTGTAGAATCCCTTCCTGTTATCCTTAACATCGCTGGCTAGGTTTAATTCTAACTGGGCCTCAGCCTTCCTAACCTGGTCCCTAGCTTCTCGGACAACATCCCTGTACTCTACCCAGGCCGCCTGTCCTTGCTTCCATTCTTTATAAGCCTCTTTTTTCCTTTGAATTTTCCTCAGCAGCTCCTTATCCATCCAAGGAGGTCTCCTGGTCCTTCTGCCGCACTTCCTTCTAGTTGGGATGCAGCACTCCTGAGCTTGTAGCAGGTGATCCTTGAATATCAACCAACAGTCTTGGGCCCCCCTGCCTTCCAGGGCTATATCCCATGGAACCTTACTAAGCAGGCTCCTGAAGAGGCCAAAGTCTGCTCTATTGAAGTCCAGCGCAGTGAGCTTGCTGCACGCTCTTCTCACTGTCCTGAGGATCTCAAATTCGACCATCTCGTGATCAATACATCCAAGGCTGCCCTGGAGTACCACATTCTCAACAAGCCCTTCCCTGCTGGTGAGCACAAGGTCAAGCATGGCACCTCTCCTTGTCAGCTCCTCTATTACTTGCAGAAGGAAGTATGATAATTGCTGGAATGGAAACCGCAACTAGATTATTTGAAACACTCTCTGGAAGAGGTACTAACTTCACAAGGTTAAACTTCACCCTTATCTCATAGGTACCCCAGAAATTCAGATTCTCTCACATACAACCAGCACTTTGTGGAACTCAGTACAGGTTGAGTTGGGCTTCCACAGATGAGACTATCTGATAATATCTAGTGACTGGAAATACAAACAAATAATAGGAAATCATAAGATTCAAGAGGCTTCCTATCTCCTGTTCCATGCCCTAAATCATAGTATCATCTTTGCTAACTTTTTGTAGTTGTTCAAATTGAGCCACAAACCCCATGTGTTTGGTTTCTTAGTGAAATAGATTTCATAGATATACAATAAAAGGCATATTAACAATCTTTCTAAAGCTATCCCTAATTACTCAGGCTCTTGAATAGGCATTGCAGAAGTTTTCTCCACCTGTGAATTTATCAGTCTCACTGCTCAGCTTTAATTACTTTACTTTTTCTTGTTTGATTAATTTGTATTGTTGTAGCATTGATGTACTCATTGTTCTACTAAAGTAATTGAATACCAAAACCTTAAAATTCTTTGCATGCAGTGTCTATAAATTTACACTTTACAAACCTTCAGTGTAATGTTTCCAAGTTGCTAAAGAAGAGCAACTCACACGTACCTCTGCAAACACCATCCTATTGTAGTGTTTATCACAGTAAAACAGTGTTTTTTTCCATTGAGCTATGTGTTCTGAGCAAGATGCACAAGTGCATAAAGCAGGAGAGCCTGGGGCTGTATTTGATCACAAGCTTCACACAATCTGACTGGGTCAATGAGTTTTTCCAGACAATTTAGACAATTTTCTTTCTGCAGACAAAATCCCTGGATTTCTCCTCCTTGTGTATCAACAGTTTCACACACTATTTCAGAAGTCTCTCTTTTTAGGTTGTACCCACCTCCTTCTGGTACAAAATAAAAGATTTTGATACTAACTTAGGACTGATTTACATGTCTACAGATGTATCTTAACATATGAGATCAGTATGTACTACCACTGTATCTTTCATTAAAGTAAAATAGAATTAGCTGCCCAGAAGTGTATCTGGACTGTCCAGGGGATCACATGTCATCTCTGCTATGTGTAACTCCACACCAAGTCAGACTACAGCATATGCAGCAGAGTGGTTACCAGTACTATCTACAAACAGCAAGGAGAGTGTTTTTGCAATCGATGGAGACAAGGTGCTGCAATTAAGCCTAGCAGCATGACATGGCACTGTTGAAATGGATATCAGTTCTTAAACTCTTTCTTCTAGGATTTCACAATCACACTTGATTAAACCCCTTTTATGCTGCTGAAGTGTAGTTTGAATTTAGAACTTTCTAGTATTTCACTGTTTCATGCTTCTCTGTTTCAGTACTATTTTTTTAAGTATGTAAATCTGGCCAGAATTTTTGTTGAGTGACTTGGCATTTGGGTACGGAACTATTAAATCTAATGAAGTTTGAAGCGATTTGGAAGGCAAACCTATTTGCAGGCCTGATTTGTACAGTACATTAATTATTTGTGCATCTGAAATGAAACAGTACTATGTATACAGGTTTTGAGGGGCATGGGGCCACATTATGGTATATTTTCCCTTATTGGAATAGTAAGGCCTTGTTGTGACATTACTGGATTTAGTTAGCAGCATCACAATGTAACTGAAAAAAACCCCAAGAAACAGTTCAGCATAGGGCTTCAGTTATTGGTAATAGAGAAATCTACTTAATCTTAAAGTCACTGGCTGTATGGTTCATATGACAAAAAGGAAGTTGTTAAATTTTTTATGGTATGAATGAAAATTAATAGTGGATTAATAGAAACTAAAAGTCTTAATTTTGGAATTATTATTTTACATACAAAATTATGGCAACTACTGCATAGTAAAGATCATTGAAAATACTAAATAGAATATTTTTATTTTGTGCTGTCAAGTGCAGTTAAAGAACAGGTATATAGGGATTAATGTTAAGTCATTTAGTATGCCCACATGCTGATAGGTAGTGATGCATTTAATGAAGATGGCAACAATCTGACAATTGGAATATTTTGGGGGAAGAAGGCAGGATAAGATTTGCACTGGTGACTCTAATACTGTCTTTCCTTTTTTTTTTTTGTCTTGAAGAATTTAGTTTAGAAGCATTATGTTCTTTGAATAAGATGAGAATTTGGTACGCTGCTCATCTCTTAATACATTTGCTGTTTGTACAAAGCAAAGTGGCAAAAGGCAACAGATAAACCTGTAGAACATGTATCAGTAGTGCTTAGTTTTGCATCCCATTTAACACAAAGACAAAGCAAATAGGCTCATAACAGAAATAACCAAAAAGAAAATGAATGGACCTATAGAAATGGAATAAACAAAGCACTAAGACTTTTACTAGGTTTATTGGAGGGTCCTCAACACAGTCCTTTCTCAAAGTAGTTCTAGGTTATTAGCTGTATTTCCTGTTAGGATCTGATATCTATAACTGAGACACAAGTATCGGAAAGCTGGATAACAGTGGCACTGTTGACCATTATTATGCACTGTAAATAATAATAAGGTCATCATTCTTCCTTTTTATCACCTTTATTTGTGGTCAAACTCTTCCCTTGAAGTTCCTTTGAAAAGAAAAAAAAAAAAAAATAATGCATTCCATTCTTTTGAGTCATCTGGCTGCATTAAGATTTAACAAAAAGCAAAAAAAGAACATAAAAATAATGTATTCTCAACAGACGCAGAAGACTGTAACAGTGATTTTGCTGCATGCCATGCAGAAACTAAATGAGGTTTCCATGTTTCAATCCAACAATTAAAGCATATCCAGCTCAATGGGTCTTATAGCATACAAGGTACAAACCAGGCATATTACCCATGCTTTCCAGAAGAAGCTACTATTTGTGAAATGAATTCACATATGAATAGACAGATTGGCAAAAGTGTGCTAAGAAATTGGTCTGTTGAAGGTTTTAAAGGTTTGTCAAAGAGTTTCAGATATAGGTCAAATGTGCATGTCAAATATTACTGGAGAAGATCAGAAGTTTTGTGGTCAGCTGGGGGTATATTTTATGATCAGCAGTGAGTTTGTTTCACAGTGTTAAATACAGGGGTATGTCTCCTGCACAAACCTACATGTGTAAATTAAAGCCAAAATTGTCTTTAACTTGAAACGAGCACCAGTCAAAAATGTGATACATATTTCACAGGAAATTCCCAGTTCAAAAAAAGCCCCAAAATTCTGATTTTTCAGGTGATTTAGCATTCACTCTATTTAAATCATGTATCATTTCATCTGGAACCCTAATGGCTTAGTGCTGCCTGCTCAGTAGGTAACTGCAGTCTCAAGTCACAGACCCAGAAAATTAGTGAGTCACTTCTTGAGAAAATTGTGTTTGGCAGGACTATGCCTATCCATTGCTGATATGGGAGGGGAGAAAAAGAGCAATGTTTTTTCAACATTATAAGAAAATTTTTGCTGAAGGAGGAAAATGCAGTTTTCAAAAACTGCATTCAACTGCAGTGGCAGAACAACTGCACTGAAGGGGCTGAATCACTGTGCTGAAAATCATGAGATTTTTCTGTCTTCATTCGCTGCAGGATTTCTAAATGCCATGTCAAAGAGGATGAAGGAGCTAGTGATACTGGTCTTACTGTGTAAATGAAATACATCACCAGGCAGGTGTTCCATCTTTAGGGAACGTTTGGAGAGAGAGTATGTGATTTTAAAACTCCAGAATGCTTCATTGTGCGTTTGAAGAAAGCAGGCAGAGTATTTTCATTTACTAGATATTTTTCATTTCTTATGCCCCTCCTGCTGTTGCATTTTGAGTTTATGCAATTCTGTTATTATCTCTTGCAGGCTTGCCCTATCTTTCTATGACTTTCAATGGCATTTGTTTCTGTAAAAGAGTCTTGCTAAGTTATTCCAAGATAAATACTAGCAGAACTGTATCCATGCTAGGAAATTGCACCAGTGTAACTATAAACTGAGATAGTTAAGTCAGCACTATGGGTAGACTTAAGTGCTTTGCTGGATTTTAGTCAAAACACTTTAAAAGTCATGTTAAATTTTGGGTTTGTGCCAGCTGTGGACCAAACTCAGCCACCTGTATTCATACTCTATGCTTAGCCATGAGTATGCCACAAGTATGTTCAAAACTTAAGACAAGGGAAAGTCACACTAAAATAACTTAGAACTTAAGGATATGCATCTGCATAACTTCTTTCCGGACTCAGGGGGGACCTAACGCATAAACTTAGAGAGACTTACATGCTAAAGCTTCATGGTGAATGAGTACCTTTATTTCTAAAAATGGCAATGAAGAAATTCTTATTTTGAATGCAATAGGAAAATTCCTAGAATCAGTCAGTCAAAGGTAATTGCTGTTTGGAGAGCTTTGAATGTACACGCTAAGAAAAGTACATTTTATCCAAGGAAAAACATACCACTTTAAAGCAGTGCAACCTATAAGGCAATATTATTTTTATTAACACATGCTGTAATGCTTAAAGTTGTTATATGTTTGACTCAACGCCATAATCACACAATGTAAATGATATTGAAACAGGAGTGCATTGCATTGCAAAGATTAATTAACCTGAATGTTACTTTACACCATTCTTCAGGGCAAAAAGTATAACTTGCTCTAAGGTTATGGCCTGTTTACCTTGCCAAGGTACTTTAAAACAGTCTTTTGAAGAACAAGGCAATAAATTATTCCACAGGTCATGCTGGGCAGTGCAAGTTTCTGCCAGTAGACCTACTTCGAAAGTTATAAACTACACAGTTGACTCTTGTTGGGCCATAATTCCAGGTCAGTTCCACTAGAGAAGAATTGCACATGCGTATTGCTCAGGTGAGCTTCACAGGGCCAGTTTACCAGTCCTCTCCCAGATCTGAGACTTTCATCCTGTCCCATGCTTTCAGGAATATCTCTTCTTCAGCTCATTTTTTAGTGTTTGAACAATTTTGCTTGAGATGTTAGTTAAGCCTGTAGAATCTGACTCACTGCATATTACCAAATATTTTTTTACTTTTCTCCATATAACATATTTATACAATTCCTGTGCAAAAAAGGGTTCCCAAGAGTCTTCAGAAGATACAGCTTTTTCTATGAAATCAGCTCTTGGGTTACATTTTAGGTGCTTGCAATTAGCCTCTTTTCTAAATTCAGAGCATAAACTGTTTGCCCTGCTAGCCTCCCTATCAAATTGTTAGACTTCGTGGTCCAAGCTCTTTGGAAGGCTTTTGGGAGGATTATTTGTGTAGTACCAAAGGAATTCACATTACTGTATGTTTCACCTCTGTAGTTTGGATGTCTCAAAACTTGCTTTTTAGGTGTAATGGAATTTGAACATGCACATAGACCTTTGTGAGATTTTAACCTTTCTATCCAAAAGGCAGAATGCTTCTCTCTTTAATCCCTTTTTCCTTTTGTACAGCTCTACTGCCTCTCTTCTGTATAGGGAACATGATAATGTATTTAAGTGGTGCACAACATGACATTTTAACATTAATCCTTAATGTTATTTTATTGCAAATGTGTAAACATGTATATTTTTCACTGTCTCATACCCCTTTTTTTTTTTTTTTTTTTTTTACTTTGTTAAATTCCAATGTAATTTAGGATGGAAAAATACATTTAAGTATTACACCTGCAGCATGTAGTATTAGTATGACTTTTCCATGGCATGACAGTGATGTTTCAACAATCTATACATATTGATTTAGGCTGATAATAAACAATTTGATTAGGTTCTATCTATAGGCTGTCATTTCAATCACTGTCACTGGTCCAATAGAGTGGAAGGCAGCTAGCAGACACATATGGCAAGATTTCTCAAAATAAAAACTCTGGCCTGATTAGAGCCCTAGGTTCAGTGAATTGGACAAGACAGCTCAGCTGCCAGGTTATTAACTCCCTCAGAAAATACTCTGCCTTTTCCCTGGGGCCAGCCTGAATATTCTGATCTGGATCGATAAGCAATCTCCGGTGTGTACAAAATGCCAGCTAGAATCATTTGTCTCAGTGCAGTCTACTTACAAAGGATAAAACACCTGCAGTATATGGGCTTCTCTCTCTCCTCCCCCCTCCCCTTTTGCCTTTTTAACTAATGACCCACAAAGAACGAAGAAGTAACTGAATCTGTTCCATCATCAGGAAGGCTCTCTCAGGTTTGTTTTAATGATCACAATGGCTACCTTTCAATCTTATAAAAATTATATCAGTCATGGTTTCCCTGTGGCATGTTTATGTAAGTAATGTGAACTGCAATGTAATGACAAGTGTACAGATGTCATTGTAAGAGGGCCCTTGGCAAGAAGATATCTCAGAATGTCAGAATTTTAATAAACAGCAGGCTGCTAGTAGGCTTCTCTTTGATGGTTGTCTTTTATATTTGTAATGTGTGCTGTGATCTGTTGCTTGGGCCAGAGATTTTTTTAAGAGTGTTTAGCAACAAAGGATACTTTAAAATTGATTAGAACAGAAGAATTATTTGCAAGTGGTGGTGCTTGCCTGATCTAGTACATCTGATCTGCTGTTTTGTTTGTAGTAGTGGTGGATTGTAGCCATATAGCTTGTACTTTCTTTAGATAAGTATGAAAGCATGGAATTTTCATCCAAGTGGATTCAGGACCATCCAAAGCTCTTGGACTTTTCTTTCTTCATACAGAAAAACACTTCACAAGATGCCTTACCTTTACTTGTTTTGGTGCGAAAATGTAGTAGACTTGAAAGCCCCTGCTTTAATACCTCAGCATTGTCCCTTTTTTCTTCTTAACCCCAGATGAAATCAAAATTGTAGAAGGGCATGAAAATAACATTAATAAGAACAATCCTTACAAATATAAGACATATTTAACACTTTAAATAAAATATGGCTGTGAAAGGATGGTGATAAAGATTCTCTCTGTCTTTTCATCTGGACTGTGTAAAAAATAAGAATCACAGTTTTGATTCAGAGAGTGGCCAGCTGTAAAGTTAACACAAAGAATTCCCAGGTCTTGATGTGTGCAACTTCTGCAGTTGTGTTCCTGTTAATTGAGAGCCCTTGTCCTTTTTTGATATTTAGGAAGGTATATATGTGCTTTCTCTTTCAAAGTTCCACTTAATGGAGGTCTTTTGTCAAATTCAGTTCTGTATTCATGGAATCATAGAATGATTTAGGTTGGAAGGGACCTTAAAGATCATCTAGCTTCAACTCCTCTGCCATGGGCAGGGACGCCTTCCAGTAGACCGGGTTGCTCAAAGCCCCATCCAACCTATGCTTCAGAGTTTGTTCCATGGCTGTACTGATTATCTTGTATGCTTGAATTTAAATACAGCAAAAAAACAATATATACTAATAAGCATCCTTAGCTCAAATTAAAATCAAATAACTGCAAGATTACAGAAAAGCCCAAATCCTTGAGGTTTCTCTCCTTTACTGGTCATATATTAAATACCTGCAGGCACAAGACAGTGCCTCCTATTGCCCAAGAAGTATACCACATTGTGTCCCACTGTCAAGAAATATAAGCTGAATCTCCTTAGCTATGTATATTGAGTATATATTAAGTAAATTCTTGTACTAATTATCTGATTCTGAGTAAGCATTAAAATTATTTCAAGAATATCAGCAGCTTTAAGCTGTTTCTCCAGACTATTGAACTGACATAATTCTGACCTCAATCTATGTAAGTTTCTACCCCTATGTGCCTATAGAAAACTTAGTTTGAGTTATTATAAAATGGAGGCCTACACCTACGGAAAAAATGACATTTGTATGTGTGTTTCATGTTTTATCATAACAAATTATAAAGAAGCATTTTACTTTTATGCTGCCATCACTTGGGAAAGAAAAGCTTTGCATTTATTCTCTGTTCTACTTTGCTGCGTGAGGTGTCTTTGCCCTGATAGTGTCAAAGAATTAGAATACTGCCTTCCAGTTTCTTTTTAAAGCTTAATTATTTATGCTTAAAAAAAATATAAAAGCATTAGGAACAGCTTTAATTAATTGATTTCTCAATGTAGAAAACACATTTCCTATCAAGACACATACTAGAATGTTTATCTCAGGCAAAATGCACACAGTTTATATGGAAAGCTGATGTTATGTTAATTTCCGTTATTGTATACAGATAATATTGAGGAAGATGGAACAAAGTGCCTTTAAATGAAAGCTGATGACATTTTTTTTTTTGTTTTCTACAGTTTTATTGTAGTGAAATATGTTCATTTTAGCAGTGGAAAACCATCCTAAACAGGCACATAAGAGCAATAAGATGTCAGATTGCAGAGCACAATTTTAAAATGATGTGCTCTAGAAGTAAGGGTTTTAGACATTTTGGTTTATGTATTAAAACTTCCTGCAAATTTGATTGAGAATGAGCCTTTGATGGATATTTGCTGCAGTTATGCTGCATTAGACTCGATTTATCCACCACCTCTCATTGTTGCTATTGATTGATTTTTAAATTAGATGAAGGCAATCAGTAAATACCACCCAATCAACTCCTAAAAACATATAGGAGATTAGGCAATTTAGGGTAATCAATGAAAATATTCTGTGATTTGCCACAGCTCAATTTTGACCATAAATTACGACCATAACTTGCAAGTTAGTAAGCCATAAAACAAGTGGATGTGAAAAGAAAAACTATAAGAAATGAATTAAGGAGATGAAGAGGAACCACTAGTGTTGTCATTTAATGAGACAAAATTACTCTTCATACATATCTCACATTTCTAGTTTAGTCTTTCCAACAGTAGTGGAGTGGAAGGGCACAAATGCTTCTCCCAGCAGCTTTTTTTTTTATTTGTAATATAGAGTTGTTCTTTTATGTAACAAATCAGTTTGAACAATAACTAATCTACCTAATTTTATTGCAGCAAATAAATTAATATAATTTTAGGTTTAAAACCTGCTGTTTGCTAAAACCCCTCAACCACATCACAGGCACTTGCAAACACTAATTTTAAAGTCACACTTCTACATGGTGTTATATCTTACGAAGTTTAAAATGGAGCACTAATTGAATGTTATTTTAGACCAATGCTTAGAAGAAGTTGTGCTTATACACTTTTGTGATAAATTTCACCCATTTTCTATATTCTTACAGCTGTCTCACTAGCAACTAATAATTCACATGCCTTAAAAATGTCTGTTTTAAAGTTAATTTGCTAGTTGTAAATAGGTGGTCAAGTTCTTTCTATTTATGAACTTCCGCATCTGTTTGCAATTTCTAGACAGTATCTATTGAGTATTTCTAGGCTGAAAAGCTGCTTAGAAATATTTAAACAATTGGCGAAATAAAGCAAATATCATAAATCTGCTCACTTCAGAAAGTAGTCCAGATATGATACTGCTGAGTAGCATGCAGAAGTCTTCTTGGTTAATACCTTTATGATCCTCAGAATAAGGAAGACCATTTGAAAAAGGTGTACAGAATAATATTTGGACTGTTGATTGTAGAAAAAATGGGACTAACAAGATGCCTTTTCCAAGAGGAAAATTCATGTGCACCTTTCCACAGTAAATGGAAATTTGAGAGGTGTCCAAACTGCACTGTGCACCTTGAATAGTGATGAGAACTAGACACAGAACAGCACTATGGGAGGGAAGCAGAGAATGATATAGAAGGTGCCTTTGTGGAGCATGATGATAGAGCATTTCCTTTTTCTAGTGCATAAACACAAAATTGATAGATGGAATAAATACTGAAAATATATCAATTTATATTTACCATGATTAATTCCCAGTAAAGACTAATTTCACGTTGCATTCAAGAAGACAAAAACGACAGAGTTGGATGAAAGCATTAGTGACATGGCAAATAAAAGATTAGTCAGCATATACTGAATCTGTATCAGCTGGTGAACTCTGTGAGAGAATCCAGAACTAGAATATCAGGAAGATTTCGTTCAGAAATTTAAGGCATTTGCTGTAGTAGACAAATGTCTGGCACTAGCTTAAAAAAGTTATTCTTGTCTGGTTCTCTTTAAAAGTCATTTTCTTCAACCTCATGTTCTAGAAACATGACCCACTGTTTTGTACAAGTTTGTGGAACAGAATAAGTCCATGTAAATGCCGGGCCTTTTGTGAAAACATGTTTCACTGTCAAAGACACTTCCCACCTGAATTCTGAATTTAGCATTAGAAAACTGTCCATGTTGGGGCATTCAGATTTTCCATATTGTCCAGAACATCTGTCTAAGGCAATACGGCTTAAAGGAGAATTGTATGACTATTTCTCATAGACTATGGATTGCTAAAGCTCCCTCTTTTGTTTTGGGGTCGGGTTTTTTCAGTTGTTTTTTTGTGTGTGTGTGTGTGTGTGTGTTTTGTTGTTGGTGGTGGTGGTGGTGGTTTTGGCTTGTTTTTTGTTTTTAAAAAAGATCATTGAAATGGACTTTTCATTAACTCCTGAATTTTAGCTATTTCTAAGGCTCACAAGATGTTAAGGAAGACGTAAATTCAGTGCTAACAATATCTTTTCTTTCTTCCAGGCAAATTTGGTACTAGGGAAAACTTCTGTGTCTTACATCATTGGCATAATTACTGAAAAGGGTATAAATTGAGACTGGAAGAGATGTGGTTCTCAAAAATAATGTTCCTCCCTCTGTAGGTATCATTATTTCTGAAATCTGAGATTTTTACTTGAATTTGAAGACTCCTTTGAAAATCCATTTCCAGCTTCTTTCTCAAAGATTCTGGACGTGACTGAATCTTTGGTGGAAATTTGTAAGGTACACAACTAAGTCGTGAAGGCAGGAAACAGAAAAGCTCAGGCTCTGGACCATTTGCATTCTCATATGTAAACATTTTCCTGAATTGCATCTGAGCTATAAGTTTGCACTCAGTAATTTTTTGCATTCTCTCTAATTAATAGTACTCCACTCTAATTAATAGTACTCCAGACAAAGAAATGTTCACATTATTTCAAATATCAACATGTTGTATTCAAATTCATGTTTCTGTAAGTTAAAAAACATACAAAACCAAACCTCAGTAACCTTCATCAAGGAGGACAGGAAAGGGAGAGAAAAAAATGCCACTGACTTAAAACAAAGACAGGGACCTACTCTGCAGTTCCTGATGGACTGGTGCAATACAATGAAGCTGGTGTATTTAATATAACTTTTAGAATAATTGCCTGGGAGGTAACCAGAAGTACATTTTACTTTATCATGGTACATAAATAAAAGGGCAGACTAATTAATCATATAACTTACTAAAAGTGCTTTTTATTTTGCCATTTAGTATGCCAGAAAGATCATTTTCTTTAATGTATATACCCAGTATTAACATGATTTAATCCATCATGTTCTGTATTATGAAATTACTTTGTTTTACTCCCTGATCCAGCTGAAGATCATTAACCCACACTATTCTCTAAGTCATACATCATTTGAGTGTATTACCTCATATAGCAAAAAAGCTACTTCCCTCGGTTATACACTCCAACTAAGAAATCATTTTTTCTGGACATTGCTGACAAGTAGAGCTGCTTTCATTAGAAAGCAGATGGTTCACTATTTCGATTCTGGTTTACCTTCACATTTGCTCCAGCTCAGAGTTCTTTACTGCCAGTCACCTCATAGTTTGCCTCTGACAACATACGCATCCTGTATTCCAGACCTATCTATATACTTTATCTTCACTGGTAAGTCAACCTTCAAAAAGCAATGAAAGTGAATCTAGGCATCTGAACAGAGCTTAAGCTCACATAGTTTTGCAGGTGTGTCTATTAGTTCAGAGTGACAAAAATATAATTTACACAATCAGATGTGAGCTTGGGCCTGAAGCTGTACCACTGGCGAATTTGCTTTAGTAGAGCTTTAGGTCAGAATCTGGCCTTCTATTATTTCTTGCCATTCTTGCTTATGACATTGATATTTTCACCTACTGTGAGTCTATATAATGCATGTTCTGCTTGGGCTGCCCTGATACCATGGGTGCCTGTTAAGTGTCAGTAACTAGCAGTCAGCAATGTAAATGTGTGCATGATAGATAGCAAGGGTCACTCTTTTCTGAAGACAAGCATTACTTATTATATTTGCTGATTGACGGTTGGCTAAACATGAGCAGCTTGTGCCCAGGCAGCCAAGCAGACCAGCGGCATCCTGTATCAGCAATAGTGTGGCCAAGCAGGGCCAGGGCAGTGTTGATTGCCCTGTACTGGGAACTGGTGAGGCTGCACCTCGAATTCTGTGTTCCTTTCTGGGCCTCTCCCTGCAAGAAAGTGTCCTGGGTTCAGCAGTAGCAGTCATTTTTCTCCTCCTTAGTAGCTGATGCAGTGCTGTGGTTTTGACTTTCAGCCTGGGAACAATGCTGATAACACCAATGTTTTTAGTTGTTGCTCAGTAATGTTTACTCCGACCAAGCACCTTCTGAGTCTTATGCTCTGCCAGGGAGGAGGGGAAGCCAGGAGGAAGCAGAGACAGGACACTTGACCCCAACTGGCCAAAGGGGTATTCCATACCACAGCACACCATGTCCAGTATGTAAACTGGGGGCAGTTACCTGGAAGGTCTAGATCACTGCTCAGGTCGGGCTGGGTATCAGTTGGTAGGTGGTGAGCAGTTGTATTCCCTCCTATTATTTCCCTTATCATTATTATTATTGGTAGCAGCAGTAGTGGTTTGTGTTATACCTTAGTTACTGGACTGTTCTTATCTCAACCCGTGGGAGTTACATTCTTTCAATTCTCCTACTGATCCTTCTGGGAGTGGGGGGAGAAAGGGAGTAGAGAGAGCAAGCGGCTGTGTGGTTCTGAGTTACTGGCTAGGATTAAATCATGATAGTTCTTTGTGGCGCCCAGTGTGGGGCACGAAGGGTTAAGATAGCAACAGATCTGACCAGAGTGTGTCTAATTGTATTTGTGATAAGCATTCATTGTTTGAGAGTCACTCGTCAGAGTGCTGATTTATTGGCTCTCAAAGTTGTTGCTCTTGATCTCAGAGTTTCAACATGTCGTAACTTACAGTTGGTATTTGCTGTGTTAGTGTTTATCAGCTGGGGGGCTTGGGCTAACGTTCTTGTTTCACTGTACTTTATGGTAATGACTTGCAATACAATAGACTCATTGATCATGAAACTAATCTGGTTTGCATTCCCAGTGTGTTCATTGCCTCTATACTTTGAGAGGTATATAATGGAAGCGATTAGCAATTACACATCTTTTGTTTCCTCCTTGGGTGGTCAGCCTATGAAGGAGACATTCTCTTACATTCCCAGCTCCCCCACCAGACTATTTACAGCATCATTTGAGAGTCCTGAAGGTTTTGAATGGCCTTTGGATACCCTTGAGACCTGCCTGCTGATTGTGATGGGGATCACCATGTTGGCACACATACAGAGTGTGTTTTACCCACGACAATTTTGTCTGATCTCGAATGTTAAGCAGAATCAGGTTTGAGCCTTGCCTAGGGTTAGGCGATGATATAGGAGGACCAAGAGATTTTCCCTGAGGCTGGACAGTCATGAGTGGCAGAGGGTGTGGGACAGTATGGGCAAGTATCTAGGCCAGTGGGCCCCTCCAGGGCTTTGGAAATTCACCACTGAGCAACTGCAAAATCTGAAAAAACTAGTAAAACATTTAAATGAGTTCTGTTGTCATCCTGGTCACACCAAAGAGGGACAAATCATGGCAACATGCTGGGGCTTGGCCTATGCTTACAGAGCCCTCTTCACCACTATCCAGCACCCTCAAAGTGAAAAAAAATGTCTCTGGATCTGATGGCAAAGTAACAGACAACGCAGCTACTCCAGCTCCAAGCTCAGCAGCTACACCAACCCCAGTGACAAGTACAGCACCTACCCAAACCAAAGCACAGCTGCTGGTGCTACTCAAACCCCAAGCCCAGTGGCTGCACCAACCCCGACAGCAGATACTGCAGCCACTCCAATCACAGTGATAATCACTGCAGCTAAACCGAAGGACCAATTCATGACTGTATGTGTTGCCTCTGTACACAAGGGGAAAAGCAAAGAGGCACAAAATGCAACCCGTACAGTGAAGAAAGATGAAGAACCAATGCCCTTACTACACAGGACAGCATCTGAACAAGAGTTATTATTACGTGAATCAGAGGAAGAGGAAGAAGAAGAGGTGACTTCTCAACCTTGGATCTCAACAGAGCTATGGAATATGTGAAGAGATTTTACCTGTCAACCAGGGGAGCACACCACCACCTGGTTGCTCTGATGCTGGGACGATGGGGCCAATGATCACAAACTAGAAGGTAGGGAAGTTAAGCAGCTGGGATCATTTGCTAGGGAAGGGGGAGTTTACAAAGCAATTGCAAAAGATAAATGATCCCTCAGCCTTTGGAGGCAGCTCTTGGCAGCTGTGAAAGAAAGGTTTCCATACAAGGATGACGTTATGAGTCATTCAGCGAAATGGACCACTCTAGAGAAAAGCATCCAGTCTCTGAGGGAATCAGTCATTGTAGAGATGATCTGCCGCAGGTCAGATGCTGGGAATGCACCCGCAGATCCCGATGAAGTCAAATGTACACAACCCATGTGGCGGAAATTTACATGGAGTGCACCATCATCATATGCCAGCTCATTGGCAACAGTAACATGGAATGACATAGTACCACCTACAGTGGATGAAATAATTCATCAACTCCAAGAGTTCGAAGACAATCTCACCCCTTCTATCATTTCAGCTGTGGAAAAACTGTTCCAGGAGTTCAAGCAATTGGGAAACGATATATCCAATCTATCCAGCTCCCCATGCGTACCAACACATCTCAGCTCCTAACAAAAGGCATCCTACTGCTTGAGAAAGAAGATATAGGAGATACACGCCACAGGCCACCCTGCGGTTTTATATGTTGGATCATTGAGAAGACACGAGGAAGTGGGATGGAACACCTACATTAGCTCTGGAGGAACGGGTGCATCAACTGAAGAAGAGAACAAAGGTCAAGTGTGATCATCCCATGAAAGCTGCGGCTTCAGTCTCTGGTGAGCAGGTTCCCAGATGGAGTGGAAGAGCTGATTTTACTCCAGCTCCTGTGATAAAGACTAATCCTTGTCTACAAGATGTGACCAATGTTGTGATCGCTATTAGAAGGGCCCTGCCTGCAGCCAGGTGGAGGTAGGGGACAATCGGATTTACTGGACTGTGTGGATCAGATGGCCTGGCACATCAGTCCCACAGAAGTATAAGGCTCTAGTAGATACTGGTGCACAGTGTACCCTGATGCCATCAGGTTGTCAAGGGGTGGAACCCATGTATATTTCTGGAGTGACAGGAGGATCCCAAGAGTTGACTGTACCAGAGGCTGAAATCAGCCTGACTGAGAGGAAATGGCAAAAGCACCACATTGTGACTGTCCAGAGGCTGCATGCATCCTTGGCATAGATTACCTCAGGGTAATTTATGCGTACCAATGGGCTTTTGGTATTGCTGCTCTGGAGACAGAGGAAATTGAACAGTTGGCCACCTTGCCTGGTCTCTCAGAGGATCCTTCTGTTGTGGGGTTGCTTAAGGTCGAAGAACAACAAGTGCCAATTGCGACCACAACTGTGCACTGGCAGCGATATTGCACAAACCAAGACTGATTCCCGTCCATAAGCTGATCTGTAGACTGGAGAGCCAAGGAGTGATCAGTAGGACTGGCTCACCCTTTAATAGCCCCATATGGCCAGTGTGAAAATCTAACGGAGGGTGGAGACTAACAGTAGACTATCGTGGCCTGAATGAAGTCACAGCGCCATTGAGTGCTGTCGTACGGGACAGGCTAGAACTTCAGTACGAACTGGAGTCAAAGGCAGCCAAGTGGTATGCCACAATTGATATTGCCAATGCATTTTTCTCAATTCCTTTGGCAGCAGAGTGCAGGCCACAGCTCGCTTTTACTTGGAGGGGCGTCCAGAACACTTGGAGCCGACTGCCCCAGGGGTGGAAACACAGCCCTAACTTCTGCCATGGACTGATCCAGACTGCACTGGAACAGGGGCAAGCTCCAGAACACCTGCAATGCATTGATGACATTATTGTGTGGGGTGATAACAGCGGAAGAAGTTTTTGAGAAAGGGAGGAAAATTATCCAAATCTTGCTGAAAGCCGGTTTTGCCATAAAACAGAGTAAGGTCAAGGGATCTGCACGGGAGATTCAATTGTTGGGAATAAAATGGCAAGGTGGACGTCCCCAGATCCCCACAGATGTGATCATCAAGGTGACAGCAATGTCTCCACCCACTAATAAGAAAGAAACACAAGCTTTCTTGGGTGTTGTGGGGCTCTGGAGAATGCACATCCCAAATTACAGTTTGATTGTAAGCCCTCTCTATCATGTGACCTGGAAGAAGAATGATTTTAAATGGGGCCCTGAGCAACAACAAGCCTTTGAGCAAATTAAATGATAGTTCATGCAGTAGCCTTTGGACCAGCCTGGACTGGGCCAGGTGTAAAAAATATGCTCTATACCGCAGCCGGGGAGAATGGTCCTACCTGGAACCTCTGGCAGAAAGCTCCAGGGGAGACTAAAGGTCAGCCCCTCAGCTTTTGGAGTCGGGGATACAAAGGATCTGAGGCCAGCTATACCCCAACTGAGAAAGAGATACTGGCAGCCTATGGAGGGGTTTGAGCTGCTTCAGAGGTGATGGGCACTGAAGCACAGCTCCTCCTGGCACCCCGGTTGCCAGTGCAGGGCTGGATGTGCAAAGGCAGGGTCACCTCTACACATCATGCGACAGGTGCTACATAGTGTAAGTGGGCTGCACTAACTACACAACGAGCTCGAATAGGAAATCCCAGTTGTCCAGGAATTCTAGAAGTCACCATGGACTGGCCAGAGGGCAGAGATTTTGGAATGTCACCAGAGGAGGAGGTGGTGTGTGCTGGAGAGGCCCCACCATATAACAAACTGTCAGAAAGTGAAAAGCAATAATCCTAGTTTAGTGATGGGTCCTGCCGTATTGTGGGAAAGCATCCGAGATGGAAGGCAGCTGTATGGAGTCCTCGACGACAAGTTGCAGAAACTGCTGAAGGAGAGGGTGAATTGAGTCAGTTTGCCAAGGTGAAAGCCATCCAGCTGGCCCTGGACATTGCTGAATGAGAAAAGGGGCGAGTACTTTATACTGACTCATGGATGGTGGCAAATGCCCTGTGGAGGTGATTGCAGCAATGGAAGCAGAGCAACTGGCAACATAGAGGTAAACCCATCTGGGCTGCTGCACTGTGGCAAGATATCACTGCCCGGGTGCAGAACCTGGTGGTGAAGGTACGCCATGTAGATACCCATGTACCCAAGAATTGGGCCACTGAGGAACACCAGAACAACCAACAAGTGAGGAAAGCTGCTAAGATTGAAGTGGCTCAGATGGACTTAGATTGGCAACATAGGGGTGAATTATTTTTGGCCCGGTGGGCCCATGACACTTCAGGCCATCAGTGCAGAGATGCAACATACAGATGGGCTCGTGATTGAGGGGTGGACTTAACAATGGACACTATTGCCCAGGTTATTCACAACTGTGAAACATGCTGCAATTAAGCAAGCCAAGCGGTTAAAGCTTCTCTGGTATGGAGGACGATGGCTGAAGTACAAATATGGGGAGGCCTGGCAGACTGACTATATCACACTCCCACCAAGCCACCAAGGCAAGTGCCCTGTGCTTACCATGGTGGAAGCAACCACCGGATGGCTGGAAACATGCGCTGTGCCCCACGCCACTGCCCAGAACACTATCCTGGGCCTTGAGAAACAGAATTTGTGGTGACACGGCACCCCAGAGAGAACTGAGTCAGACAATGGGACTCATTTCCGGAACAACCTTATAGACACTTGGGCCAAAGGGCATGGCATTGAGCATTGAGTGGGTATATCACGTTTCCTACCATGCACCAGCCTCTAGGAAAATTGAACGGTACAATGGGCTGTTAAAAACTACGCTGAGAGCGATGGCTGGTGGGACTTTCAAACATTGGGATACACATTTACCAAAAGCCACCTGGTTGGTCCATACCAGAGGATCTGCCAGGAGGGCTGGCCAGCCCAGTCAGAACTTTTACATACTGTAGAAGGGGATGAAGCTCCTGTGGTGCACATAGTTTGCTGGGGAAGACATTCTGGGTTATTCTTTTACCTATTCTTTAAGTAAAGGCAAACCCACTCGTGGAATTGCTTTTCCTCAGTGACCCGGGTATACTTGGTGGGTAATGTGGGAAGATGGGGAAGTCCTATGTGTACTTCTAGGGGACCTGATTTTAGGGGAAAACAGACAATGAATTCAGTTATATGCTGTTGCCTGCTGTGTAGCACTTTTATAGACCACCAACTAGATGTCTCCAGGTCACCAGCGACTGGCCCTGGCTTCCCTCCGACCATCATCCCAACACAGAATGAACTTTGACGAAACCGGACGAGCTCAGCAGTGACCAGATGAGTTCTGCGGTGTCATCAGCAGGCAACAATCCAACACTGCACGCCATCTCTCCTGCTCTGAAAGACTGTTACAAGAGATGGAGCCCGACATCATGGACCAGATGAACTCAGCAGCTTTATAGGGATTGGTCCATGCACTAAGGAACGATATCTCTCTCTTTGTGTGTGTGTATGTATGTGTATATATATATGTATATATGTATATATATATATGAGACTAATGATGGTATATTGAAAAATGTGGGATCTGAGCATGACGTGAATGGTATAGAATAAGGTGTGGATACTGTTCTGGGTTCAGCAGTAGCAGTCATTTTTCTCCTCCTTAGTAGCTGATGCAGTGCTGTGGTTTTGACTTTCAGCCTGGAAACAACACTGATAACACCGATGGTTTTAGTTGCTGTTCAGTAATGCTTACTCTGACCAAGGACTTTCTGAGTCTCATGCTCTGCCAGGGAGGAGGGGAAGCCAGGAGGAAGCAGAGACAGGACACCTGACCCAAACTAACCAAAGGGGTATTCCATACCACAGCACGTCATGCCCAGTATATAAACTGGGGGCAGTTACCTGGAAGGTCTAGATCGCTTCTTGGGTCGGGCTGGGTATCAGTCGGTGGGTAGTGAGCGGTTGTATTCTCTCCTGTTGTTATTTCCTTTATCATTATTATTACTGATGGCAGCAGTAGTGGTTTGTGTTATACCTTAGTTACTGGACTGTTCTTATGTCAACCCGTGGGAGTTACATTCTTTTGATTCTCCTCCCCACCCTTCTGGGAGTGCAGGGAGGTAGGTGGGGTGGGGGTGTAAGCATGCGTCTTTGTGGTTCTGAGTTACCGACTGGCCTTAAACCATGACAGAAAGACATTGAGGTGCTGGAGCAGGTCCAGAGAAGGACAATAGAGCTGTTGAAGTGCCCAGAGCACAAGTGTGATGAGGAGCAGCTCAGGGAACTGGGCTAGTTTTGTCTGGAGAAGAGAAGGCTCAGGGGACCCGTACTGCTCTCTACAACTACCTGAAAGGAGGTTGTAGTGAGGTGGGGGTCCGTCTCTTCTGCTAAGTAACAAGCAGTAGGTCAAGATGTAAAGGCCTCAAGCTGTGCCAGGGTCGGTTTAGATTGGATATTAGGAACAATTTCTTCACAGAAAGGGTGATCAGACATTGGAACAAGCTGCCCAGGGAAATGGCGGAATCACCAGCCCTGGATATGTTCAAAACCTGTGTAGATGAGGCCCTCAGTGACAGGGTTTAGTGGTGGACTTAGCAGTCCTGGGTTAATGGTTGGTCTTGGTGATCTTAAAGGTCTTTTCTAAACTAGTTGACTCTATGGTTCTATATTCAGAGTTAG
Source organism: Lathamus discolor (assembly GCF_037157495.1). NCBI lineage: Eukaryota > Metazoa > Chordata > Aves > Psittaciformes > Psittacidae > Lathamus > Lathamus discolor. Next base: position 16,384,180 of record NC_088909.1, on the reverse strand, counting down.
CAATAGCTGAATGCCATCTTATGGTAGAGCTGGGAAAGATGCAGGCCTGGTGGTCTGAACAACGGCAATCCAAAGGCAAACACTCACTCAAGACCTCTGAATATTGTGCTTCCATTAAATGTGGTTCCTTTCTCCCTCTCCCTCTTTAAATTCGTGTGTTTGAGTATTTCTTGTGTAACTAGCTATGTCAGCTACCTGCAAATAAAAGCACTGTTGGTTTCTGGAATACACAGGAATATATTTCCTAAAAGTTAGTTTCTGTGCAGTTCACAATACATATAGGAACCAGGAATCTAGTCTGTTCAGTAACCATGAAAAAATACAGGAGTGAGAATACTGCCGCTGTTCCCCTGAGGAGCCCATAAATTTCAGGGTTTGTTTTAAAAAAGTTAATGTACACTTTCCTACGGCTGAAAACAGGGACTGTAAGTGATAGAGGCTTTCTGGCATGCTATCTGCATGAGTCACTGTCCATGGCAGAGATGAAGGTAGGAAAGTTAAGGTGGGAGTTCGTATTCTTTTGGACTTTGTTTTGCATTTTGTGTTTTCAGATGCTGATAAATGGATTATTTTTCTTAAATGCTGCTTTTTTTATGCTATCTGTTTTGTGGGACCATAGTAAGTGCAGTTTGGAAGAAATATCCCAGTAATCCAGTGTCATTTTACTAGTGTGTTATGTTATCACTTGAAAATAACAATATTCCCTTCTCACTAGCTTTATACACATGCTTTTCTACAGGGGAACACTTCTTTTTAAGAATGTTTTGCGAAAATCATGTCTGGTATGTTAACAGTGAAGCAAAAACATGTAGTGCTCTTGATTGTCTGAGGAGACTTCTTTACATTCTCTTGGGATTTGAAAACAACAGAAATAACCTGATTGTATTTGCTTTCCCAAGGATGTGGGAGAATAGCTACCTAAAAATACTGTGTAGAAATGCTAGGCTATTTTAATGAGCTACCACAGGTTCTGGCTTAAAATACTTTGCAAAAATTCTAGTATAAACATCCAGTTAAGCAGTATAGATTGGTTTGAGTCAAAATGAAGACTGGGTAGTTCCTGAAGGTATTTCTTGGTATTTTTATAATAAAAATGAATAAGTGATATCTTGAAATAGTTGTGCTTCAAGTAATGAGAGTAACATCTATTAAGTTTCAGCCTGGTTTTAGTCATCTCTAAGCATTTTCCTCGAGAAGTAGACTCTCATTCTCGCTAAGAAAGGAGACTAAATGCTCTCATTGCTAAAATGGGAAGCCATTTATTAAAGACTAAATTATTAAAGATAAGCCATCCTTACTTTACCTAACTTAAGTTCTTCCGTAATGTACATGTTTTGGGTTTGATCTTTCTATACTGAATGTAATACTTGTTGTAGTAATATACTCACACCTGCTTTGTGTAGTTTTCTCAAATTTCTGACACTGTCCCACACAAAATCCTTGTCTCTAAATTGGAGAGACATGGATTTGACAGATGGACTTCTCAGTGAATAAGGAATTAGCTGGATGGTTGCACTCAAAGAGTTGCAGTCAACAGCTCAATGTCCAAGTGGAGACCAGTGACAAGCAGCGATCGTCAGGGGTCAGTATTAGGATCAGCACTGTTTGTTGGCAACATGGACAGTGAGATTGAGTGCACCCTAAGGAAATTTGCTGGTGACACCAAGCTGTGTGGTGCAGTTGAAAAGCTGGAGGGAAGTCATCAACCTGGGGAAGAGAAGCTTTTGGGAAGACCTGAGTACAGGCTTCCAGTAACTAGAGGGCCCAACAAGAAACCTGGAGAGGGAGTTTTACAAGGACATATAGTGATAGAGCAAGGAGGAATGGCATTAAACTGAAAGACGTAGATTTAGTTTAGGTATTAGGAAGAAATTCTTTACCATGAGAGTGGTGAGGCACTGGCTCAGGGTGCCCAGAGAAGCTGCCCCATCCCTGACAATGTTCAAGGCCAGGTTGGATGGGACTTTGAGCAGTCTGGTCTAGTGGAAGGTGTCCTTGCCTGTGGCAGGGGGTTGGAACTGGGTGGTCTTTAACGTCCTTTGCAATCCTAACCATGCCATGATTCTATGATTCTCTTTTTAAGGTCCCTTCTAACCTATTCAAACCACCCTATTATTCTGTGAATATGCCATGTCCACCACAAACTGTGTTTTTATCTTCAGGAATTAGAATCATAGAATTGTTTGTGTTTGTTTGTTTTTCTTTTTTTTTGTTTGTTTTTTTTTTTTTACTTCCCTCCCTCCCCTTTGGCCCAAAATACTTCCTAACTCATGTCAGATTTACCATCTATTATTATCTCCTTACATTTGTCATGCGTAAAGATGTTCTCTTCTTTATTCACACTGAAAACTAACATAGAGCTTGCTAGGAATAAGGGTGCAGCATTGATGTGGGTAGTTGGTTCTGTTAATTTTAAGGACAAACTGTTCGCTGAGATTAAAGTGCATCATAGGTGGGATGTGATTTAAAACAATGAGCCTAAGTAAAAAATTATTTTCTTGTACTTTTTACTGAAATTGTAAGAATAAAAGCCTGTAATGAAGCTGATTACAAACTTCAAAGAAAAGATAATTGATTTGCATTAGTTCGAAATACCGTCATCTAGATGAACACCAAGGACAATATTTAGTTATAGATTAATAATCCATGGTACAGAGAGTTCTGAGCAAACTGGGGGAAAACATAAAGCTAAAATATTAAGCAAAGCCAAAGCTGAAGGTCAGCCTGCAGTTAGTAACCGTGCTCAGTTATAAATGACATAACATTCAAGCTATTGAATTTGGCACCACAAACAGCCATGTCTATTGTACAGAGTGAAGTAGTATGCAATCAGTAGGGGTTGATTTTTTACATTTCTGTTTATAAAGTCCATGGACTCTGGTCTACTCCCAGTCAAATGTAGCCTCAGCATCCAACATGAATAAACCTCACCTGAACAAACCTCACAGACATAATCCAGCTGCAAATAAGACAGGACAAAAATAGTAGGTGTGGGTGCTGCTGCTTGCACATTACAAGCCAGAAACCAAAAAAGGTACAGCATAGAGACAGATTATCTTCTGAGAAGCAGCTGGGTGCAGCTGTCACTGAGGCTTTAGAGGTAATGCATTTATTGCAGAACTTTAAACCCAACTTGTTCCTGTAGACAGCATTGCCAAAAGTGATGAGAGAAGAGCAGACTACACAGTCTTCTGGATGGACTGTATTAGCCCACCCTGAAGTACATGCAGCTCCACTTACAGTACCAGAAATGACTAAACTGTCCACTTTTGTCCAAGTTAGCCTGGGCATGTCTATACAATTTGGGGTGTAGCTCAATCCAGTAACAGCTTCACAGGCTATCACCCTGTAGACAGTGCAGGTCGTGTTCTTGCATAGTCATAGAGGTGAACACTGTGAATAGCCTTGATTGCCCTATGTCCAAAGGAAGATTTCTGTGCCACTACCAACTTCCCCAGGGCAGCTTGCCAGCTACGATAGTGGCACTTTTGAATGGAGTTACCCTGAGCTTTCCTAGATACCATAATCCACTCCTCAAGCTATCAGTTTATCACAGGTGTTCTTTTATAGCTGGTAACTGTCATCTTCTAACAGTGGTGCCCAAGTGATTTAAGTATTTGCCTCCAGTAAACTGAGAGAAAAGGTGGACTGTTTGGTTTATGCCTTTGAGTGATCCACAGAATATGATTTCGCCCTGATGTCACCCAGTCCTGTTTTCCTGCTTAAGAAAGTATTTTTCAACTACCATATTCTGTAATTGCAAGTAATTATCAAAATGTAAAAAGAATATAACAACAACAACAAAGTAGTACTGTGAAATGCTGGTGTGAAACTTTGGGTTTAGTATAAGTAAGTTAGTGGTTTTGCTTTAGCAATTATGAGCTTAATACACACAAAAATCCATCATTTTTTCTAGCCTAGATTTTGTCCCTACCTGAATGCTAACAGTATAATCACATAACGTCATAAAGTATCAAACCTTGGTAAAATAATTCCAAGCAAAACAGATGAGAAGCCACCAGAAATTATAGCATAAGGCCTCGACAAGTCAAAGTAGAAAACAGTTGAGTGTACCAGGGGCTATTCTAGGTTCTGTGTGTGAAAGAAACTGTGTAGGGTGTGCAAGGACACTCCTGTTGTTCTTAGAAAACACATACAGAAATTTAACCAGTTGTTTTATGAGAACAAGTTATCTACACCCTTCAAAGTTTTATCAAAGCCAGTCAGAAAATGTGAACTATGAAAAGAAGATAACAGTACTCAGCACTGGGAAATTTTATAAAGCTGTCAGTTGCATTTATGAACATTGTTCAATTTCCATGCAGGTTTTGCTATTTTCAAATAACAAATTGACATTTTCAAATTCATAATGTGGTACGAAATAAATGAGAGTACTGAAGGTTAGTCATTCATTAATCATAAGCAAAACAGGGCTGAAATCAAGGACACAGAAGCACAAACTGTAAAAGTAATAGGTTGCATAATCATTGTATTTAATATTAACTACATTATGTTTTTCATGTGAGTTCTGAGAAGCTGATTTTTTTATGTTTGTATGAAACTGATCCAAGGTAAATCTTATTTCTCAATATTATTTTATTGTAGTGGTTGCCCTCTTTTTAATAAAGTAAAAGACACGAATTCTAGCTTGTCACATTACTATGAAGATTTAATAGAGGGGGTTAGCAGGAACCTTTAAGCCTACTGAAACTTTTGATTTAAGATGTTTCACTTTTGACTAGAATGCACTGAATTGTATAGCTACATCCCCTTCTTGTTTGTCATGGCAACTCTCCCATTAAGGACATAAATTCACCTGGAATTGGTTGTTTCTGCCAAAATAAATTGTTATTCATATTTCACTGTCAGAGAAAGACAGACCAAGAGCTATTATTTGAAACACTCTGGGCCTTTATCCCTTGGGATTTTAACCCACATTAATTACACAATGTGCAACAAGGTTATTCACAAGTTACAGGTGACATGATTATTTAAATGGTTGGGAAGGTTCAGATGGATATAATTTTTGCCCCATCTCGGATTTCAGCTTAAAAACACAAGAACAGACTAGGTCGGAGGAAGGTAAGGTGGACTGGTGACACAGCCAGGAGTCAACTTATTTCAAAATCACTGCACAGATGCATCTCCCTTATACTGATGCTACTCTTGTTATTTCAGAATTTGCTGGACTGAGAAAGAGAGAGAAGCGCAGAATGAGAACTATGTATACAACTTATAGGCAGGTACCGTTGTGTTTTGTGGCCCCCAGTATGACAATCATTAACACCCCTGTCATCTTTGTGTGTCTGTAACTCTGTCTGCATAGACCAGCAATGATGGGAGTGACCAGCTTTCCTGTCAGCCATGTGCTTCAATCCTAGCATGTGACAGCTATGGGCCACACACCACAGCCCTGAGGGGCACAGAGACACTCTGGGCAGCTCTCTGCAGCAGCCTCCTATTCCCATACAGCATGGGTCTGTGTCAGGGACAATAGATAACGGCCCGCTGTGAAACACACAAAGATAGAAAAGTACTGTTTGTCCACTATGGCTTCTCCGCTGAACGTCCCACTTTGGCTCCTCCCCGGAATGTTCAGCTTTAGAACTGCCTAGGAAAGTCCCGACCTTTGGAGACCTTTCTAGATACTGCTGGCCACTTCTTCCGATGTAGGCTGCCCCCTGAGTCAGAATGAGTGTGCATTTCTGTTAGTATAAAATCCTGAGCCTCATGCAATGCAGAGGGGCAGAACCTCATACCACCCAGGTCAACTTTGGCTCCATGAGGACGCCTGCTAAGGTTGAGCCTGCCACCTCGCACTGCGAGGATGTTTCTCTTAGCTGATTTCCTGATTGTCATTACATGGTCCTTGGGGTTGGTAAGATAACTAAACATCAGCAATATCCTTTACTGTATCTTTTGTTACCTCTCTATTTTCCCTGTATCAATAAACTAGTTATGATTCTTTATTGTGTTGCGTTTCTCTCAACCCAGAATCCTCGAACTCTGGGACAGAGTCACATGTGGGTCTTTGCAACCCACCTATGCTGGCCTTGATAGTCCATACTAGTTCATCTTTTCTGCAAACAAAAATTGGCCTTACCTATTAGATACTGACTGGCCTCAGTCCTCTTAGTGGTCACAGGGGCTGTTTCCATGCAGTATTCCATCTCCAGGCACATGGATGTGGAGTGCACTGAAACTGGGTTCCAGGTGCATTGATGTGCCCTGGGATCTTGTCCTTCTGTCAACTTGTGGATAGCCTATGTTTGCACCACAGTCTGCAAGGAAGTGTTCCTGGGTCCTCCAGCTACTTGGACTCATGTCATAGTCCTGATGCAGGAGTTGCACTTGAACTGATTATTAGTCCCATATGGTTGTCCTCAGTGGCATACACAAGGTTTCTATGACTTATACCATTTAGTATGGTACAGCCCACTCCATGAAATGCATGTTAGAAGGGCCATAACATCCATGTGTCAGAGAAGCTGTGCTGCATGCTTTGTGACTAGGGATCTGCCTCAGAGCAGCATTTGCTCATATTCTTTCTTACCTATAATTAATGCATGTTGTTTTGATGCATAGCAATATTTGAATAAACATTTGCCTATATTTAGACTAAAAAAACCAAGCATTAATAGGCCAGTGTTTAAAATTTAGATGGAAATTATGATTTCTCAATATTTCCATTAACAATCTTTGCAACTTGAAGCCAAGTCTCTCTGCAGTTTTGTATTCAGAGGCAAAATCATGTATCCATTGTCTAAAGGCATATAATATTCCTCCTTCATATGTTTTCCATAACCCTTGATAAAGAAAATATCTTCATTTTTAAAACTCACTTTTAACCTATTTCCTACTTCCTCCACTCCAGCCTTTCTAGATTTTATAAATTACATTGGTGTTAGATTCAAACAGTGCCTAAGGTGTTTCTTTCACATATATGTGTGTATAAAACCAATAATCGCTAGGGATATTTTTTCTTTCTAAAGAAAAACAAAGGACTTGTTGTTCAGTGACTAGATCTAAATGAGATTTTAGGATTGGATGGTTTTAGAAAACAAAAAAAAAGAGAAGTCACCAAATTTTGTTTTGAACTGGTTACTGAGAAGAATGAGGAATTTGGCCAGGTCTGTTAAAAATCAGACATTCCACTCAGGCCTGTGTAAGTGGGGAGATCCCCATAACATATTTACCTTAATTTTAGATGCAGGTGGTTTAACTGTGGTGCTCTGGTTTAGATTCCAGAGCAAATAGGTTACCTATGACAATATCATTCCCAGGGATAGATTGCCAACTACTGCCTTTCTCAGGCAATATGGTTAAAGGTTTCACCCTGTCTGCAGTGGTCCACTGCTTGACTGCTTTTCCCAAGCTCCAGATCAATCTTTAACTCCTCACTTTTAAATTAAGGTGTAATATCATAGAGAAAAAAGGGAACATAAATAATTTAAATACAAAATTCCACCTTTATTATAAATACAAAATCCAAGCAAATAGGATTTTTCACTCTTCTCTCTCCTAAGCAAGATGCAATATTAGGCCCATGAAGTCTTCTCTGTGATGGACCAATTATTTCTAAATTTTTTTGAACCAATCTCTAACCTTCCAGTAGAATAGACTTTTTTTCCAAGTAATCTTCTAATGTTGTTGCAGAATATTCAGTACAGTGCCAGAAACATTTTGCTGTGGGCCTGAGAAGTCTGTCACAGAGGAAAAGCTGGAAAAAAATCAGTACCGTATCAAGATATTTTGAGTTATATATGTAACCCTGCCCTGCATGTTTCAGTGTCTTGCATGAATAAAGCTCTCTGAGTCTGGCTTCCTCTGTACCTCCCCAAATCCAACTTTGCTTCAGCTGTTCAGGTTTCAGAGACTGGTCTGTCAGGGGAGATGGATGTTAGCTTTATATCCAAAAGTTGAAAAGGAGTTTGGCTTCTGGGGGCACTTGGGCTTGTTTATGTCTTCAGCATATTTGGAACTGCTGTTAAAATATCTACAAATGTATTCATGAAACAGGAATGCATTTTAAGCGAATGCCCTCTGCTAGGTTAATGATTAATAGTGTGAAAACTCAGCTTGGTATTTATTATATCATGACACAAGTAAATTGAGCTGCAAGCAAGTAATTATCTATTTTATTGTTTTTTTTTTTCTTTTAGTATGCAATGCCAAATGATTAACTTTTTTGCTAGAAGAAGAGTGAAAACATGGGGCAGGCAGTTCCCATTGAGAGTCTTTGTTCTTTGTCCACACTCTGTGTAGTATATAAAGGTCATAGCTCTTATGAAGAATGCTTTCTTTTTCAAGTGCAAAGTCTAAACCATTAAAAGCATAAAAATAAAAAAAATATGTTTCCATCATTGTTTTAAAAAAAAGAAAAACTCTTGCAGCCTACATCATTCCTCACCCATCATAGTAAACTACCCTTTCTGTTATCTGCATGTATACAGTGCTGTTCAGTTTCTGTGGGAATGAATTCTTAAATTATTTTAGGCAGAAAAGGACTGGAATTTCTCCATATCTGAGTTGCTTGGAAACTTCAAGATCAGTTTTGCCTTATGCTGAGGCTTATCAAATAGTTTCATGTTCATTTGTTTGAGTTTTATGCATGTTCAATTTTTAATTTTATTCTGCTCCATCTCTTTGTCATGTATAGAACAACATTTTTTTTGAAATTGGAAGTGAGTTTCATTATATGGTAATAATTTCTACCTGGACTTGTGCAAAGCGTTTGACACTGTCCCACACAACATCCTTCTCTCTAAATTGGAGAGATATCAATTTGATGGATGGACCACTCGGTGGATAAGGAACTGGCTGGATGGCCGCACACAAAGGGTTGTGGTCAGTGGCTCGATGTCCGGCTGGAGACCGGTAACGAATGGTGTCCCTCAGGGATCGGTGTTGGAACCGGTCTTGTTTAACATCTTCATCGCTGACATGGACAGTGGGATTGAGTACGCCCTCAGCAAGTTTGCCTATGACACCGAGCTGTGTGGTCCGGTTGATATGCTGGAGGGAAGGGATGCCATCCAGAGGGACCTTGACATGCTTGTGAGGTGGGCTGATGCCAACCTTATGAAGTTCAACCACGACAAGTGCAAGGTCCTACACCTGGGTCGGAGCAATCCCAGGCACAGCTATGGACTGGGCAAAGAAGAGATTCAGAGCGGCGCTGCAGAGGACTTGGGGGTGCTGGTTGATGAGAAAATGAACATGAGCCGGCTTCAGTGTGCGCTCGCAGCCCAGAAAGCCAACCGCATCCTGGGCTGCATCAAAAGGAGTGTGACCAACAGGTCAAAGGAGGTGATCCTGCCCCTCTACTCTGCTCTTGTGAGACCTCACCTGGAGTATTGTGTGCAGTTCTGGTGTCCTCAACATAAAAAGGACATGGAACTGCTGGAACAAGTGCAGAGAAGGGCCACGAGGATGATCAGGGGACTGGAGCACCTCCCGTATGAAGACAGGCTGAGGAAGTTGGGGCTGTTCAGCCTGGAGAAGAGAAGGCTGCGTAGGGACCTCATAGCAGCCTTCCAGTATCTGAAGGGGGCCTATAGGGATGCTGGGGATGGGACTCTTCATTAGGGAGTGTAGTGACAGATCAAGGTGTAACAGGTTCAAACTTAAACAGGGAAAGCTTTAGATTGGATATAAGGAGGAAATTCTTTCCTGTTAGGGTGGTGAGGCACTGGAATCGGTTGTCCCAGGGAGGTTGTGAGTGCTCCATCCCTGGCGGTGTTCAAGGCCAGGTTGGATGAAGCCTTGTGTGGGATGGTTTAGTGTGAGGTGTCCCTGCCCATGGCAGGGGGGTTGGAACTAGATGACCTTGAGGTCCTTTCCAACCCTAACTATTCTATGATTCTATGATTCTATGAATTTAAGTCATACCATCATAAATGGTAACTATTGAATACTTCTCCCTTGGAAAACAGATGGAGTTATAAAGTTGGTATAGGTAAAGTAGAACTCAGAAGATACATATATTAAGTAAAACTTGTTTTAAAATTGGGAAATTTGTTTGCAGGGTTTCCAATTTAAACTACTTTCAAAGGCCTTAAAAAAGCACCTATCTGTTCATCCGAGTTTTAGGACACAAAACAAAAAAAAAAAAAGCTGATTCTTGGTATTAAAAAAAATCAAAAAGGCAAGCAGAAAATATGCTGTAAAAACATGTATTAGTCAGGAGAAAAGACCAAGTAAAAATTTAGCCATTGTTGAATGTCTTTGAAATCCTACTTTGTATCAACAAACATGGCTAATTCAAAATTGGTTTTCAATGGACCAATTAAAGGCACTTTACTCATCTATTTCCCTGCCAACTTTCAGTTTGAACACAAACATGTCAGCATTGTAGCTATTCCAAAAAAAATTTTCGACCTTCTTAATTCTGTGGGAAGGGTGTTCTACTTCACTAGAAAAACAGTTCTTTTTCTTGAAATGTAAATATTACTTTTCAGAAAAGGTACTACCTGGAAAATTCTGCCTGAAATGTGAATGCTTCAGAAAACTACAAACACCTAAAAATCTAGTCTTCAGAAGAAAAATGCTTGGACAGTATTAATTCTCCCATTGTTAAATCGGCAACTAGACTCCTTGTCTGCAAAAACTTTGAGGTTCCAATTCCATTTTGCAAATCCCAGTTTTTACATGGTAACCTAACCTTTCTTTAGAGCCTCAAAGGTATTTCAGCTACTTTTCCTTATATTACCAGACAGTGCATGGCAAGTTATTTAGATACAAATAAGCCTTGAGAATATCATCAAATCCATTCTAATTTCATTCATGCCTTGGAGATAATAATTTAAAGAGCTAGTCACTGCTTGCAATTAAGCATGGAGAAAATAGATCCATCCCATAATTTATGTCTGCAAAGGTTGGGCTGGATTTGTAATTAATGTTTGCTCCTTTTAATGAAATACTCCAAAGGTCTGCACTTCTGTCATTCATGGAGGTAATTTTTCAATTGATTAGTAAAATAATACTTGAAAAGTAAATGCACCTGCTTTAGCACAGAAATGTCTTAGTCAAGTAGAGACAATGATTGGAGTGCTAAAAAAATATCATTTCAATACAGTAGAGACTGGAGTTTTACCCCTCCAGAATTCAGAACTCCTACTAAAGAGAAAAAAGGAAAAGGTAATTAAACCTCCAACAACTTCTCAAGCATGCTTTCATCCAGTTTAATTCCTGGGTGGTTTTCAGCAGAACTAAATACTTTTAGGGAGACAGGCCTGAATTGTGCATTTGTACAAGTAAAATATGTCTGGAAAGCACATGTTACAGAAAGACATAATTTTTGTATTTGTGTACCTTAATGCTTTTTTGGGGAATGAACAAATCATTTAATATTGGGATTTTGTTTTAATTTTGGATAAACACTCAAAATCTGACAGCTCATTTAGATTGTATTATTTCCTTTTTAGAATCAAACTTCTTCAAGCCTGCAAAAATTGCAAGATTTGAGAGTTAGGGTCCTGCAGCTGCTGGTTTAAAATGATTTGTAAAGTTCTTTCTGCAAAACAGCTGCTACTAAGCCAGCTCTGCCTGCTTTTAAGGAATTGATAAAGACTTTGTTTGAATTGATCACTCCTGGAAGGGTGTTTGATGACTTCTCCTGTTTTGCTTTGACACAAAGGATTACTATTCCTGTATGACAGAGACCTCATATTCTGTAGTAGTGAACTTTCTGGGAACTGAACATAAGTCAGATGAGACAGAATGCAGACTAGAAGACTCATTTTATGCTAAATTTCTTGATGGCCACAAACATGGTAGACCAAGAGGTTTTGAACCTCCTGTCATCTGGGACAAGGATTTTGCTTTCAGAGAAAGAAGCAAAAGAATGAATAAACATGGTGAAAGCAGCCCTTGTCCAGTGCTTAGCCTAGTGGAGCAGAATAATCCAGGCAGCAGAGCAAGGGGATGTGTGTCATCTGATAACAAAGGTCAAGAGTCAGAGACTCCTCTGGCCAATATAATCTCTAGATAAAAAGATAGCTTTGCATCATGTTTAGCAGAGCAATTGGCAACAGATTCTCCTGTCACAGTTTTAAAAATTGAGCTCTGTTCATAAATTTACTTCAGACTACAGCTTCCATTTGGCTGAGTCTTTTGTGCTGCTGAAAAGAACTTGATTTAAAGGCTTGTTTCTTTCCTCAGTGCTTTCTCACTGATGTGCTTTAGGCAACAATGTTTGGACCTTTGCGGACACTGGCTGGGGCAGCAGGCAGCTTTTGTGAATCACCTCTAAGGTGCTCAGCTCTCTCAGTACGCTAAAAGGGAGCACAGGTTGGTCCAAATCTGATTTACACTCTGGGTGGGCAACATCATTTGACACCTCGCTATAGGATTACTTCCCAAACACAACCCTCTGAGAATGCCCACTTGGCATTTTCCTACCCAGAGAGGAACACTCGGGGGGCGCGTGGTCCCTTCATAGCTGTAGCAGAGACGCCTTCAGGACTTAGATCCTCTCCCTTAGATCTTCTTATATTGTAGAAGAGGAAAGAGAAATGGTTGGAAGTGGGGTGTGAGTTGGAAGTGCTGTTGGGCTAAACATAGAGGTGGACAACAGGAATGATGGCAGATCCACATCAACATGTGGGTGTCATTTTGACACAGTATTATTTAGCATCACTATATTACCTTGCCCATCAGAGCATTTCACTTTAAAGATGAAAGTTTATGGTTTTAACGCTATGGTTTTAAGTGTTTGAATAATCTGAAGAATGCAGCTCTTATGCTCAAGGCATGAGCAAAGCAGCATTTAAGGACTTTTAAAAATCTGGACCTTGAACTTAGTATAACTCTCATTAAAGTCAATGAATGCTGAGTCAGACTTTAATTCTTTTTGCACCCTAGAGACTCGAAAGGTGGAAATCCTGGCACTGCTGATGTTTTGCCATTGACCTCACAGGGTCAGGATTTCACGCTAAAAGCCATAAAATGACAGTGACATTTCGTCACTGCTATCTTGGATCAGATTCATAACAGTGACCCAGGAGAGAAAAATCAGCATAATCCATTAGTACTGTGCACCTACCTAGCACTGTTTCACCACCTTCTACCTTGTTTAAAGAGAGGGAATAATCTATAATTTTGAGCTGCCTTTATTCTAGGCAGAATGAAGAAGAATGGAAAAATCCTTGGATTCATTTTTTAATCACTTTATTTAAACTCTCTAAGTAAATTCTTGATTATTTTAAATTAATATATTTTGAAAATTCTCTTTTGGAAATGAAGGGTTTTTTTGTTTTGGTTTGATTTTCAATACATATTCTAAAAAGGCTTTTTAGTAAAACTGGAAAATAAATTTCAGACTTATAGCTGCTTGTGAGTGATGATTTATGATGAGAACTGTGAAGAGTTTATGTATAATTCCTTAATGGTCCTTAATGAAATACTTAATTAAAGACCACCTGGAAAAACAGTCTTGGTTAATAAAAAGAAATAAGGGTATGAATTTATTTCTATAATGTAAGAGTACATGCCATATGTGATAGATGCTACATATCATCAGCACTTAGATACAATAAACTGATAAAAATGCAAACCTGAAAACTATGATTTAAAGCTTATGCAGGAAATAATATTACATATAACATGAAAGCTGTTACCTTAGCAGATTATTGATGATGTAGAAAAATCTGAAACAAAACCTGTTACCAGTTATAATGAAAAAATCTGGAATAACTTTAACGGATTCAGTGAGTTCCTTGAACAATGAAATAGATAAGTTTTCCCATTGACATTCTCTGAGTATTTCTCAAAAACTGCAGAGACAAACCAAATGGAAATCATGTTTACAGAAATAAAGAATCTCTGAAAAATAAAAACATCTCATCTTGTTAGAGAAAAATTAAGTTCACCAAAAAATAAGTAAATTCTAAGGCATTGCATCAGGTTTGTTGGATCAATGGTGTGGCAATTTCTCGGCAATTTCTTGATAAGGAAGTACAAGAAAATTTGTCATCTCTGTCCCTTCTGCTACTGCCAGGTAAACTTTGCCATATATTGTAAGTTTTGCATTTTTTTTTAATTTTGCAAATGGTATTACTTTGTCCATTACAGAATAATCAGTTATATCATTGACTCTGACTTCTGGTCATAAGCTGCATATTTTCTTTTTGTACTGCACATAACTGACAGTGAATAATATTGAAAACATGTACACAATTTTGGTATCTGGGATCTCATGATAAATAGTCGGTAAGAAAACAAATTCATGTTTTTTGTGTGAAACCCTTCTAGGACAAATTGTACAGGAAATTTCTCCCAGCTGCTGCTGCTTATACACTAGGCCAACTGGAGTCAATGTAATACTCTGGAATCAGGTGTGAAATCTTGGAAAAGAATTGCGAAAACTTGAGCCTGTAAAAGCAACTACCCAGCAGTGAATGCAATCACAGTAGAGTTAAAGCAGTGCTATTAAATAATGAGCAGTAATAGGTGACTGTCTGCTCTAAGTCACCTTATAAAGCATCTGCTACCTGCTGCAGGCTACAGGATTAATTCTGAAACATGTAATTTAACAAAGGAGCTAGACTTCAGTCTATTCAGTCTTCAGCAGCAAATAAATTGGTAGCAAATGCTTTGGCATAGGTTGTTGCATTACTTTGTGGACAGTTACTCTGTCCAATATTTTGAATTATAATTCTATTTCTTCCTTTTGGTAAAGCTTGGCACTCTGTATTCCTCAGCTGAACTTATTTTGTTAATTGCAACTTGGGGGGGATTTGATTAATATTTTTTTTATGTCTGTTTCTTGTTTTCAGGCTTAGAAATGCATGTATCTTGAAATACACATATTTTTGAACCACACACTTTCCACAAGTAAGCAACTCTGCCTGTGAACTGTCTGGTCATATGAATAACTTCTTGTCATTAAAAGCCTGCATCCTTACTTCTAAATTTGACAGTTTTGCTTATTATGTTTGGAATAGAGTCAGATTTTTAAAAATCTGTCTGTAGAGGGGAAAGGAAATACAGGATCACACTCCTCTGCTTGGTGTATGTTAAACAGGCAATTGTTTGCCTACAAGGCCTTTCACTTCTGGAACTGCTAATTGTACTTATCTATGAATGCAGTTACTCAGTGTACACTGCAGGTATGCCATTTAAGGCACTCAGCTCCTTGTGTGATTTTAACACCTATTTGCAAAGCTACAAAGCTTTGAAGAGCAGCTCCACTCTGCATCTTCTGCATGACTAATATTGGAAAGCAAATCACCTGCTACCACTGTTAGTATTAGTAACATTCAGCTGAGAACAGTGCATAGATTAAGATAAAGGTAGAGAGTTTGGAAGTATAAGCATAAGGTGTCACATCAGACAAGGCTGTGTTCCAAAATAGAATGGACTAAATATTTCGTAGAGCTACAGCAGACAGGTATCACTGTGAAGCTAAACAAGATGCATGGGACAAACTGTATCAAATTCACAGTTCTGATCATAAGCATTGTAATAGCTCTTCTGTTTACAAGTGTTCAATTATTATAACCCCCTATAGAACATTTGTAAACAAAAGAGCTTAACGGTTTTATAACTTTCATCCTAGTGATAGACTTGCTACACTCCTGGAGTCAATGGGTTTAGAAGTATTCAAGTACAGGCATAGCGTGAACTGGAGTTGATCTGCTTAATAAAGCAGTAGATGTTTACATTTGGAAATAAAAAAAGGCCTGCTTGTGAGTTGTGCACGAACTTTGTTTTTCCTTCATTAAGACTTTCTTTTGTTGAATAACTGCAGATCTTGATACATTAGGGGTACTGGTATTGCTTAACTTTGTTTCTCTGACCTCCTTCTGAAGGAGTCTACAGAGACTAATTTAGAAATCTCCCTTATATTCCTAGAGGAAAGTGGTGTGAACATTCTTGTTTGTGTCAAACTGCACTCTGAGTGCATATATTGACTTTACTGGTGCAGCTTGGGCTTTCCACCACTCAATGAGACCTTGGTGTCCTATGAGTTTTATGCAGTTGAACGTCCAAGTCAGGAGTGGTGTATTTCCAAGGAATGTGTATGTAAACACTGGTTAATAATAAAATTTTAACCATTTATTTTTCTGTTAACGTTAATGAAAGCCTCTATTTATATACTCAGCCCTTTCAAATTAATTTCCTGGGATTCTCTAGGGATATGAGGATGGTGTATAATGCAAGGGTTTTTCTTCTGTTATGTATGAAGACAGTCGTATAATCTACTAGCAACTCCCATTTTGCACAAATTTTAAAGCTCTTGAAAGCAGTTTAGTTGCATTAAACTTTGTGATAAGAACCAAGCCCTCTTTCTCTTTATTGGGAGTTTTCTTAGAATGTTAAACATGTTTCGTTCCAGAATGCCAAGTAAATTTTTCTAAAAGAGGTGCTTTGCAAATAAGCTATTATGGTACTAAAGAAAACATTGATTAGTTTTAAATGGCAGCAACAATTCAAGTGCATGTAAAGACAAGTGCATTTGCTTTTGAGGTTAGGCCTCTAAACATAATAATTGATGGAAAAATACAATAAGGTGCAACAGAAGAAGCTTCTGTGAAATGCATTGTGCAATTATGACTGCCATAACTACAATTACCTTAGCAGATCATATTATGGTTTCCACACAGACTGTTTTTTGAAACAAAATATTTATTAATTATTATTTGGAAATATATACTATTTGGAAAAGATTGGATGCTCTGTGTGTTAATTCAGGAAATCTGAAAACTCCAGACACAATCCAAGTGAATATAGTATCCACCTGAAGCAAACTTTTTAGTCTCATCAACATTGTTTTTATATATTGAAAACTCTGGTTTTAGGGGATTTCTTTCCCAGTTCCCTCAATTAAATCATGTTATATTTCGCTTAATATACACAAGACCAGAGTTATTGGAAAATAGGGTTTGGTTATGTATTGTGCAGCTCAACTTTAAAGAGGCCCTTGACACCTTTCTTACCCAGTGAATCACGTAAGTCGTTGATTGTCTAGATCAGAGCTTGATTGTACTATCCACACAACCTCTGTGCTGAAAAAGAAGTTGTTTGGTGTAAAAAGACCTGAAACTGCACAACCTGAAACAACAGCAGCTTTATACCCATTTGATAGAATGAGAGTCTGATTTCTTCGAAGTTGCAGAAGACTTTGGAGAGCAACAGGACCCTTCATTTAATGTGAATACCCTAAACCATTCTTCCCGCCTGTAATACTGTTTCAGATCTGAGAGTACTTCTGGGGAAAACATGATGCATGAGGAAGTGCAGAAAGAGTGGAGTTGGAATCTTAATCACTGTCTATGCAGTCAAATTTCTTGCAAAAGAACAGCCTGTTTTCTATCACATAAAATAGGGCAAGAGGAAGGACTTGAATTAGGGTTGCAGGGATTCACATTAGATTAAAAAAACCCCAAACAACCCCAAAATAAAACACCAAGATAACCTCAACCCAATTTTTCTAATAGTAAGATAGTAAAGCACTTAAATATATTGCCTGGGAAATTTTGAAGTTCTGTCTTTAGAGATCTGCTGTCTGGAACAGCTGTCTGGAATGATACAGATACACTTGTCTCAACTCCCCATTTCTTTTCCTATTATCCAAACAAAACTTCGATGTCATTAACTAGAGTTTGGATTCTGGGGTTTGGCCCATGTTGTTTTGGCTTTATCCAGCTTTATGGTAGCCAGCAGTTACATGATTTATATTATGTGTAACTCTGTGAAAATATAAGGCCACATTGGCAGATAGTAAACCATATGTTATATTTTAAATCACAGAATCATGAATACATTTCTGGCTTTTTGTTCAATTTCCTTTTTATGTATGCAAATACAGTATTTTTGCATGATTTATGCATACTTTGTTCTTTGGTTACATCATAAAAATGCTGTTAAAAAATAGAAATAATATTTTGTGTGAATTATTACTTTTTTTTTTTTTTTTTTACATTTACATACCCATTTAATCTTTGTAGCTCATGGAACTTCTTACAAGCATTAAAGTAAAACAAGTATTCAGAAAAGCTGTGAAACCTGGAAAGGCAGCAAGCTTTCAAACTAACTTAGGAAGGTCAAGCCATATAAAATAAGCAGGGAAAAAACAGAAATGGCACACTGAAAGCAAGGAGAATGGTATAGCATGCTAGGGTGGCATTGTTTGCTGAATAAAGTGGCTATATGCCAGGGGGTTGACACACTAATGAGGAGATAAGCAGGAAAAGGGAAGATATATGAAGAATGTAAAGAATAGGGATGAATTTGAAGCAGTGAATTATGACCCAAATCAGGACTCTAGCGACTGAAATTCAAGTTTTGCATCATGAAGAAGCAACAAAATTTTAACTTAGTTTGGATTACAAAGTAGGGATGTTAACCAAGAAGTTGTATTGGATTGGCCCAAAATTATTGAGGAGAGGTGATGGGAAGATGTTTGGCTAGTGGAAACCACAGGCTGGTCCAGCGTTCAAGGAGTTTGATGTAGTTCCAATGAAAAGCACATTTTAATTGTCATGTTTTAAGGTTAAAAGTGAAGTGCTTTAAGAATAGTTTCCACAAAAAAAAGTATTTCCCAAGAATCTTTTGTTGCTCCATATTAAAAATATGGGGTATAGATTAGAAAAGAGAGTGATCCAGTTTGATACAGCCATTTAGTTAGTGAGGGTCATGGCTGCTCAAATCATAGCTGTAACTCCTCTGTGTGTTGCAGCTTAGGTAATAGCACATTGTTTAAAGCCACACAATCTATTTTCTATTTAAGTTAGTATGTGCATACAGACCTGTATACTCATTTGCTGTAATTTCTGACCTAGCATAGTTTTGTAAAAACCTCCAGCTCAATACCATTAAAGATGATAAATTAATATATAAATCTGAGGGGAAAGTACCAAAGTTAATAATGAACTTTTTTGCATAAAATAACTATGGTTTCCAACATTTTACAAATAAACCCCTTCTCAGCTTAATTTGTGTTGATATAGATCAGTTCTGTACAACATTCGCCTCTCATCTCACCACCCTATACCTGCAGTTTTTCCTTACTATGTCTATTCCTCTTAAAATCCAATTTTCTAGTTATACTAGTATTTATTAAAAGCTTGACTGTAAGGTCTTTGTTTACCCAAAGATCTATTTCTATCATAACTGTTTATAATGATTAAACCTCAACAACTTAAACACTTTACACAAAATAATGTATTTTCAATAAATTGAAATATTAACCAATCATATGTAATGGTTCAGTTCTAGCAAATGGATTGCTAGAAATCCTTAGGGTTTCATATAAATTGAAAACTGTATTGACTGACCAGGCTGCACTCGAATTACATTGCATTTGGATCAAAAAGCATAGAAAAAGTTCTCATTATAGTTCCCTGACATTAATTTGAGCATTTTTATATGTGTGTCCTATTAAGTACTTTAAGTGCTTTTTGATAATTGTGCTTTGTAGTTTTTACAGCACTTCAGCCTATTCCCAGTTCAATTTCCTCTTTTATCCGATGTTTGAAATATTGATTTCTGACAGATAAAAGCAAACCTTATAATCTCAGCAGCATGCAATAAGTGAGTAAGACAGGGCTACAGAATGCATCAGGGAATGGTCATATTTGAAACCGTCTTTGTTTTATTACATTTCGTCAACAGAATTTACTTACAGCTTGCTGATATTTATGTAAAAGCAGGGCTCCTGATAGTCCAGTGATATTACCAGTTCCTGGTATACTTTTGCATTTAGTAAGATAAAAGAAGAAACTCCCTTGGTGGTTGATGATTGCAGCTGCTTAAACTGCTGTCAGCTGGCTTGAAGTAACTGTGATTTATCTTCTTCAGATTGTGCAATGTTGTGTCTGTGGACTTCCAGAGTTTGCATTAAAAAGTGACAGAACATTAGAGTGCCAGAAGCTTCTCATATTGTGGCTCTGAAGGTAAATGCAAGAGACACTATTCTTGTTCTGTATTTCGGAACATTGTCCAAACCCTCTGCAAAGCTCCTGTGAAATGAAAAATATCTTAAAGAAATGGGTTGGAATTTTGAACATGGACTAAGTACAGTGAAAAGATGCTAAGGAATATAGGGGCCTACAAGGATGCTGGAGTGACTTTTCATTAGGGACTGTAGTGACAGGACAAAGGGTATCGGGTTCAAACTTAAACACAGGAAGTTCAGGTTACGTATAAGGAAGAAGTTCTTTACTGTGAGGGTGGTGAGGCACTGGAAAAGGTTGCCCAAGGAAGCTGTGGATGCTCCATCCCTGACAGGGTCAAGGCCAGGTTGGGGGGAGTCTTGGGTGACATGGTCTAGTGTGTTCCCATGGTAGGGGCATTGGAACTAGATGATCTTAAGGTCCTTTCCAACACTAACTATTCTATGATTCTAAGATTTTATGATTCTGTGATTCTATGATAGGCTTGATGCTTTGTCTTACTTATTTTCATAATGTCTTTTCTGCATTTTTAGAAACTAGAAAGCAAACTGGAGAATTCAGTCCAACCCAATTTCTAGTTGAGTAGTTACTGGCATGTTAGAGATTCAGTTCACCTCTATCTCCTTTTCATTATCCAGCATAAGCTATTTTGTGTCTCACAGGTAACACTGCATTAAACATCTCTAGTCAGCTACATTATGCCTGCAGTAAAACAGAATATATAATCTACAGAGAATTAGCTGCTTCATTTCTGGCAGTGTTTCCTCTGAGGCTGTGAAAATCAAGATTAGAATACTGTTCCAGAAGGTGAGAAAAGTTCCTCAGGTTACACAGTAGCTTTGTCAATCAATAGTAAATTTACCAATGTGAGGACACAATAGAATCTCCACCCTGAACACTAGGTCAGGCATGCGTTTTCAGGAGAGATCAATTTACTTGTAAACACAGATAGGTGAAATAAAGGAAGGGGGGAAATGTTTTTCAATGATTTAGATGTTTCTAAAATGAACACTGAGATTTTATTTAATCCCAAATTAGCCATTGCTAATTCAACCACATTTTCTTTGAAGCCCTGGAAATACTTAAAAGCCCTGCATTCAGGCCTTCACACACTTGGGTATAGAAAAGTTTTCATACAAAGGGCATTTAAAAAATGTTATATTAGTGAATTTTGGTTGTTATGGAGGACTGGAACTCTGCCAGACACTTAGCAGTTAAAGGTTTAATCTCCCAGCAATTGAAGTTTTCATTACTAAGCAATTCGCACTCAAAGTTTTAAGTGATAAGCATTTAACTGCATTCTGGAAATGCTGGGATTGTGATAGCAAAACTGGGCAGGGTTCTGAGGAATAACAAGCCTAGAAAAGTGATTTGGTTAAGACAGTGAGGGAGAAAAGAGCTTCCAAGCTCTACAAGCCTTTCTCATAGTGTATAGAATAAAGGCTGATGGAGCTCAGTAGTAGAATGCACTAGAGATGGAGCCTATAAGGATCAAAACATAACAGTGGAGTAGCTGGAAAGGTTCAGTAGTCTAGGAGTTAATACGAAGTAAGGGCTAGAGATCTAAACTCAAGGATCATGGAACATAGCCCAGCGAGTCCAAGCTCCATCCAGACTTGGCTGCTGACAGCAAGGTGTGACATATAATGTCAATGTAAACAGAAAGTGCTGTTGCTGGCAGGAAAGTAGGGAGGACTGGAGTAAAGCTTTGCAGCAGTTTTCTTCAGTGAAGATATAAGAGTTGGGAACCCTGAACCAACAAGACTACAGAACTAAAATAATTAAATATTTTCCAATAAGAAAAAAGAAAAGGAATTTGTTGGTTGAATTACATTGAAAAGCAAATATGTCATTGAATATTCAAGTAAATATGACATCAAGTCCCAAAGCCGAAAGGTATAAAGGCAGATGCAGAAATGTCTCTTACAAAATATTAGGTATGCTATGTTATATTGGACAGTTGAATGGAAAGAGCTTCTATGAAGAATTTGAAACAATTAGGAAAGGAAAAATGCAATGTGGAAAAAAAAGACATGATTTTTGGTTGAGGTTCTTGTGGGAATCAATTTGGGAAACAAGCCATTGTATATACTATCTGATATTTTCTAATGGCCTGATTGAATCTGACGTTGTATAATGCTGTATGCATGCATACTCCAGTATTACAGCTGATAAAACTATCCTAATATTTTTATGTGTGAAAATTTCCTTAAAATTTAAGTGTCAGTGTTTCAACTGACAGCACCAAGCACCAAACTAATGCTGTTAGAACTATGAGCTGTTGAACAGCATCAAAAATACTGAAGTATAATATCCCTAACTTTGTAAATGGGAGGGATTGTATTCCCCTGAGTGGAATTACCACTTAGTCAAATGTTTAATTGCTTTGTTTGATGGAGCATAATACCTTTGTGCAAAGCAAAAAAAAAAAAAAAAAAAAAAAAAAGATAAATCATCAAGCAAACTCAGAGTAAGTAAGTTTGGGTGTGATTTAAGTGGCCAGGTAGCTAGCTATGTAGATAAATATTTGACCTAAAATAGCTGAAGAAAATCTGCCTCCATTTCCCAGGACTCACTAAAGAAAAAATACAGTTGCTTCCAATAATAAAGTGTAGCAGTGGAATGCTTCACCAGGTTCTATTTTGTTGCTAAATAAATTAAATTAAAAAAATAATCAAAATAAAACAAACAAACAAACAAGTTTAGTTACTGCAATATGTTCCAGAGATTGAAATTCAGGAATTTTATTGCTTCCACCTCATTGTTTCTGTACTAAAAGTTTTAAATAACTACAGAAAATTTTGGAAAAATACTTTGGGAGAATTGCAGCTGAAATGGCTGGAATTCCCCTGTATAATGCATAAGGCCCAATTTGGGTCTTTTGTGCATGTGTTTGAAAGTTGGGCAATATGTACCATTCTTTCACTGCTTACACATTTAAAACTGAATTTCAGCGCTAATCTGACACCCTACGGTCGTTCCATCTTTCAATACAAGTGGTTATTACATGTTAGAACATTGCTAATAACTTGTGCCCTCTGTTACAAAGCCAAAACATACTACTTCATTTTGTGCCACCCCAAAACACACTGTGTACACTACAGGCATAAGCTAGTGTATTTTATGTTTTCGACTTTGGC
Organism: Lathamus discolor; assembly: GCF_037157495.1. Taxonomy (NCBI): domain Eukaryota; kingdom Metazoa; phylum Chordata; class Aves; order Psittaciformes; family Psittacidae; genus Lathamus; species Lathamus discolor. Next base: position 16,361,142 of record NC_088909.1, on the reverse strand, counting down.
TTACTGCTGTAAAGGGTCAGAGAACAAAAATAAGTCTTCTTAATAGATGACTTCTCTAATCTTGGGCACTCTGAGCAGCTGTGGTTTCAATTTCCATGTACACAGCATAAGAAAACTAAGACATTGTAATGACAGTAAATACTGCCCCATAGTAATTTTACTGCTCTCAGGATTTCTACTTACCTGAGAAAAATAACTTAAAAATTTTACCTGACTTTTTTTTTTTTTTAGTGTCTTTTTCAATAGTACTCAGTATTTTTTAATGGGATTAACCCACTGGGACTCCAATAAGATGCTTGAGGAATTAGTGCTCCATGTGTATGCTTGCAAATGTTTTTAATATTCCTTTTTAAAAGTTAGGCAAACTGATAATATTAGTGTATGTTTATACCATTAAAAAAGTAATTAATCTACTTCATAAAACAGTGTAGATCTAATTCCTTTTTTCCCTCAATCTTTCCACCTTCCTCTTTCTCTTTTATTCTCTTTGATATCTGCAGCTGTTGTCTGCCAAATAGGGCTGGCAGCTGCCTGCAGTGCTGCTGTTTTACCAGCTGCTAAAGCTCTACCATTCACCAGGCAGCCAGTTCTCTCCTCTCGCTGTGCCGTAGAGCGCCTGTGTTTGTCAGCTTGGTGGCACGCACACAGCCCTCGAGCTGCCAATCCAGTTTGTCACAAACTCTCAGCCTGGAAGTACTCAGCAGCTAGTGTGCTCATGTTGATTTTCTTGTTAAACAAAGTGTCCAAAGTGTCAGAAGAATGATATCAAGCACATTGCACTACATAACCAAATGACAATATTTCTTTTTATTTTAGCTCCTTAATACCATTTAGCTGAGTGGAAAAGAACACAGATTGCACGACTCTGGGGAACCTTGTTTCAACATATATTACTGGAAAAAAGTATGGCTTTCAAAAGATAAAATGTATTTCAAATATCAGATCTCTTCCCATGTTGAGCTAAATGCTGCCTTGATGCATGCCTTGTACGCTCTTGTGTTGACAGATGTGAAGTTCAAGATCAGAATCTGACCAGCCAAATTTAACACAATAGGATTACAAATACTGCAGTGACAAAAGATTTTCTAAACATGAAACGCTATAGTGTGCTTGAGTTCTGTTCCCAGATTTATTCCTAAATAGTCTGGCTGTACTTTATATACATATATAAAGTATATATGTATACTTTATTTTGTGGTACTGATCTCAAATGTACAGTGTTTAGAATGACAGTAACGTACTTGGAGGGTATTATGCAAGTTTAACTTGATATTTTTAGCCTTTTTTGCCTTCCTGTCTGCCTTTCAAATATTTGGAAAATATTTTTCTCTTACAGTATATTCAGAAAAGTGTTTAAATAACCCAAGTTTCAGTTCTACATAACAAGTCAGTTTTCTGTTGAATGCTAGGGAGATTTTATTGATTTTAATGAAACCTTTAGTTAACAGCGTGCAAATACAGACCGCATTGTTCGACTGAAGCTTTTGACAGAGACTGGGACAAAGCCTTATGATAGTGACCCACTGTCATGGCCTTGTCTTTACTACTCTTACTGTAGAACAACCACAGAAGCAATTGCCACACAAGATGCTGTACACAAGAATTTTTTCAGCAGCTCCATGTAACAAAATAACTTTCTATTTTTGTGCAAAATAGCCACTCACAGAGGAGTAGATGGGGAATCTTCCAGTGATAGTGGCTTCTAGCAGACTTTTCTCAGTTTCACTAGTAGTGTGATATCCAAGAAGATTCCTCCTTTGCAACAAAATAGGTAGTAGCTCAGTAGTTGCTGCTTATCATGTCGGTGTCTGAGGTATTCAATCAGGTAACAGAGTTCTCAGGAAGGTTACCGGTTTAGCTCTCAGTTATCACTGGTTAACAGAGTACATTCCCAGGTGATGCATGTCATTCTTAACTCCTAGGTTCACCTTCCTTTGCAAGTGATTTGTAGAAAAACAAAACTCAATGGATATTCTCATGACATATTTTGTAAAGGGGCTAAGAGGGAACATCAAGATAGACATCCCCAGACTCGGAGATCTTGAGTGGCCCAGGAGTCAGCTGGGATATGTGCAATGCAGACTTTTGGCATATTTTACAAGAACAAGAAATTGAACTTTGGTTACTTCCATTGCCAGCCAAATGAGCACATTATTGGGATGTTGGATCCCCTGGGTAGTTATGAAGGGAATTATTCATCATCTCTTCTTAAGATTCCATTCTCGTTTAAATAAAAAAACTAACTTTCCAAAAGTCTTTTCTGTTCAGCTCTAATAATCAAACCTTTATCGTAGCTCAAACTATTTTTTTCATATACTGCAGTTTGAAAATATATGTAGTGTAGTGTCCAAAATGTCTGTAATAATCAGCACATCGCTGTAGACCTGCACTACTGACAGGGCACTGCTAGTTAGTTAGGGTCACACGAGCCTCAGCTGTACATCCAAGAGGCTAAATTTCAAATTTATTTGCAAGTACCACAATGTCAGTGGTATTTGCCTAAAGGGTAAATGTGACTTTTAAATTGTTCAATTGAAGTAAACCTTGCTGATAACAGGATTTGAGGAGACATTTTATCAAAAGGGGCTTTCTTTTTTTCAGAAAGTTAGATTGATTTAAAAAAAATAAATTTTTTTTTGCATGTCAGAGATAAATTTGAAGTTTGGTAGAACACTTGTGTCTAAGGAGAGAAACAAACCAGCTACAGTTTCGTTCCTTGATTTAAACCTAATCTTTCTGGAAAATTGCAAAAGTTGACTGAGGGAGGCCATCCACATTTCCCCTTTCCCAGTGATTCCATTAACTTATTCTGTATGACCTCTCTGCCACGTTCCCACAGGTTTTCTGCTTCCTGACTTCGTTTCTTTCCTGATAGATGCCTTCTTTATACCCTCACCATCTTTGTCCAGTGACTATCTGTTTCCTGTCATGTCCAGCTCTAGAGTCACAATCTCTTGGAAAATTGTTTTGGGGATAATTTAGCTAAAAGTTTTTTTTTTTTTAAGTATATAGATACATAAAAAAACATATATATATATATTTGTAGATGAGTATAGGGTTTTCTCTTTTTCTATCTTTTTGGAAGTGAATGGATGTCGGTTTAGAATCTTGCTAGTGATCACTCACCATAAGGCTTCCTGGCTGTCATGTAGACTTATAAAAGTCTGTTTGTGCAACTCAAGTCAGTCAGAAATGTATTTCCTGAACCCCTGAAGGTAAAGAAGATTGTTGTCAAAACCAAAGGACTTCACAAAATCAGTTACTTTCCCTTGAGCATTTCTTTATAGGGGAGAAAATCAAGAAAATAACTGCTTTTTTCAATATATGCAGGATAAAATGTTTTCATTTTTCTTTCCTAAATGTCTTATTTTAAGAGTTGGTTGTTTGCATTTACACAACTATGGTGGAATTGATTCCTTATCAGCACTGGGAGGAGAGTGATAAAGAAAGCCTGGGAGCTTGTCGTGGTTTAAGCCCAGCCGGTAACTCAGAACCATGCAGTTGCTTGCTCACTCTCCCACTTCTTCCTCTCCCTCCTCCCGGAGGCATGGGGAGGAGAATATTAAAAATGTAACTCCCACTGGTTGAGATAAGAAAAGTCCAGTAGCTAAGGTATAACACAAAACACTACTGCTGCCGCCAGTAATAATAATGATAAGGGAAATAACAAGGGGGAACAATACAATTACTCGCTAACCAACTGACTGATACCCAGCCCACCCCAAGCAGCGATCCAGCCCTTCTGAGTAACTGCCCCCAGTTTGTATACTGGGCATGATATGCTATGGTGTGGAATACCCCTTTGGCTAGTTTGGGTCAGGTGTCCTGTCTCTGCTTCCTTCCAGCTTCCCCTCATCCCTGGCAGAGCATGAGACTCAGAAAGTCCTTGGTCAGAGTAAACATTACTGAGCAGCAACTAAAAACATCGGTGTTATCAGCGCTGTTCCAAGGCTGAAAGTCAAAACCACAGCACTGCACCAGCTACTAAGAAGGAGAAAAATGACTGCTACTGCTGAACCCAGGACAGTATCCACCCCTTATTCCATGCCATTCACGTCATGCTCAGATCCCACATTTTTCAATATACAATCACTCTTGTCTTGTGTACATATATATACATATTATATATATATACATATATATACACATACACACACACACAAAGAGAGAGATATCGTTCCTTAGTGCATGGACCAATCCCTATAAAGCTGCTGACTTCATCTGGTCCATGATGTCGGGCTCCATCTCTTGTAACAGCCTTTTGGAGCAGGAGAGACGGTGTGCAGCGTTGGATTGTTGCCTGCTGATGACACTGCAGAACTTGTTGGGTCACTGCTGTGCTTGTCTGGTTTCATCAAAGTTAATTCTTTGTTGGGATGATGGTCAGAGAGAAGTCAGGGCCATTCACTGATGACCTGAAGACATCTAGTTGGTGGTCTATAAAAGTGCTACATAGCAGGCAACAGCATATATCTGAGTTCATTGTCTGTTTTCCCCTAAAATCAGGTCCTCTGGAAGTACACATAGGACTTACCCATCTTCCCACATTACCCACCAAGTATACCCGGGTCACTGAGGAAAAGCAATTCCACGAGTGGGTTTGCCTTTACCTGAAGCAGGAATAACCCAGCTGTCTTCCCCAGCAAACTCTTTATGTGCATCGCAGGAGTTTCATCCTCTTCTACAGTATGTAAAAGTTCTGACTGGGCTGGCCAGCCCTCCTGGCAGATCCTCTGGTGTTCACCAACCAGGTGGCTTTTGGTAAATGTGTATCCCAATGTTTGAAAGCCCCACCAGCCGTCACTCTTATTGTAGTTTTTAACAGCCCGTTGTACTGTTCAATTTCCCCAGAGGCTGGTGCATGGTAGGGGATGTGATATACCCACTCAATGCCATGCCCTTTGGCCCAAGTGTCTATAAGGTTGTTCCGGAAATGAGTCCCATTCAGTTCTCTCTGGAGCGCTGTGTCACCATTAAATTTCTTTCTCATGGCCTGTTTCTTGAGAACACTGTTCTCAAGGATAGTGCTACAGGCAGTGACATGCAGCGCAGCACAGCGCATGTTTCCAGCTATCCAGTGGCTGCTTTTACCATGGTAAGCACATGGCACTTAGTGCAGCCCACTTACTCTATGTAGCACCTGTCGCATGATGTGTAGAGGTGACCCTGCCTTTGCACATCCAGCCCTGCACTGGCAACCGGGGTGCCAGGAGGAGCTGTTCTTCAGTGCCAATCACTTCTGAAGCAGCTCAAATGCCTCCATAGGCTGCCTATACATCCTCCTATATCAACGTCTAACGCTAGACAAGACCCAAACCTGACTCTGCTTAACTTTTGGGATCAGACGAAATGGTCATGGGTAAAACAGACTGTATATGTGTGCCAACATGGTGATCCCCATCACAATCAGCAGGCAGGTCTCAAGGGTGTCCAAAGGCCATTCAAAGCCTTCAGAACTCTCAAATGATGCTGTAAATAGTCTGGTGGGGGAGCTGGGAACATAAGAGATTGTCTCCTTCATAGGTTGACCACCCGAGGAGGAAATAAAAGATGTGTAATTGCTAATCACTTCCATTATATACCTCCAGAAGTATAGGGGTGATGCCAACACTGGGTATGCAAGCCAGACCAGTTTCATGACCAATACGTCTATTGTACTACAAGTCATTACCATAAAGTATAGTGAAACAAGAACCTTAGTCCAAGCCCCCATCCTATAAACACTAAAACAGCAAATACCGACTGTAAGTAAGGTAAAACATGCTGAAACTCTGAGATCAAGAGTAATAACTTTGAGAGCCAACAAACCAGTTTTGTGACGAGTGACTATTAATCTGAAACACTATATGCTTAACACAAATATGATTAGACACACTCTGGTCAGATCTGTCATTATCTCAACCCTTCGTGCCCCATGTTGGTTGCCACAAAGAGCTGTCATGGTTTAAACCCAGCGGTAACTCAGAACCAGGCAGGCGCTCAGTCACTTTCCCTTTTTCCTCCCCCCTGCTCCTGGAGAATCAAAATGCAACTCCCACGGGTTAAGAACAGTCCAGTAACTAAGGTATAACACAAAACCACTACTGTTACCACCAATAATAATAATGATGAGAGAAATAACAAGGGAAGAGAATACAACCAATCACCACCTGCCAATCGATACCCAGCCCGACCTGACCAGTGATATAAACCTTCTGGGTAACTTCCCCCAGTTTATATACAGGGCATGATGTGCTGTGGTATGGAATACCCCTTTGGCCAGTTGGGCTTAAGTGTCCTGTCTCTGCTTCCTCCTGGCTTCCCCTCCTCCCTGGCAGAGCATAAGACTCAGAAGGTGCTTGGTTGGAGTGAACATTACTGAGCAATAACTAAGAACATCGGTGTTATCAGCACTGTTCCCAGGCTGAAAGTCAAAACCACAGCACTGCACCAGCTACTAAGGAGGAGAAAAATGAATGCTACCTAAACTCAGGACAGAGCTGTGCCCTAGGAACACCTGGACTCTGTTTACTTCATTACCTTAATGAGGGAAAGTTGTGATATAAACCAGCAGACAGTTGAAGACTTTAGGAAGATGTTATTTTGGCTTTGGTCAGAAAGAAAAGGTTGTTGACTCTGTGTAGCTCAGGGCCTAAGAGCAATGTGGACATGGAGAGATATGCTTAAGGAGAGGTCAGCTGGCTGTGAGTGAGGGGAGGTTCATACCCCTCTGCCCCACAGACCATTTACTGCAGAGTGGGCTACTGAGGCCACTGCTTGCTGGCACCAGGCGAATTCTCAAATTTCAGAGAAAATGTAAAAGTCTTATCTTTTTCTTAAGGAGTTCTGGGGTGAAGGAGGCACTGCCTAGGATTAGAAACATGTTGCATACTGTTAATGAAATGAAAACCACTGCCTACACAGCCCTTCAGGGGAATCTCTTAGTTCAGAGCATGTTCTTAATTTTTGTCTTCTGGATTCATGCAGGAAATATGTGTATGATAAAAAGAAGTCAGTTTCACCTTCTATGGGGATATTTTATGTAAGGATCATGCTGCCCAAGATGCAAAGGTGGCTTGATAGAATATTGCTGAGCACTGTATATTATAATATAGATCTGAATATTTAAGAAAGTGAAAAGAGATTTACTAGGAAATGTTTTGAGGTTTAGGGTTTTTTCCCCCACTCTCTTTACTTACTGCTTACTATGGATATACTGTGGTTTCAGCCCTGACTGGATGGGCACTGTATATCCAGTGGTTTTGCCATTGACTTACAGCATGGAGCCTTTATTTTTGCAAACATCTTCCCTTTTCTGACACTTCTTATTTCTTTACAATGAACTAACTGTAAAGCACTGTTTAAAGGGCATATTGCTGTCTAACACAAGCTTGCTCTGCCTTTTCAGGAGGGTCCATTATCTCTGCTTAAAGCCTGTTAACATCATTATTTGGCTTTTTTCACTCTGAGCACTGAATGGAGTGAGCTCCCTTTTATCTACAATATATAGCATTAAAAATATGTGTATGATAAAGCACTGTACAGTCCTGGCTTGTTCTTTGTAGTGATACTGAAATACGAGTGAGGGTAATCACCAGTGCAACTCACTAACATGAAAATATGAGTCTTGTACCTTGAAGAAAAGGAGAGCAGGTATTCCTGACAGCAAATACTATATTTGGCTATTAACTTTCTTCACTTTAAAATAAAAAAATAAAAAAATAAAAAGAGGCAGGGGCATGAAGCAAAAACTTCTCAAATAGGGTTGTCTCTGTAGTAAGCACAGATGTTAAGCTGTTAAAAATTGGCAATGATCCACTGGTTTTAACACATCTATGCCAGCTGAACTGACCACGAATATTATCAAAGTTTCTTGGAGGTGACAGGAAAAGAAATCCTTTAAAATTTCCTCTTTAAGAACTCAGGATTTCCGTTTTTATAACTGCAAACTTCTGAACAATTCAGAATGAAATGTGGAGCACAGAGACAGGCAACACCACACTGACTGTATTTGATTAGGTTAATCCTTTTTTCCCTTCTATGTGGTTACTACAGCCAAGCAATTATTTATCATACTATCAATTGCTTGAAGCACTGTAGACTACAGGTTAAATATTCTATGTCAGTATGAACTTCTGCTCCAACTTCTCGTTGAAGTCTAATGACTTTCATCTTCAAAAGAAACTTGAATGAGTTCAAAGTACCTACCCTTCTGTTTTAATTGTTGTACTTTGTACACTTCACATTCTGCAGATCAAAACCACCTACTCTTCATTCTTTTTCACCTGAAAATACTTTTGACAAGCTCTTTCCGGAGCTCTTTTCTTCTGTCCGCTTTTTATTACTCATATTCGTATAGGATATGAATCCAGAAATACGCAACACATACACTGTTAAAAACTGTTGCAGATCTAGTACTAACCACAGAAAAAGTTAACATATGCCAGCCGCTATTACTTTGATTACTGAAATCAGAGATGTCGCAGATGCTGGTGTCTGTAACAGTCAAATAATATCATTAAATAAGTGATAGTAAATGTATGTGGTACTTGCCAAGACTTCTCCTGGACTCCATATGGAACAAAGCACATAAAAAATTATGCTATATACATACTTTTGTCTTGTCCTTTTCTCACTTAATGTGCCTGCTTCATGCATGTCTCAGGTGTAATTCGTTCAGTCCATCAGCATCTTCACAGGTCCTTGTGTTTTCATAATCCCCTTATGCTTTGAGGAGCCTCCTTACACTTGTCCTCATAAATATTAATTACTGTGGTCTGGTTGAAATAAATACAGACACACAGCTTTGCAAGTGTGTCTTGGAACAAGTGGAAAGTTACCATGTTTATTCTAAGAAGCTGTAGTCTTGAAATCAGTATTCTGGTCGATATTTAGAATGTAAATGAAACATGGGTGTGGCTTGTGATTAGCTGGAGCAGTTGTAGGGATTGGAGCTCTCTGAAGTATCTGGCCTTAATAGTTACGTTTACAGTATTCTTGTCATGCAGTGCTTGATCTGTGCTCTTCCACCAGCCTTTTAGAGAGAATTATTTCCCTTCTGGTTTCTCATAAAATTGTATGATATATAGCATTTTAGTATCTTGCATTGAAGTGTGAAAGTTATTGTCATTGCATGATATACTCGATGGATACAGACTGAGTGGTTGTTTGATCAGTTCTACAGATCTAGAATTTTTTCCTATTGTGCTTATCTGGTTGTTCAGTAGATGACAATGCAAAGAACTGCTCCAATAACAATGGCTAGCAGACTATTAAAATGTTGGGCTCCACTCATTACTAAAGGTGGTCCAGATCATTTAAGTTCTGAAGTGCAATATGTGATAAGCCAAGACTAGAATTATCTCCTTACTATGGTTGATTTTTTTTATTAAGACCCCACATTGTTCATTAGACCAAGCTTACACCAGTACCTAGAGAAGGACCAAACACAAGCATCAAATCTAGGTATAAGCTGTTAATATATACCAGCAAAAAATTCAACATTAGTGTTCTTACACAGGTTTTGTTACTGCATGAAATCTTCTTGCTAGAATGAGCACAGTTTAGTATGTGCTTTTTCATGGGAAATAAATGCAGCACAAAAATAAACTGCTTATATTTTGAAAACGTACAAACTGCATCCATTGTGGAAGATTCAGTTTGATGTGTCTTGCACTCAGAAATGGTTCAGAACCTTGAAACTCTTCAAAATCTTTATGATATGTAGAATAAGGATTAAATCTGTTTTCAAGATTCCTGAAGTACAGCAGTGAGACACAGATCTAAATCGGACATGACTTCTGAAGTATTTTTTAACTGTTTTAAGAAAATAAGTTGCAAGCTAGTACTTGTGCTTATCTCCTTATATGATGGTTCAGCTTTAGAACTCAGTTACTAGCTATTAAGAATTTTTAAAATTGCTCTTTTTTAGCTACTAATTTACTATCAGCTATCCGAAGACAGATTGGTAGGATATAAATGAAATGCTATAATTATACAATGGAGTGGGTCACTGACCTATGAATTGCAATATCTTGTCTCTTTTGTCCTTTCCTTATATCACCCAGTCTATGGGATGAAATTGCATCTTTTTCTTTGGTTGTGTCAAGAATGAGGTGGTATTGGAAACTAGTGAGGCATGGTACAATGTAGGTGTTCATAGCTTGCAATAATTTACCCATTTTCATTTTGTTTGATTTTATTAACACCTGTGTCTCCAGGGAACACAGAGAGGAGGGAAGGAAAGGAGAGAATATTTCAGCAATAATCTAATGATCAGCACTTACGTTCCCCCCCAAGCCCTGCTGTTATGTCAAATGTCAAGATACCTCACAGCCAAGCAATTTATAAAACAAAATGCATATATATAAAGGAAGAGGTGCAGGTGGTAGAAAGATGTGTGTCATGACATGCGTACATACGTGAAGGACAGCAAGGGAGTCATTAAAAATATGGATTTTTTTTTTGTAATGCAGTAGCTGTTTGTCAGATGGTGTAATTGGCATACATCAGCGGAACCACTCCAAAATATACCTTCTGAGAAATTAGTCACTTAATGGAAGTTAATCAAAATTTCTTATAGGAGAGTAGCAAAAAATTCTTGGACAGGTTTTGGAAACAAAGGAAAACACAAAGGAAAAGTGGGATTGCAATCTGGGTGTTTGTTTCTGGAGTGTTTCTGAAGATATTGGTGTTCTGGGCAGTAGAATATGATTTGCTGTCAAGTTAACCAAAGGATTCGGAGATTTGAGAAATTATAGTAGCATTTAGGAAAAAACCTGATTTAAACATTATTAAATAAATTCAATAGCGAACTTTCAAAGTCAGAAACAAAAGAGTTTTGCTAGCCTAGTTTCCTTTTTTCCTCTTCTTTAATTGTTAGAAAACTTTCTGAGTACAATGTAAATGTATTGGCTTGACTGTCACTATTATTGTTGGAGTTTTTTCTTATAAAATAAAATAAATCTGTGCAGAGTTCTATGGAACTATCTATATTTTGCTCAAAAGTGATTAATTGATTTTGATTTTTAACAAAGCTACATTTTTCTTTGCTACTAAATAAATCATGTGAATCTCCATATTCAGGCAAATGCTATATATTTAACAAAGCTTTTCTTAAAAATCCCCTTTACATTTAATTTCTGAATGTGATTTCTTGTCTATTGCATTCACAAGACTGAATTAATACCCCTCCAAAATATTTCTGCCAGATTAAAAAAAAAATAAAATGCATACAATAGCTCAAGTTTATAGTCTATTAGGAACTTAATATCTGCAATATCTGACTGTAGTAATACCATTATTGTGGTTACATAGCCTGATCAGTCAGATTGTGGAGAATTTAAATCTTAATGTCGCGTTTTGTTCTTTGTTTGTTTTCCTTTGATTCATGTATGTAGGAATCTGATGAGAAAGAGGGATTGAAAGTGAGAAAAGGAAAGGCAGGATGGGGGAAGTCCTGTCTTGTCATAGGAGAAATTGAAAGTAACACAATTTAAGATAGTAATATTTCTTGAGTTTAAAGTGTGGAGAGAACAAATCAAGTCTACTGCCTACTTCTCATTCTGTAAACATTTTTGGTTTTTTTCCTCTTTGGTTATAAGAGTAGAACACATAACAGTATCAAGTTTGATACTTGGCAAAACAAAAGGTTATTGTAGCGAGTGTCTTAGTCTGCAGGAACTATTTTGCATCCCAATAGAAGTCCTCAAGTTGTAAAGTACTACATCAATAAAAGCATAGAATCATAGAATAGTTAGGGTTGGAAAGGACCTCAAGATCATTTAGTTCCAACCCCCTGCCATGGACAGGGACACCTCACACTAAACCATCCCACACAAGGCTTCATCCAACCTGGCCTTGAACACTGCCAGGGATGGAGCACTCACAACCTCCCTGGGACAACCCATTCCAGTGTCTCACCACCCTAACAGGAAAGAATTTCCTCCTTATATCTAATCTAAACTTTCCCTGTTTAAGTTTGAACCCGTTACCCCTTGTCCTGTCACTACAGTCCCTGACAAAGAGTCCCTCCCCAGCATCCCTATAGGCCCCCTTCAGATACTGTGAGGCTGTTATGAGGTCCCCACGCAGCCTTCTCTTCTCCAGGCTGAACAGCCCCAACTTTCTCAGCCTATCTTCATACGGGAGGTGCTCCAGTCCCCTGATCATCCTCGTGGCCCTCTTCTGGACTTGTTCCAGCAGTTCCATGTCCTTTTTATGTTGAGGACACCAGAACTGCACACAATACTCCAGGTGAGGTCTCACAAGAGCAGAGTAGAGGGGCAGGACCACCTCCTTCGACCTGCTGGTCACGCTTCTTTTGATGCAGCCCAGGATACGGTTGGCTTTCTGGGCTGCGAGCGCACACTGAAGCCGGCTCATGTTCATTTTCTCATCGACCAGCACCCCCAAGTCCTTCTCTGCAGGGCCGCTCTGAATCTCTTCTTTGCCCAGTCTGTAGCTGTGCCTGGGATTGCTCTGACCCAGGTGTAGGATCTTGCACTTGTCATGGTTGAACTTCATAAGGTTGGCATCAGCCCACCTCACAAGCATGTCAAGGTCCCTCTGGATGGCATCCCTTCCCTCCAGCTCATCAACCGGACCACACAGCTTGGTGTCATCAGCAAACTTGCTGAGGGCGCACTCAATCCCACTGTCCATGTCAGCAACGAAGATGTTAAACAAGACCGGACCCAACACCGATCCCTGAGGGACACCACTCGTTACCGGTCTCCAGCCAGACATGGAGCCATTGACCACAACTCTGTGTGTGGCCGTCCAGCCAGTTCTTTATCCACCGAGTGGTCCATCCATCGAATTGATCTCTCTCCAATCTAGAGAGAAGGATGTCGTGTGGGACAGTGTCAAATGCTTTGCACAAGTCCAGGTAGATGACATCTACTGCTTTACCCTTATCCATCAATTCTGTAGCCCCATCATAGAAGGCCACCAAATTGGTCAGGCAGGATTTCCCCTTAGTGAAGCATACTTAAAACAAAGGTATAAAACAAGACCTAAAGTAGTGGGTTACACTTTAACAGAAAGCTAGCTTTTAAAAATATATGTAAACTGAAAAGCCTATATTCTCTTTTGAATTACTTGGGTTTTGAGGTCTTAGGACTTAAAAAATAGTCTTCAGCAAAGTGTCTAAGGGTGTGCTGTACTGCAAAGCATGCTGATTTCTGAGCTAAAGTGGAAAAAGCCACCTCTTCAGTCAAAAGCAAGGTAGCAAGATGATAGTGCACTTCTGTTATATTCACTTTGAGGAGGTTTCTGGTGCCTGGGCTACTGTTTCTCAATGCACACCTGCAGTCTAAAAGTGGCAGCTCATTTAGAGTTGCCACAAGTATTTATATACCATGGCAGTACATCAGAGTAATCACTCTTATCAGATCTGTGGTTTAACATGCCTGGTTTCACTTAGTTGAAGTTTTTAATAATTGGGCTTTTTAATTGTAACTGAACATGCCTAAGGTTTTAAATAAATTATTTCAAATTGAAAATATCAAAATTTTTTTCTTTGCTTTTCCCCTGAAAATATTGCCTGGTCAAAAAAAAAAAAAAAAAAAACAGCAAACAAACCACAAACAAACAAAAAAACAACCAGCTGCAATTGTCTGCGGGATTAAATTCGGACTTGTGAATTTTCTATTGCATGAGGGGACTATGGGTAGAGAGAAAGACAAAAGCATGTGCCACAACAAAAACCAAACCAAACAAAAAAAAACAAACAAACAAACAAACAAGCAAACAAAAAACCCACAAAAAAACCCACCAACAAAGCACCTGAAAGTGAAAACTGAAGGCATAGGTAAATGGCTGCTTGCATTTGCAAGGATTGTCAGTACTGTTAAGCACTGGGTTTGTATTTCGTAAGTTACTAGTTTTGTAGCAGGCAGTGGGAGCTGAGGACTGTGGCAGTACTGTATTGAAGTGCTTTAGTTCTGTAGGGAAACTTCTGGAAAACAGGAAAGGTGGTCAGCAGCTGTATGATCAGGCATACTCTGATGTTGTCTTCCTCTTCTATCTTGATCTCCGTCTATCATCATCACATGTTGTTCCTGTGTAAATGTGTGACAACAAAATGAAATCATTTGAGAGAAGCTTGGCCCACTGTTCCCTAAAGAGCCACAGCCACATGGTGTGCAGGTGGACTATATAGCTGCCGCGGCAGTGTAGGAGGGAGGGGAGCATATTAATAGATTTAGGAACTTACATCCACTTGTGTATGCTCCCATAGTATTTCTTTCTGCATGTTGATAGCTGTCTACTTTGTGTTTCTTAATTCCATCACCCCTACAGACAGAGAAGCTTGTCTTCTCTTCTTGCAAGTCAAATGACTAACACAACAGTTTGCAACTGTCTGTGGATGATAGTTTGAAAAGTATTTCATACACCGTGTTCCAGCCATCTGTGTGCTAAAACTATTTGAATGAAGGGCAGTTTAAACTTTCATGGAACCAAGCCTCTGTCCACTTAGTTGACTTAACTAAACTAAAACTGCAATCTGCCTTTAGTGATGAACTGGTTGTAATGAAATGTTGTACTTATGGGGCTTGTCTTTTCGTTATTGCATTGTCGTGGTTTAAACCCAGTCAGCCATAAATCAGCTATGCAGTTTCTCTCTCACTCCCACCCTTCTTTCCCTCCCCCTGCTCCCAGAGGGATGGGGAGAAGAATTGAAAAGAATGCAACTCACACGGGTTCAGAGAAGAACAGTCCAGTAACTAAGGTATAACACAAACCACTACTGCAACCACCAATGGTAATAATGATGAAGGAAATAACAAGAGAAGAGAATACAACACCTCACCACCTTCCGACCGATAACTCACCCCACCCCGCAGTCTACTAGCCCTTTCAGGTAACTCAGTTACATCCTGGGCATGATGTGCTGTGGTATGGAATACCCTTTGGCTAGTCATGGTTTAAGCCCTGTCATCAAGTCAGACACGCAGTCTACTCCCCCCCCCCCCCCAACTTCTTTCTTCCCTTCCCCCTCACCCCCCACTCCCTGAAGGATGGGGAGGAGAATCAAAAGAATGTAACTCCCACGGGTTCAGATCAGAACAGCCCAGCAACTAAGGTATAACACAAACCACTACTGCTGCTACCAATAATAATAATAATAATAAGAGAAATAACAAGGGAAGGGAACACGATGCCACCTGCTGAAACGAGCCCAACTAAGCAGTGAGTGCCCTTCCGGGTAACTCCCAGTTACATCCCGGGCATGGCGTGCTATGGTATGGAATATCTCTTCAGCTAGTTTGGGTCAGGTGTCCTGAATCTGCTTCCTCCCGGCTTCCCCTCATCCCTGGCAGAGCATGAGGCTCAGAAAGTCCTTGGTCAGACTAAATGTTTGAGCAGTAACTAGAAACATCAGCATTATCAGTGCTGGTCCCAGGCCAAAAGTCAAAACCACAGCTCTGCACCTGCTACTAAGAAGGAGAAAAAATGACTTCTACTGCTGAACCCAGAACATGCATATTTCTTCAAAACAAATAAAGAACCAAAATGAACTTTACTCAGAGGATTATTGGGAGTTTTCAGAGGCTAACGATTGCTTTGCAGCACTAGGAAACAAATTGAGGTTGTAACTAGAAAATCAGCGATGGTACCCCTCTGACCCCAGTTGAATTTTGCAGAGTGAGGTGACATGCTGAACACCTCCTTCCCTAGGGATAAAGGTGAAATAATCCTGCACTCATCCTCTCGGGCAATGCTTCCACCTACTGTTACATCAAAGTCCCCAGGGTACTGAGAAAAGCATAAAGCATGAAATCTTACCAGAGCCTCTCTCGCCCACTCTTACTGCAACCAAACAGCACATCCAGATCATTTGTGTGGTACTTTTGGTGAGATACTGGCAGTGAGGTTCCAAGGGAACAGAACTGTTTACTTTTACATGGTAGCTTTTGGTGGTGGTGGTGGTTTTGTTATTCCTTACAAATTTGCTGATGGGAGAAACAAAGAAATTGGAGACTCCGAGTTTGGCAAATTGTTGCAAAAAACAAATAGGTGCATGTTGCCTAGACTGCCGCTGCTGATGGCTTATGGTCCCATTGTTTTTTCATACTGTCATCAGGAACGCTATGAATAAACATGCTTATGTCTGCCTAATAACCTTTGTATAGCAGCCTGTGCCAGGTCTGGTAACAGATGGTGGGATCTCACCGTAACTTGTCAGGAAATCAGGATATTCTTACTTGCATCTCTTGGCAGGAACATTCAAGATGCTGTACTTGTTCTGTGTCTGCTCCTTATTTCTGCCTATGCCTACCAGAATCACTGTTTCTTTCCTAATCATGACTCTGATTTTAAGGCAGCTTTGTGAGTACTACATGTCTCTGGCATGTTACAGTATGACATGCCATAGTATGAAATCTGAAGTCATAGTATGTCAGTGAAGTAACCACAGGATAATTCTAAAGATTAAATTTGGAGATTAAAATAGCAGGAAAACCAGAATTTACACAAAAAGGACAAGCTTGCTATGCTCTTAGAATTCAGCTCAAGCAGATGCTTATAAGAATCAATGACTGGTCTGCTACCTAGAGAAACTTCCTCAGTCATCTGAGCATGAGACATTATGCAAGCTTTTCAGTAATATATTGAGATTTTTTTCATCTCCGCAATCATGCCACAGCTGGTGGTACACAGGTTTGATTCTTCAGCATTAATGCTGTATTTCCTGTATGCTCAAAACCAAATTCTTTGGCTTAAATCCTTAAATCGCACTTTTTGTTTTCTCTCCCTCCCCCCTCGTACCTTATACAAGTCACTCTACCACTTTGATCTGCTCTGAAACACGCAGGTTGTATTGAATACCTCACATTCATTTCACTAACTTGTGCAACTACAGCCAACATTTTCCCAAATAACCGTTTAGCTTTCCAGCTAGAAACAGGCATGCAGTTTTGCAATCTTATATGAAAATTATTTATCTGTGACTCTTCCTGTTCTTCTGTATGGAGGAAATAACTGTAACTTTTGCCCCCAAAAGATCCCTTTTCAACAGTAAAATATATGGTCCCCTTAAACGTATATTTTTTAATGTGTTGTTTTGCATCTATGATGAAAGTTAGTAATAAACTAATAAAATTAGCAAAATTGTCACCTGTTCCTTTAGTTTTCCCTTACTTTCCAGCCCCACGCACCTCCATTCATCTTTGAAAATTCCTTTTGCTTCCAAGAGCGTTGATAATTGCTGTGTTGATTGGAAGAGGCTTGATAATGCTTAGGCTAATATAGGTGACATGCTAAACTAAACTTTCATCTCCTTCCACACCTGTACTTTTTGTGCATCAGCAACATGCTGTCAATATTGTAACCAGTAATTCTCACAGTACTTTCCTCTTGCTTATGATAAGCTGCATTTCCCAGCATTATGTGTGTTCAGGAAATTTGAGGACCCCATTGTTTTCATTCAACAGAGAATTATGTGATAAAATCTGTTCAGTCTGACTTCAGCCAAGCATCTGAACTAAAAGCTCCCTTATATGGAAAGGCAGAGAAACATCTCTTGAGTTTATCTTCATTGAGGGTAGGTACTACTTCACTTTAAAAGTTTACAATTTGGTTTCTAAATACAGTTTGGTGCTAAAGTAGGTCAGTGTCTAGCTTGTACAAACCCTGTAGAAAGGTTTAGGCTATCCTCTTCCAGGAACAGTGACTTTTTCTATACCGTTCCCAAATCTGAACATCACTCAGCTACTTGATACTGCAGTTTAAACCACAAAGGAATAGTTTAGACAAAGAGAATACAATTATGGGTCTACTGTTTGATTAGGACATGAGGGTTAGCAGGTTGACAAATAAAGTGGCTACAGAAATGCAAACCCCTAATCTTGTATCTTATCTGAATGCATTCACTTCAACAGAAAAATATCTTCATAATACATAGGAAAAATCCTTCTGTTCAGAATTTGAGGGGGAACTCGATGTACCACATTACCTGTGCCAGCTTCTAGAAAAAGCTGCTTTTCTGAGTATCACTTAACCTTTTAACCTTACCTGAACACATGGGATCTGATGCTTATTTCAATAAGGCAGTTAATTTCCTGCAATATTATAGGCCTAGTGGTCGCTGTTACGTTACAAGGGACAACATTAAAGCATTGTCTATAAACTAAAATTTCAGTTCATGAAGGAATTAAGAAAAACATTTTAACTTATAAATCTACATTAACCTGTTTCTCAGAAGCAGGTAACGTATCCCAAGGAGTTTAATTAGATAGTGTTTATAAACTGTAACTGTATGTGATCTGGATTGATTCCAAGATTGCTAGTATTATTCTGAACTGAACAGTGAGAACTCAGTTTTACTGACAATTATGATAATGCATGTGATTCATAGATAGTTCTCTTGTATAAATTTCCGATCTGATGGACCAGTGGAGAGGCGTAGTGGCATGGATAACATAAGTTGCCCCTTATGTGACTAATACTACAGAAATAATGTAGATAGCAGATTGCAATAACTATACAATATGCTGCTGATGGGAATCCATCCTCGACTGACTTTGAGTCCTGGTTAATTTAACCTCTCCCTTTTTTAGTTCAGTGCTATGAGCTCTGTACTTCAAGTAAAAATACTATCATAATTATTCACTGGGGATGAGTAGAAAGGTTCAGTATGCAAACAACAAGCACTCCAGCAGGACCGAGACTGAGTTGTCTGACCAGCTGATCTGTATATAGAGTTTGTTCCATCATGAGGCATTCCATGCACCACAAGCTCTACTCAGAGCTTATTAAAAGGGTTACTTTCTGAATTTCCTTTAGAAGCTATTTACAAGTACTCCTTCCTTTGTCCTTCCTACCACAGATGACCTTGTAGTCTAGATTTTCAGTCTAGGTTGACCATTCTCATGGATAGCTGTCATTGGATTGCTCTGCTTCCTTGACTGTGTAATGGAAATTACTAAAAGCACAAATACAAAATAATCCATCCTACTCAACTTCAGTTTTAAATAAGTTGAGGAGTCTAGTCTACATTCATCATCTCTTCTCCCTCTACTTGATAGTCAATGGAGAGGAAAAAAAATCATCTACATTTTAGGTGGGTTTTTTTCAGGTGGGATTGATCATTCGCTGGGAAAAAAAGAAGTGGAGAGATTTGCACAAGAGTCCCTCATCAACCATACTGCTACATCCTGATTAACAGTGGAGATAAAAAAGAGGTGTGCAGATTTTTGCTCGATTCGTTTCTGAAATTGTTACCCAATCTTGAAGAATAACTTCAGAGAAGCAAAACTAGTGGCTGTGTTTCTATTTCAAAGTTATGGGATGCTGAAGAAATGTGACTACATTCCTCTAAAACAGCAAAAACCCAAGGGACCTGTTGCTCCATATTTACCAGTTTAAATGGATATAAAATCCTAAAATACTTGAAATTTACATGCAAGAAAAGTTTTTTAGTCCATTTAGCCAAATCTAAATGTGAAAAATACATAGGTGGGAGACAGTCTGGTTTGGATATGACACCCATGCAGTTAAAAGGATAAACTATTAAATTCTTTCAAAGTTATTAAAGAACTATCGTAAGTATAAAAGTTAACTAGAACTGTACTTAATGAGCCATAGTGTTCCATGAGGGAAGAAGGTGTTCAAGGCCAGGTTGGTCAGAGCCTTGGGTGACATGGTTTAGTGTAAGGTGTCCCTGCAGAGGGGTTGGAACTAGATGATCTTAAGGTCCTTTCCAACCCTAACTATTCTATGATTCTATGATTCTAAGAAAGAGATGAAGCCTCTGTTACATTGGTAAATTAAAATAATCACCTCAGGCTTCTGATAATACATGGAAATTACTAAAACACAAATACAAAATTATAAATATCTTCTGATGTCAATAATTCTTAACTGGATTTCAGTTTATCAAGTTGAGTTTGCTGTCAGGACATTTTTATATGCAACAATGCAATGAGTAATCTTTAAGATAATACCTCAAATGATGAAAGTAATCAGAACTGAGGCTCCAGATTTTTAGCAATAAGACAAGAGTACGTAACTAGAATGTGAGGTGTTTGGTTTTTAGCTCCACTGTGTTGGAAATGCAATCAAAACCAGCATAACACCTAAAACAGACTTTTGGAGTCACCAGTCTAACAGCTGATGTTCAAATTAGCCTTAGATTTGAGTTCATAAAAAATGTAAATTGCTTGTCTAATATTCACTGTAAATGCTTTCATATGGCAAGCATTTGTTTAGCCAGTGCTCATGCTCTGCTAGATTAAAATCTGTCTTCATGTATAATGAAATGTACTCATCTTCCTCGTCCTTAAATAGACCCTCATATGAAACTACAGGTTTTCTTCTCTAAATATTCTGTGTAATAACAGTGCTTTGTTTTTCCTTTTCCTTAAGCTACTTATCAAAAACCTGTTCAAATATATGCATGATAACGGTTTCAAAAAGTAAAGAAATTTGGTGCTAATGGAGAAGCAACATGTGAGCATTCTTTACACGATTTTGAATCACAGATGCCAGAAATAAAAAGGCATCTTTAAAAAAAAAAAACGAAAATGAAACATGTATATTAACTACAAAACTTGATTTTTTTTTTTTTTTGGACAAAATTTCAGAAGCAGTTTGTTCTCAATCACAGTGAAGTGACAAGCATAGGTAGTAGCAAAGTCTTCTGGAGAAATTATTACTGTTTTTTGAAAATTTAGATCATATCTATGTAACAAATTGAAATAATCCCCCTAAACATAGGTTTATTATAAAAATCCATTTATGTGCTGATTCTATCTGAATACATAATCTACACAAATCCTAACTGATTTAATAATTTCTTGTGAGGGATATTTAATAAGCAATTCTTGTTTCAATCCACGGACAGTTAAGAGAAGACACTTGAGAGACATACTCCAATATCATGTTCGATGTTTTCATGACTAGAGAAAATTCTGAAGAGACAAACTAAACATACATTAGTCCACTCATTCTGAGGGCTTAGTGCTGATAACTTTCATAATGATCACAATATTAGTATTCAGGTTTTTAATATTTTTTCTTAATTTTTTTTTTTTTTTTTTTTTTGCATTCACCAGGAATTAATGCAAAGATTGAGAAATTTCCTTACACTCTTTAGCATCTTTGCTGGGCTTAGAGACAGTAAAGGAAGCTTCTAAACATTGCAGAGGGAGTTAGTGAGATGGCAAGGGTCTGTAAAAAGAGAAAAAGAGTGAATACACACATGCTGAAGATTTCAATATGTGGATACTTCTATAGTCTAGGAACAAATCTGGCTTTATTACCCACTTGTGTCTTAAAAGCTGAATACAGAACCATAGAATCAACTAGGTTAATTTAAGATGGTTGAGTTCAACTGTTACTCCAGCACTGCCAAGACTAAGCAACTTCAGTTCCCTCAGCCATTCCTCATTAGACTTATCCTCCAGGCCCTTCGCCAGCTTCGTTGCCCTTTTCTGGACCTGCTCCAGCACCTCGGTGTCTTTCTTGTAGTGGCGGGCCCGGAATTGAGCACAGTATTCAAGTGCAGCCTCACCAATGTCTAGTACAGGGCGATGATCACTGCCCTGGTCCTGCTGGCAATGCTATTGTTGATAGAGGCCAGGATGCCATTGTTTTTCTGGGCTGCCTGGGCACAAGCTGGCTCATGTTCAGCTGTCAAGCAGCACCCCCAGGTCCTTTTCAGCTAAGCAGCTTTCCAACCACTCTTCCCCAAGTCTGAAGCATTGCATGGGGTGGTTGTGACCCAGGTGCAGGACCCAGCCTTGTTGAACCTTATACCAGTGGCCACAGCTCAGTGATCCAACCTGTCCAGGTCCCTCTGCAGGGGTACCTCTCCCTACCCTCCAGCAGATCAACACTGCCGGTCAAGTTGGTGTTCATCCTCAAATTTACTGAAGGTGCACTAAATCCCTTCATCCAGATCATCAGTGAAGATATTAAACAATGCTGACCCTAACACCAAGCCCTGAGGGGCAGCACTAGTGGCTGGTCACCAATTAGATGTGACATCATTTGCAGCACTCTTTGGTCTCAGTCATCCAGCCAGTATCCAACCCAGCAAAGAATACACCTGTACAGGCCACGAGCAGCCAATTTCTCCAGGAGAACACTGGGAGGCAGTGTCAAATGCTTTACTTAAGCCCAAATAGACAATGTCCACAGTGTTTCCCCTTCAACCAGATGGGTCACCTTATCGTAGAAGGAGATCAGGCTGGCCAAGCAGCACCTGCCCTTCATGAACCTGGGCTGACTGGGCCAGATCCCTCCCCCCATTTTCCTGCACATGCTTTATGGCCTCACTCAGGATCATCTGTTCCATGGCCTTCCCCAGCACAGAGGCCAGGCTGGCAGGCCTGTAGTTTCTGGGGTCCTTCCTGCCTTTTTTGTAAAGAGGCAACACATTGACCAAACCTCCAATTCTCTGGTATCTGCCCACTAGACCAGGACTGCTGATAGATGGTGGAGAGTGGCTTAGCAACTTCCTCTGCCAGCTCTTTCAGCAGTCTTGCACGTAACCCGTACAGCCCCATAGATTTGTATGTGTTTAAGTGGAGCAGGAGGTAGCTAATCATTTCTTCCTGAATTATGAGGACTTCAATCAGTTCCCCATCTCTGCCATCCAGCTCAGGGAGCTAAGTACTCTGAGGATGGCTGGTGTAACTATAAAAGATTGAGGCAAAGGCAGCATTAACTACCTCAGCCTTTTCCTTATTCTCAAATATATGTTTAAGATTCCATCAATCAGCAAGTTTTTTAAGTTTTGGGCATTGAAAAGACAGAAAGTAACATTGCTGAGTTCAATAATGTTTAAAGAACAACTGTGTCTCTTCCAGCTGCTGTCAAGATTGGCCTTTAGAGGAAGTAATTTGTGAGGCCTTTTTTTAAGGAGAAAGTTCACCAAAGGATTTATAAAAAAATAATCTGTAGATATCATTATAAAAATAAATATAGCCTAAATTGCCACTTATCCTTCTGCTGAGCTGCTAAGGACAAACAAGTAATTCCTTGGTACCAGATTTGTTCTTGTTGCAATTTTTATTTTTATTTTTTAAACTGTGTTCAGTAGAAGCCTCCCAGTGCAGGAAAATAAAGGAATGAGGAAAAAAAGACAAGATTATAGTCAACTTTGGAAGTCTATTTGCAGAAAAGTGATTTCTGGCAGATTAAACATTGTAAATTTTGACACTTCATGTAATGACAAACCTTCCTTCTCATGGAAGCATCTCTTTCTAAGCATAATGGCAGTATTTCAGTTTTAGCATGTTATAATTAAATGGTGATCTTTACCCTGAGCAACACAGTGCGTAACTGAGGCACCTGAGTTAGAAGGCTTATTTGCCTGGGTAACACTTACATACATGCGCCAATTACACGGAAACCTGTCAAATGTTTAGAAAGCTTTGAGACATAAGCTCCCAAATTCAGCTTCGCAATACTGTGCACAAGACTTCCTGCTTGAGGAGGAGGCTCTTGAGGGATGTGCAATAAATACAAACAAACTCTAGTTACCGGAACAGGTTTGCAGTCTCATCCAGTATAACTGGTACTACTGGATCCAGATTTTGAAATGAACTAGAAGAGATCTCTGCAAGACATCTCTTCAACTGAGACACTACAATCTGATCTTTCA
The DNA here is from genome assembly GCF_037157495.1 of Lathamus discolor. NCBI lineage: Eukaryota > Metazoa > Chordata > Aves > Psittaciformes > Psittacidae > Lathamus > Lathamus discolor. The sequence goes on along the minus strand of NC_088909.1, from coordinate 16,337,549 downwards.
AGAGCTCAGTGGCCAATGCCATGAAATCCACCCTGTTGGGCATTGACCCACTGCAATGGCACAAAGCTTTTCATCAACTTATTTGCATACAAGTGATTACTAACTCCGCCAGCTGTACTGCCTACATGCATGCCCTAGCCCTGGTTTAGCATGCTAAGTTCCTTATGGCATCATTCTTTCTCAAAGCAAAACAGTTTCTATTCCTCGCTTCACGCTGATGTTGTTCTCCATAGCCTCTGATCTGCTTAAATAGCCCAGTGTAGCCATGACTAATAAACCATTTGTATTCACAGCACCAGCTTCAGGGGAAAGGCAAATGGTGGTTATCAAGGGATCTGAACACAGAACAAAACACAAACACTCAACCTGGTTTAAATAAATAATCTTTCTTGCTTCAAAGAAGGTTGAAGCACCAAGCTGTGGCTTATCCTGAAAGGCCGTTCTCTGACATGCTGACTAGTTTCTTTCAGTGTAGGCAACCACCTCCTTCCTCGCCCCTCCTTCCATTTTATTCAATAAACTGGATCCAGTTTGCTGAAAGTGCTGATTATAAATGGGAGAGAGAAAGGGAGAGAAGAGTGTTCCATATTGTTCATAGCTTATGTGTGTATTTTTTATTTATAAACAGGGATGAGCTTTGCAATTTTTAGTGACACTTTGAATCCTATATTTCCATCTGAATATTCAGTTGCTATCTGTGTAATCAAATCCATCATTTGGGGCATATTTTTGCTTGTTTCTCAGGTCAGTCATATATAAACAAGCACATTAACACCAGTTCAGCTTCCCTTGTTAAGCTGCATAATACTACTGAAATCATATATAGAAAGAAGTGGAGTTTGGCCTCTTTTTTAGGCTGTATTATTCACTGAAAGACTCTTCCAGCCCAATGACCTCCCATGTCTAATAGATAGGCTCAACTTGTCAGCTCTGCCTATCAAAAACTCCTGTTAAAGCAAATGGAAAGTTAGGGAGAGCTTTTTTTCAAATGAGGAAAATGTTAGTTGTCTGAATCAAAGTTATTACTCATTTCACTGAAAAAAATAGGGTTTCTGATTTCAAATGCAATTTGTTAGAGCTCTGTTAGCATGCATGCAACAGGCTGCTCTTTGTTGTTTTAATGCTCTTATTAGGCTGTATTTTTTAAGGCATGGAATTCACTGAAGAAAAATTGGTTGATAGAATATTAGCTAAATAAATTTTAGATAGATAAAAACTGAAGTACAGAATTTAACTTCATACATAGCTTTGCCAACAAAGTAGTCTGTAGAGACTGAGCCTGAAATGTATATGGAAGTTCTTCACGTCAGCTGGGTGTTGAAGGTTGTGTTTTATGAGTACAGTACATTAATTGATAGATATGAGGTAGCAATCAAAATGTAAATAGAACTTGGTTTACATTAGTGCCTAAGTTTGCTGTGTAGATATAATATATATGCTTTTAGGAAGCTGGACTCAATTTCAAAGCATATCTTTAATTCATGAATTGTTAAAATGAATTCCATTTGTGGCTTAAAAAATATTGTGATTAAAAAATTATGCTTTTTCTGAGCTGAATCAACTTCATAATTTCATGTTATTCCTGTATTGAAAGCTGAACCAGAAATGAGCCCTCTTTGTTCCAAAAGCATTGCTACTATCTTTAATAGTAAAAAAATGTTCAGCTGACCGATTAATTTCACTGTGGCAGCTGCAACTTTAGCAGATTCTAGTAAGCCCAACTAAGGTTAAAGGCAATATTTCTTTAGTGTTGTTGGTATATGCTTCATATATTTAAAGAACTATATTCTGGGGCACATGTTGTTATGCACTATTTCTAGTTATGCATTTATGGTTTCTATATGATATCTATACAGTGGGATAAAAGCTGTTCTGCCTTCCACTAACAGTGAATATAGGAAAGGGCACATACATAGACAGGGGTGATTTTTACTCTTATCCTGTTCAGCTGTCCTAGAAATCTCTTTCTTTTGGGTGTACAAAATGAAGTTATTTGTAGAACGTCAGATAAATTTTCTCCTCCCCAGGTGACCTGATAATGCCAGTGCCTGTTGTATGTGATAGAGAAGTGTAACAATGTACTCACTCACAACAATGATAGTTTAACATGAAGAGTCTCAACACAGGGGTGAGCGACTGAGTGGATGAGTGGCCAGTTCTCATCTCTGATGGAAGGTTCTCTTGAGGATAGCTTTTATGTGGTGACCTACAAACCTCCAATTCAGAAGGCAATTAGGTGACTATCTGGATTGTGCCTTTTTATTCTAGGAGACCGATTAGTTAATAACCCATCTACTAACATGTGGCACATACATATCCTTTCCCTTCATTTACAGCCTGTATTATGTGTGTTATTCAAAACCAAGTATTTACACTTAAATCAATGCACAAGCCTTATATACATTACTGTAATATTTACCATAGGCTGGTACTTTTTTTGTTTTCTGGAATGTAACTGACCACTTGACCACTACCAAAATAGTTTTTAAATGCCAAAATTATCTCAAAAGTCATATGGGAGAACCTTAAATAACAAAATGCTTAATTGTTTTGTAGCTAGGGATACTGTTACTAATGGTTACATTTAGTGATGGAGGCTATAAACTGTAAATCATACCAGTGTTTCCCATGGCAGAGCAAGCTGCATCCGTGATTTGACAGTGTCCTTTGACCTCTCTAAGGAAGGCGTAGTGGGAAGTATGTGAGGACATTGTGCTTGATTAGTCTCTCCCTAGTTTGCCTGGGTGGGAAGGTAATTTAAAACACAATAGACTTTGGAAATTGAAGGCTCTGAAACACTTTGCAAACATATGCAATTTTAAATCTGTAATGTGTCATCTATATCAGCAGTGGACATTGTCTTCATTACATAAATACAATTCTTCTGCTAATAACAGTGCAAAAAGGGGCTAGGCAGCATCTGCAGTTACTGTAATCCACACTTCAAACAGTGTATTCTAAAATTCTGAGAATTAAGTAGGATCTTTGAACAGAAGAACTGATTGGTTGATCTCACAATTTTTTATATAAACCATTCAATAAATAAAGAAGTTGCATTTTTTCTACTAAGTGATCTTGTGAAAAGAATTAACAGTATAGCTTGTACTTGGGGAGAATTGGGAGCTGGGGAAAGAAGGAATTTAGTTCAACTATTTTAATACACTACATCTATAAGCTAGTACCAAGACTATTATTCTGGATGTTTTCTGGTCTGTTGAGTCCTAATGTAGCTAATCTCCAACAGATAGTGCTGCCCAGGGTTCCTGTAAAACAATCGTCTGCAAACATATTTATTAACCTTTGTTATTTAGTTTTCTGTGAAGTGCGGGCTACCCTGCTGAACAGTCTACAGCATTTATTTACAATGCTGACTCCTATTAGATATCATTAGGTACACAATAATTATAATAATTATGTGCATTGCTTAGGCTACCGTGCTAAATAACCACTTTTATTCAGAAGTCATAATTGCAGCAGCTAGACTTAAAATGAAATCTAATTAGGTTTCAGTTCACCCCCTTTCCCAGATGATCTATATCCACTGTATAGCTATGAAGTCTGTCCTGCAAAGATAATTCATTTAGCCTGAAAAGGTATTATCTCTATGGTTTATCCGTTAAAAGTTATAAAACAATGAAAGGTTTGTAAAAACAAACAGACTTGTTGCGGTTGAACTTTGGAGGTTTTGTATGACCTCTTGAAGGCATAATGCTTTTTCACAGAACTATTGCAGTGGCAAACACACTGGGGGTTTGCAGCCGTAGCTGCATTAATGAACATAATAATTCTGTAACTCAATAGTGGGATATAACCTTAAATTAACTGTTGCAAGCTTCCTGAGTTTTGCAGATTTGAATCTGATCTTTATCGGAAGCTATAGTCTCCCTTCTGTGAAATTAAGAAAGTCTGCAATATTTTGAGTAATGAAAGGTAGAGACATAAACTTACACAGTGAAGAAAGTACGGAAGTGAAGTAATCCTTAAAACTACATGATGATTCATTTACTAAACCTATTTTTTTCAAAGGACAGAGCCAAGTATTAGCTGATACCTTTTCAATATTAACCATTTTCCCTGACGCATGACCCCATCTGCGCAACATGTAATCTGGCTGGCACTGGCCTTATTCACCCTATTACCATGGAACATATTACTGTATAAGAAGTCTCATTAAATGATTTCACTAAAAGTTTTTAAACCTTATATGCAGCCAGAAAGGCAAAACAAGTGAGTGGAATGGTTAAGGAATAATATAAAGAACAGATTAAGTTCTGAACATCTAACAGGTTAGAGTTCCACAGATCAGGATGGCCTGCAAATTAGTTTGGGTTTTGGAGAAGGCAGCAGGTTGTTTACGAAAGTCTGTAAGCGAATTTAAGCACCCGTGACAAGTTTGTCAGTGGTAACTTTTTGCCAGGTAGTCTAAGTGTAAGTGGAATCAGTTAGTAGTGCAGTAAAAACTATGCTCTTGTATTTGAAAACTGCAGACTGTACCACTTAGTAGAAGTTATGCTAAATGCGGCATTAAGTATATGGTCCAGTGTGGGAAGGGAGGTAGGTGTATTCATACCAGTCCTGAGGATGTTTCCAGTCTGTAATGTGTTTAGGGTGTTCTGCCAGGGCAAGAGGCTGGTACATAGCATCCTCAGTCTCTCCTCAAGTTCCTAAATCCCCACTTCTTATTCCAGTCCACTTCAAAGCGACCTGATATTTCCCAAATACTAAGCTGGTTTCACACAGCCATATCCAATTCCAAAGCTATTTTTCCCTCTTTCCACAAAGCCCCTGTGCTCCCTTCAGCTCACTCTCTCTTAGTTTTACACTGTGATGTCTACAGTACCCTCATCTGGGGGTCACAACTTACCCTTCCTTATCCCGTCAATGAAATGTGCCAAATAGGTTGCAGTTGATCAGTCTGTGGGCAGTGTTGAGTTTACTGAATTACCTCAGTGCCTGTGCATGCTCGCAAGGTCCTGGTGCTGACTTAGCAGCTGGTATGTCCTCGCTTCTGTTCTCTTCCAGTCTCTCTCCACAATGGGCACCACTTTGTTATCTTGAAAGCTAGCATCCTTGGTCTTATTTAAAGTCTCCTTAGTTGTTAGCAGCCCCATGATGTTCCTTCCCCGTCAGCCAAACATTCGTTTCTCTGTGTGTTAGCAAGTTAGAACAGTTTACTGTAGTGTACTATGTTAAGGACACACATACTATTGTTAGTTTAAACCTACAATTTAAGCATACACTCCCTTCTAAAGTTTTCAGCTAGCATTTTACAGCCTTTACTCCTTTACTCCTGGAATATCACTGAAACAATTACATCAACTCTTCGTGCAAGTTTTCTGTTTCTGTGCTTTACTCTAGTTGGCCAGTTCTCTCATCCCTAAGTGATTCTGAGCATGCATACCTATTTAATGCATGTGTATATCCGCAGGCATTTCATTTGTCTCAGTTTTACTGATTGAGACATATTCACCCAGAAAAAGATGGGTGACATGTATTAACAGGCACAAGATATTAGGAAGGGTGCAAAAGTAGAATCATAGAATCATAGAATAGTTAGGGTTGGAAAGGACCTCAAGATCTTCTAGTTCCAACCCCCCTGCCATGGGCAGGGACACCTCACACTAAACCATCGCACCCAAGGCTTCATCCAACCTGCCCTTGAACACTGCCAGGGATGGAGCACTCACAGCCTCCCTGGGCAACCTATTCCAGTGCCTCACCACCCTAACAGGAAAGAATTTCCTCCTTATATTCAATCTAAACTTCCCCTCTTTAAGTTTTAACCCGTTACCCCTTGTCCTGTCACTACAGTCCCTGAGGAAGAGTCCCTCCCCAGCATCCCTATAGGCCCCCTTTAGATACTGTGAGGCTGCTATTAGGTCCCCACACAGCCTTCTCTTCTCCAGGCTGAAAAGCCCCAAGTTCCTCAACCTATCTTCATACGGGAGGTGCTCCAGTCCCCTGATCATCCTCGTGGCCCTCCTCTGGACTTGTTCCAGCAGTTCCATGTCCTTTTTATGTTGAGGACACCAGAACTGCACACAATACTCAGGTGAGGTCTCACAAGAGCAGAGTGGAGGGGCAGGATCACCTCCTTCGACCTGCTGGTCACGCTCCTTTTGATGCAGCCCAGGATACGGTTGGCTTTCTGGGCTGCGAGCGCACACTGAAGCCGGCTCATGTTCATTTTCTCATCGACCAGCACCCCTAAGTCCTTCTCTGCAGGGCCGCTCTGAATCTCTTCTTTGCCCAGTCTGTAGCTGTGCCTGGGATTGCTCCGACCCTTGGTTGAACTTCATAAGGTTGGCATCAGCCCACCTTACAAGCGTGTCAAGGTCCCTCTGGATGGCATCCCTTCCCTCCAGCATATCAACCGGACCACACAGCTTGGTGTCATTGGCAAACTTGCTGAGGGCACACTCAATCCCACTGTCCGTGTCAGCGATGAAGATATTAAACAAGACCGGTCCCAACACCGATCCCTGAGGGACACCACTCGTTACCGGTCTCCAGCTGGACATCGAGCCATTGACCATAACTCTTTGTGTGCGGCCGTCCAGCCAGTTCTTGGAATAGTTAACTAAAGGAATTTTAATTTCTTGAAAACTCAGCTTATCTTTACTCTGGAGTGTAATATTTTGTGCTGGTATCTTTCTTCTTGCAGCACCAGTGATACTTTCTTTTTTTCATTTTGTATGATGAATTAGAAATTACAAGCATCTGAATTTACCTGAAAAGATTATATGGAGTCTGAGATAAATTAATATTTTAGGCTGGCGTGGACCAAATTCTTGTGGTAGCTGTAACCATCAGATTTACCCCTTCATATCTAAATCAGATGGACATCTGTCTTCCAAGACCACCTGAAAATTTCTGATCTTTATGGATCTTCATGTTATTCGGGATACTTAATCATTTTATTGTGGACAATGGTGTTCCAAATATGGCTACACAACTGGAACAGGTTGCTCAGATATGTTGTGGAATCTGTGCAGATTTTCAAGAGTCAGCTGCAGAAAGAAATGGCTGTTCTAGTGCTAACAGCAGTCTGTGTTTGAGTGAAGGTTTAGACTGACTGACATCCAGATTTTCCTTCTTAATAACACTGTGATTGTACAGAAAATAATGTTAATTGTTTAGTGTGGAGTATAACTCCTATAAATTGACCTGAAAGCCTCACATCTGCATATAATTGTTTTGGCATTCATCTCGAGTTTCATGAGATAAATTAGTTAGAAACAGAATACGGAGAGTAGAATTTTGGCCATCAAGTGTCAGAGTTTCTGAATGATAAAAACTTTTTGGAAAAATCTCGGCTAATTACTTAACCTTATCTGGCTTTCAACTTCAGTGCTGGCCTTTAGTGGTTGTATTTTGGGATTACTTGTTTGTTTGCTTAGTTTGGGAAAAGAAAGGAGTCAAGAAAGGATCATGACTATTGATTTTAAAAGTACAGAGGGATATCCTTGACACAAGGAAAATTATTAAGATAGAAGTACACATAGAACATTATATTTATATTATACGGTCATTCTTAATAAAAATTAAAATGAATATACTTGTCAGAAGGGAAACTGATTAAGTATATGTATATTATTATGCAATATTGAATATAGATAAGAAACAATTCTGAATTTCTAGTAAACCATTAAGAATTGTAATTGCTTGCTAATAATAAATTTGATCAAAGTTGCTACTAAGCCCTAGTGGAAAACTTGTATGAATAGGAAATTAAAACAGCACATAAAAAATTATTTAAGAAAGTCTGAATGGATGAAATGTAAGAGGATTGCAATCTACTGTTACTTTAGTGTGTTTACTTCTTTCACTGTCGTTAGCTACTTGAAAATATATGGTCTCTCATAGAAAAGGATCAGTGTTATTGTAGACAAATTTTATGATAGATGATTTCTAGAAACAGGAGAACCAAGCAGCTAATCAAGCCCCTGGTTAGAATATGTAGTCAAAATAAATCAATTATAGATCAGAAACTTACATGGTATACGTAAATAATAATAATTCTGATAATAAAGTAACATTTAACAAACATTTTACATAATTTACAAATGTAAATTAGGTAAAAAGTTTTCTGGTTTTCATAGAAGCATTAATAGATTGAGATTGCTCAAATATTTTTGTTAAATATTAAGAAATAATGGGCAAGAAAACAATAGGATTTTATATATGGTTTGTTACTGTTGTGTGGAGAGAAAGTGAAACTAATTATTAAAAGTTATATAGAAATATGAAACAAAGGCATTGCATATAGAAATAAAACTGAAGACAGGATAGATTTCTGTTGATGACTTATAAACTAGGAACTGTAAGAGTCATAGAACTGCAGAATAGTTAGGGTTGGGAAGGATCCTAAGATCGTCTAGTTCTAACCCCCCTGCCATGGACAGGGACACCTCACACTAAACCATGTAACCCAAGGCTCTGTCCAACCTGGCCTTGCGCACTGCCAGAAGCGAAGCATTCACAGCTTCCCTGGCAACCCATTCCAGTGCCTCACCACCCTAACAGGAAAGAACTTCCTCCTTATATCTAATCTAAACTTTCCCTGTTTAAGTTTTAACCCGTTACCCCTTGTCCTGTCACTACAGTCCCTAATGAAGAGTCCCTCCCCAGCACCCCTATAGGCCCCCTTCAGGTACTGGAAGGCTGCTATTAGGTCCCCACGCAGCTTTCCGTTCTCCAGGCTGAACAGCCCCAACTTTCTCATCCTGCCTTCATACAGGGGGTGCTCCAGTCCCCTGATCATCCTCGTGGCCCTCCTCTGGACTTGTTCCAGCAGTTCCATGTCCTTTTTATGTTGAGGACACCAGAACTGCACACAATAATCCAGGTGAGGTCTCACAAGAGCAGAGTGGAGGGGCAGGATCACCTCCATCGACCTGCTGGTCACGCTCCTTTTGATGCAGCCCAGGATACGGTTGGCTTTCTGGGCTGCGAGCGCACACTGAAGCTGGCTCACGTTCATTTTCTCATCAACCACCACCCCCAAGTCCTTCTCTGCAGGGCCGCTCTGAATCTCTTCTTTGCCCAGCCTGTAGCTGTGCCTGGGATTGCTCCCACCCAGGTGTAGGACCTTGCACTTGTCATGGTTAAACTTCATAAGGTTGGCATCAGCCCACCTCACAAGCATGTCAAGGTCCCTCTGGATGGCATCCCTTCCCTCCAGCATATCAACCGGACCACACAGCTTGGTGTCATCAGCAAACTTGCTGAGGGCGCACTCAATCCCACTGTCCATGTCAGCGACAAAGATGCTGAACAAAACCGGTCCCAACACCGATCCCTAAGGGGCACCACTCGTTACTGGTCTCCAGCTCCAGAACAGTTTGAAGTTTTTATTCTTAAAACACCAAGATCAAAAGAACTTCAGTGAGCAGTTTTAGTGTGCTATCTGATTATAATAAATTCAGGTATAATTATAAATAAAAGTATGAATGTTCAATAAGCGTGTCTTTGGGAGAAGCTGCTTTATGCTTTTCTATCACATAATACTTATGATAAATTTAGGTTGTAATATTTTATCTAACAGAAATCTAGAAGATTATTTTATGTATCTTCATTGCTAAAGGAATCTTCAATCTAAAACTAAAACTGGAATGTGAAGTTAGACAAGCTCAGGTGATACAAAATGCAGGTTTCTAAAAGAGAGACAATGAGCACTGATTACAGGGGTTCTAATAACACTGAAAACACGGAGAGTAGAATGTGAATATTAAAAAATGTCCTCTTTTAACCCAAGCTAAGGGCATTCTTATATAGCATCTGGCCTATGTTGTGGAGGTGATGGAAATGTTTCATGAATGCTGCAGGTTTTAGACTATTTATTTATGCTCACAAAGGGTTGAGCAGCTATCTGAAAGCAAAGACTTGTTCTGTGGAGTCATACCTGCAGGACAGATTTTCTAAGTGCCTCAGTACCATTTTGCTGGGATAATTGTGCCATTACCTTGCTAGAGGGAAGCAACAGTCTTTGTGAAGACCCAGTGATTCCAGCATAAGCCTTTGCAGGCTCACAGAGCACCTGGAAGTCTCTAGAAGCAGTGCCTGCCAGTGCAGATGCCAATATCCTCAATCAGCAGTCCTACAAAGGGAATTTAAAGCCTTTGTATGGTCTAATTCATTCAGTGACATAAACCTGAGATGGTTTAATTTTTTATTTACTGTTGTTTTTTTTTTCCAGGTGTGGATTCTCCTTCACCTCCCCCAAATTTCCAAAGTCCCTTGACATTTTGCTCTCTTATTTTTTTGAATCACACGTTTTCTCTGTATAGTTTGACTTACAGGTGGTTGCACAGAACAGAGTGAACCTAGTCTAGCTGGCATGGCTACAGTCAGTATGAGGGGCTCCTGATTCAGCAGGAGACAGTTACAAAAACACTTCTGAGGGAAACCACAGCATTAGGCAATGCTGTCAAAAACAAGAAAAAGGAAGGGTGGAAGCAAAGCCTTAAAAATAAAGTGCCTGACTCTAGTCTTGGTTGAAACTGGAGTAAGTCAGGCTGCTGAAATGAACAGTGATGATAGTGTAAATAGGATCAGAAGCGGGTGCAACATCTGACTTGGGAGGTGTCAGTGAGACCTGTGAGAGTCACAACCAGCAAGTTAAGGTGGGTTTTCTGTGACTAAATACAGTTGCAGTTCTTAATAGAAAAAATGTCTGGGTAAATCCGTGGTACACATGGCTGTGAACAGAAAGAGTGCTGATTCCTGACCTTCAGCCACATTCTGGTAGCTGTGTTTGTTAAACGTTGTGTCGCTTAGCTTAAGTAAGCATCAGTAGAATGCTTTCTGGATAGGACACTTTCTGGAGAAGAGTGCTGAACAAGCAGTCCCTTGTGCTTCCACTTTCAAATGTTGAAAAGAGAAGTAGCATTTTTGACTTTTTGTTATGCTGCTTCTGTGTTATGGAACTCTGACCACAGCTGATAACTAGCTCAAAATAATTCTATTTTAATAAGGGAAAGTTTGGGCAAACTATCTCAGGAATGCAAAATGTCATTAACAGGGTGTGAATAAATACATGATAAGCCTGGGAGCTCATAGAGGCAGCTCTTTCTCATCTTGTTTGTGTCATTGTCTATATAAAAGAGTCAAGACATAAGTTTTAAAATGGGAATGTTTTTGAATAAGTATGTTAAAAGTAGAAACACAATCAGAATGTTTTTAGAAATCCACTAGGCTATCCTAACAACAATTTCTTTTTTTTATTTTTTGTTTTTGTGCTCCTTTGTTAAATCAACATAAAGGTTTTGTAGTTCACTTGCTTATAGAGGTAACATAAATACTGAAACAGGCCTTGTCACAGGGACTTTCTTCTTGATTTTAGAGGCAGTAGAATCAGCTTGAAGTGAGCAACTTATATTCCTATATGTTACAGTGTCCCAGGGCTGCATCAGTCCAAGGAACTTATTTTGAACCATGTCTGGAAATTATTGAATAAATTTTTGAATACTTCTTCATTGAATTATAATGTTCCTTCTACGAAAGGGAGAATGAAAAGCCAGAATATTTATCCCTATGGTTTTTGTATTAATTGAATGTGTAGCTTGATGGCTTACAGAATATCTTTTTTCTATAAATACAGTTTAAATATTTCTGTTAAATATTAAAAAGACAGAGGCAAGGCACGAGTCAAACTGTGCTAAAAACTGGAATTAATATAACCACCACACCACACTCCATTATATACAAATTAGTGAAGTACATTCAAAAAGTGAAAATTACTCTCTTTTTTAAGAATTGGTCCCTGGATCTGGCACTGATGTATTTCACATCAATGACGTACATATCTTACTCACAATATTCATAAGATCTCTGATAAGAGAGTTTTCCTTCAGCAGAACAGTTATGAAAGAATACTCTGATCACTAGATAAATATTGGGGTTGTTATTTGTCAAACTAAAATGCTATTGAACAAAAAAGTCTCATCTTTTATTTTCTATTCACCTCTGTGTTAAAATTGAAGCAACTTGTACTGAAATTTAGTACTTGCTCCGATAGTTATACAGCACAGTGCACCTAATAAAAAACATGAGCAAAGACATTTTAATTTTTATGTCTTCGCTGAGACAATTCTGTTCATCCTCATATTACTAATTAAAAGTGGCCTGATATTTTTACTTCTTTAGTATGGCGTGACCATAGGTGGGGAGTGAAGCCTACAGGAACAGAGACATTCTGGAAATCCATCTGTTTTTGTGACTGTAGGCATGTAAGGTGTTACCTGCTGAAGTTTAGAGAAATTTTTTGTTAGTTGATGTAAATCATCTCACAGCAGACATTCTAAGATATATGTCCCTCACTTAAAACCCTTGGTGATCCACAACGCACACATGCTTTAGAAGCAAACAATTATAGCAGCTGGGAAATTGCATGCTTTTTCTCTTTTAAAGGTATGTAACTGATCAGTATCATTGTTTCCCACAACAGTGACTCAGAGCAGATGAAATATATCCACCTTCTTTTCTCTCTTATACACACAGAGTATATCAGCCCTCAAGGCACCACAATATTTACACGCTCATGCTCTTGTTAAGTGGACCATGCTGCCACATAGTGGAAGTCTGGTACACTCTGTCTTCACCCGTTTTATTAAGTTGTGCAAATAGAGAGATGAAATAATGGGGCTTGTTCATTTATGTAATAATTAACGGCACATTTACACTCCTAGCATATCACTGTTGATGTTTACTATTTGATCAAGTATGATGGATGCCTTGTGGTTGCAGATTCAGATTAGCATAATTTCATCACCAAGGGACCCATGAAAAGGTTCAATTATAGAGCAATCTCATTAATACCAGGGCTTGTTAAACTAATAGAAATAGACATCCCAACAGCACTGATATGTATACATGTGCTTGGAATATAATTAATGGAAAAGTAACCCATACCTGAAACAAGCTTGAACGATATGATTACATGATGCACTAGACTGAAAGAGACAAACGCTGTTACAATATGTTTGTTAGATCTGCTTAGGGAAAAGACGTCAGCAAAAATATAGGCAACTTTTCTTCCAAAATGTTAACCAAATAACAAAATATTCATCTTGTGTCTTTAAGTGATAGTACGTTTTTTTTAACCTTTTGATGAAAAGTATTTAACTCATTCTGTCCTTTGACAGGGTAGCAAAAGAAACAGTACCCTCTACACCCTTTATTGTTGGCCTTTCGGTTTTTAAGCAGCCATTTTTCTAAAGCTTGAAATGGGAGAATTTATCTCCATACAAGTTAAGGAAATTTGCAGAAGTCCCACTTTTTGCAGGTGAATGTGGGTGGGCAGCCAACTCTTCCTTTGGGGAAACATAATTCACATTTTCCAGAAAGGAGAATAGAAAACTACTGCAACTGGCACCTGTCAGTCATGCATGACAGGAAGGAGTTTGAAGTCCAAGCAATGATCTTACTTTTGCAGATTTTATAGTGACAGACAAACCCTTTCTCTCTTTTTTTTTTTTTTTTTTTTTCCAGCAGTTAAATGCATTAATACTGTGTGGGGAATTTTTTTCCCCAAAGATAATTTTTATGTGTCAAGACAATTAGAGTTCTTAGAATATTTTTCATTTTTAAAAAAATAGTTTGTATAATGATTGCCATCTTACCATTTATTTACAAATACACCTCATTTATACTGTGTGATATACCACCTTATCAGACCAACAGTGATGAGACATTCCACTTTGAATAGTTCAATGCATTGACCACCTTGCATTGCCATTTGAGAACTTGGCCCCAACTTTCTTCCTTTCACTTGAACAGAGGACCTATTCTAAACACTCAGTATAAAGCATTTTTGACAAATCATGGTGTTCTGACGAAATATTTTACAATAGATGCCCTGACAGTTCTAATAATACTGTATTATTATTAGAACTGTATCCAGCAGAGTACTAACTGCATGGAAAGTGAGGTCTATCACTTGCATGACACTTGAGTAGCAGCACATTTGGGTACAGGCAGTAGGAAAGGTATTAAATAATTTGGGTAGGCTGGATGTAAGTTACTGTCTTTTTCATAGTATGACACTAGAAAATGCAGATCCCTTCTCCCTTACTCAAAAACTTAGTAACAGTGAAGAATGTTTGGAAGCAGCTTGACTCTTATCTCCTGCTCTCATCCCCATAGGACATCCATCCATTTGATGTCCAAATGACCAAGCTCTAATTTGTGAAATGGTGAACTTCTCACTGGCTAAGATCTTGTGTATTCAGAGAGAGCTTGTTCAGAATTCAGTAAAGTGCAAATTTGTTAGTTCCACCCAAAGAAGCCCTGAGAGCCTATTCTTATTTGACTTAGTTTATACCACTTAGTAAGGAGTTTCAAAAAAAAAAAGTGAAAAGCCACTCTCAAGCAAGAATAAGAGTGTCAACACAGTCATGCATCTAAGAAAACTTTCTCTTTCAGGCAAAGTCTTGTGACACAAGAACTTTGGCTCTCCTTAGAGGAAAAACTTCCAGATTTTGGCACAATTCTTCCCAATATTTCTCCAGTCCAAATGGCTTTAGTTCAGCCTGGCTAAAAAGCCAAAACTGATCTCTGCTCAAGAGAACCATGACTAAATATCATTTAATGTGAACCTGTTTGAAAAACAGTGTTGAATGATCATCATAAACACAAGGTTGCAAGCTCTGAGCTCTGCCACTGCTCTTCATCTGCGTTGTGTAAAACTTCGGGTTTTTTCCCTGTGTTATAGTGATGATAATTCATATCCTTGTGCTAAAACCCTTCCTTATTATATATAGTGGTTTTAGGCACTATTGAAAAGAAAAACAAAACCAAACAAATGAAGAAGAAAAAAACCAAAACCCCTATGTAAGTTTAGGAATAATCACTCTTTAGCAGTATTAATACTTCTCTGTATCATAGACTGTAGTATTACTGGCTCTCTCAATGGGATTTTTTTCTTTGCTGACTTCAACTAAAATTAGCTTTGGATTGTGCACTTTGTATGGTATCTGATGTTCCTATGATCAAGCTCTTAAAATCAGTTAGAACTCCTAAAAATCTTGCATGTCTGCAGAGTGATGTAGAAACGGTAAACTGCAGCAGGGTGTGGAAATAAGTATTGTAAGCACGGCCAGCTTCTGAGGCAAGAACTTTTTGGCAACCATAACTAGCTCCAGTAAAATGGGTCCTGTTCCGAATACAATAACTCTCTAACAATTCATTGTTGAATCCCTCATTTCCTTTGAAGACCTAATTTTTGCTTAGATTAATTTTTATGCTGATGTGTATATGCTCTGATTCCATCACATGATTTTTTTAAATCTACAATGCTGCATTTTTTATCACTTCTGCTAGCCGATTTTTTCTGCAATTTTAAGCAAAATAACACAATTCCAAAAATACTTGAAAGCTCATGAATGACTCATACTGTATTTCAGTGAACACCATAAAATATTCAGTGACTCAGAGTGAGTCCTAGCACAAACCGAAAGTCCAAAAAAGACTCTATTGTTCACGATAAAGATGTACAAAATCTGAAGACCTAAATCTTAAATTAGAAGGTTTTCCTGCTTTAGCAGTTGTCACTTGTCAAAATTCCAGCTAATCCCTGTGTGGATTTTTAAAACAGTGTAATGCAACCTAATAATTTTATAATGAGAAACAGTGTGTTTGCTACGTTAATTTCAATTTGTAATGTTGATTAGATTCATGCAAGAGTGTAATGATCTGGAGTGGAGGAATACATGACACTGGAAACTTGAAACAGTTTTCAAAGCATAAAGCATCTATGTTACATAGTTCTTCTACTTAGAATTACAATAGCAATGTAGCTCACTTTCTCAATGATTCAGCTTTCATGTTTTTAACACCAAAAGCTTTTATTCTCTAGGGCAAACAGATCTCTGCATAGTCCAGTGATCATGTCTCTGGTTGAGTGGCTTAAGCGGGAAATGACTTAGAATACCCTGATCAGGAACTGAGAATATCTAAGGAATGAAGTTTGCTCAGGCTTATTTCGCATTTTAAAAAGGCACTTCTCTATAAATTATGCACACTAATGTCAGCTACATACATGGGTATTTTTATTAAACTTCATTATTCCTGACCTGCTTTTAATCTAATATCACTTTGCACTAGCACACATCTATTGATGTGAATAAACCAACATCCATGCACCAGTGCCATAAAGGAAAGAAGAACCAGTCTGTCATCTTTAAAGATTGTGTATTTACTTTTGAACACAATGGTATTTTGAGGTGTGGCCTTTCACACATGCAACTTTAGTAGATTGTGTCCTTTCTGAAATTATGTCATCACACTGCTTAGTAAGTCCAGGAACAATTCATCTGGTGCTTAGGTGGTGATAACATTTGGTTTGGGCTGAGGTCTTGATAATGAAACAAAAAGGGTATTGAGAATCAGGAGGCTGTTCTGCCTTGGAATTACCTTTGGAGATGAACAGGTACATCAAAGTATCTTTTTAAGAGGGCTGAGCATAACAGGGATTTGAAGATTTCATTAGAGGACTGAGTTTGTGTTTAAATGTAGTCTTCAGAGCAGATAGAAAATGGTAGATATGAGACTAAGCAGGTATCACAGGAAACAGTGGCACTACAATGCCATATTAGTGCACCCAGTAGAGTCAGAAACGTCAGTGTAACAGAGCAGGTATATTTCTTATGTGTAGATTTTTTTAAATAAAAGGTCAGCAGCCTTGTGCAGATGACTTTTAAATGAATCCATAAGCATTGATACATTCCCTGCAAAAGGTGCAGTATCATTGATCACAACTGGGATTCATTGTTATTAAGGTTTCAACATTTGTATTAACAAATCACCTTTGCATCATAAAAATGCAGAGGGTTGATAGGCATTAAGAAAACAGCTGCATCATAGTGAGCAGCCAAGAGCACAATGGGTGTCAATAGGAGGTAAAACTACTCCCGCTGAGACAAGTGAAGAAGAAAAATGAAACAGTAGGATTTGTTCCAGCAGCCCTGTCTAATTGTTTATTCCCTTCTCATTCCATCCTAGTCACTTAAGGGCTATGGCTTCTGTCATTTAAAAGCAAAAACAAAGCTTGGGCTGCTTGGGGTTTCTCTCACTGTAAATGAGTGGAATTTGTGTGTTGGGAAGCTATGGGCAGGGTGATGGCATGTTACCTTTTCCTGATTAGCTACAAGGCATTTACTTCAGATAAGTGCTGTGTGAGCATATGACCTCATAAGTGGCCCCAACCAACACTAATACTCTACTTTAGAGAAGAGATTAGACTCCACTAATGGTGTCACAGCATGAAATAAGATGCAACATATTAACTGGGGGAGAGGGAGCAGAAGGTGGGAGAGAACTGGAGGGGGAAGGGAGAGACATGACACTTGGAATGGAAAAGGGCAGCTTAAAGGTACAAAAGAACCCAGTGACAGCATAGGATATCTGTAGCTCCTGGATATAAACAGATTTGCAAGCTTTTCGTGTAGAAATAGACAATGTAATTACGAATATTAAATTACGAATACTGACTTTCCTTCACTGCAGCTGGCGCCCAAAACTTGGGTGTCTTGGGTGTGCTTGGCAAGTGCAGGAAAACCCATGCACACCCCTGCTGTAGCTGGGCTCCAGCAAGTGACACGGGACTTGCCTAAAGAAGCAGGTCTCCCACAGCTGCAGCTGTGCCATTCTGTACTCATTATATTGGTTCTATTAGCAGAAAACTAGAAGCTTCATTCAAATGCAAGCTGACTTGGGCCTACTTCCCTCAAAGGCATGTTTCTCCTTCATGGTTATATCACAAGCTGCAGAACTGGTAGCATTGAAGCTACTGTGCTTCTCGAGAACAAACCAGGCATTCCCCATCATTTGCAGTAGGATCTCTTACAACTACAAGACTCATTTCATAACTGAAACAAACAAAACCAGTTTTAGTCAGAAACTTGCTGTTAGGTGAAACATACCTGATAAATTATGTTAACACTGTTATCCACTTAACTGGGGAGAACTGGAGCAACTTTTAACAAATTGGTCAACAATGTTTTGTTCAAATATTCCCTCTTGGTTCTAAAATTAGTGAAACCTGGCAAGAGAATTTCTGCTCTAGTTTATAAGATTTCTAAATTTTTGGAACTCATCACACTTGTGCTGACTACATTTCCTTGCAGGCTGGGGTTAAATGGTTAGGTCATGCCTGTGAAAAATATTTTGGCCTTTGTCATTTCTCAGATTTTGCCATACTTATCAAATGGGATCTAGCAAATGAACAGATTGAAAAAATACTGCTCTGATACCTATTCACTTTCAAGTCTGTTATACTCCCATTAGAATCTGCTTTTACATGCTAGGAACCTGGCAGCACACTGTGCATTGCATATTGTATTTGCCATCTGTCTTAACCTCACATTTAACTGGGTAAGTAAATTCTTAAACTAGAATCTAATTTATACGAAAGAAATCTCAAAACATAATAAGGAATTTCTCAACTTACGAAATATGTATGTGGTTTTGCTGTCTAAGCACAATTTAAAGTCCAGAAATAGCTTAACAGGGTAGCATGAGATAATGTTTTTCTGAAAGCTGTGTACTGATTTCACTGTTGCTTACAAGCTTAGAGCATGTGATTAACAATACACTACCTTTGAATAATAGGAAATTCTAACTAGAAGACATGTTCATCTACTCTTGAAGCACTAAGGTGTAATGATGTAATGTTGCTGATGATCTGGGGAGAAATCCAAGAGTGATCTGCCTCTTCATAGACCTCATAGCAGCCTTTGGACCTCATAGCAGCCTTCCAGTATCTGAAGGGTGCTGGGGAGCGACTCTTCATTAGGGACTGTAGTGATAGGACAAGGGGTAACAGGTTCAAACTTAAGCAGGGGAAGTTTAGATTGGCTATAAGGAGGTAGTTCTTTACTATAAGGGTGGTGAGACACTGGAATGGGTTGCCCAGGGAAGTTGTGAATGCTCCATCCCTGGTGGTGTTCAAGACCAGATTGGACAGAGCCTTGGGTGACGCGGTTTAGTATGAGGTGTCCCTGCCCATGGCAGGGTGTTGGAACTGGATGATCTTAGGGTCCTTTCCAACCCTAACTATTCTATGATTCTATGATTCAGCAACTTGTATTTTTGGGGAGGTGAAAAGTATAGGTGTAGACTAAAGCACAGATGCTGATTTCTATTCACTTCTCCCTCATACATATATATATGTACATACACACACACGTATACAGGCATAGTTTTATATACATGCACATGTTTATAGACATATGTATGGCACTGTAAAATGACAAATAATCACATAAAAGGTTCTTTTTAAGAAGAACATTTAGAGTTCTGAGTAATTTCCGAGTTGGTTCTGAGACAGGGCATGACCTAATGCATCCCATGCCTACTTACATTCAATGAAGACATTCATGGCTTCGGAAAGATTAAAAGTTGAATCTTTGGTTGCTCTTTGCATAGTGACAAAGTGAAAATGTAATATACCCTCTGTGGCAATGGTACCAGTTAGTCAGACTCCTTAGCCTAGAGAATTCACTTTTGTCTGAACAAAAAGTCATAATGTCAGTTGAGGCTATCAAACTGTTTTCATTAGAAAAATGCCTCCTCTGCAGGAGGATTCACCCATTCATTTCTACCTCAGTTAAAGAATCAGTGGTTTTCTGTAGTTAATGTTATTGAGAAGTTGGGTGTATTTAACAGTATACTTAATTGATGCTAGTGGAACGCAGGACAGTTGCGCATGCCTACAACAGCTGTCATCTTGACTGATAAGTGTGCTTTAATGTAACTCATACCTAGGCTTGGTAGGATTCATGGACCTAGCTGTCGTGGTTTATACCGAGCCACACAGCTCATTCACTCACTCCCCCCACCTTTTCTCCCTCTTTCATTCCTTCTCTCCCCCACCACCCCCCACCACCCCGGAGGGATAGGGAGGAGAATCAAGAGAATGTAACTCCCACGGGTTGAGATAAGAACAGCCCAGTAACTAAGATATAACACAAACCACTACTGCTACCACCAATGATAATAATGATAAGAGAAAATAACAAGGGAAGAGAATACAATACCACCACCGAATGAGTTCGACCCCTCCGAAGAGGCCGTGCCCTTCTGGGTAACTCCCAGTTACCTCTCTGGGCATGACGTACTGTGGTATGGAATACTCCTTTGGCTAGTTTGGGTCAGGTGTCCTGTCTCTGCTCCCTCCCGGCCTTCCCTCGTCCCTGGCAGAGCATGAGACTCACAAAGTCCTTAGTCAGGGTAAACATTACTTAGCAACAATTAAAAACAATCGGTGTTATCAGCTCTGTTCCCAGGCTGGAAGTCAAAACACAGCGCTGCATCAGCTACTAAGAAGGAGAAAAAACTGCTACTGCTAAACCCAGAATACTAGCATACATAGGCTCAAATTCCCTGAGGAGCATATGTTCATACCTGTAGTCCTAGGGCAGAAATTGCAGGGCTTCAGTTTCATTTGTCTTGTCACATGATTTATAAGGTGTGAGCAAGAAGGAAAATGATCCAAGCTCAGTGATGCAAACCCTGTTGGAGGACAGGGAGCTTTGGATTTGCATGGTCCAGTCCAGTTGCCTAGGTACTTTATCCACTGATTCTCAGTGAAAAGAGGAAAAGAAAGCAGAACTGGTTTCTGCATCTGAACCAGAACTAGAATCCAGAGAGCACCCTGCAGAGTGTCACCTCTACCCAGCTACCTCCTGCTACCGTGTAGCCAGCTTTCTTCCAAGGGATACTAAACACCCTCAGTACAAGGTGAGCAAGGACTGGATTTTGCCATGTCATGGGTAAATGCTCCAGCTACCAGATAGTGGTATAAAATAGAGTCAGGAGCACAATGTTCTGTGGGAGAAGTTATATTCCACTGTAATCATAACATTGAGTTCATCAGAGGGGCTTTCAGACGCGTCTTGTTTTCAGTATGTTCCCAGGGGTTTGTTGGCCCATAGGTTAGGGCAGTTAGTGCACTGTGTTCAACACACTGAAGTGTGGCATAACAGCCAGGCTCTTGGAGAAGTTTTAGAAGGCATCTGCTACTCAGCACTGTTTTCTCCTTACAGATTTTTTAGCATGATTCTGTAGGCTTTTATAGGAAAGGATGCTTCTCAAAGTTCTCTGGTGACTTCAATATAGGAAGGCAGTGAATATGGCTGTCTCTGAAGTCACTGTACCACTGTTTGTGTTCCAGCTTTTCTAACAAGTGCATAGCTGGAGCAAAGTCTGGGGTGGCGGGTCCCAGCTCTCACTAATCTTCTGTGTGACCTTGAGTAGCACATTTAGACTATGTGATTCACCATCTTTGCTAAATTGAGATGATGTTTCATAGTTCCTGTACAGAATCCAATTTCATATGAGACAAATCAACTCATGTTTTATGATATGAAATGCAGCATAGACAGCACATCTTCCCCATAGTTTTCAGTTTCAGGAAGACATTGCATGAGGAGTGTGTCAAAGCCTACTGTTACTCCTACTGCTATAGATTTTAGTCACATTTGGCTTTCTTTGAGGGACTGGAAAACTAAGTCTTGCTGTAGTTAAAATACTGATTTCATTGTCTTCTAATTTTCTTCTCAGTAATGCTATTAAACAAGTAAATAAAAAAAAAAAAAAGCCATGAGATCTGTTGTTGTAATTTCTGTGGCAGATGAAGACAGAAGGCTCTCTACATGCAATTTGTAAGGTTTATGTATTTCTAATTCAAATTTCATAAAGCCACAGAATTAGAGCATCATTCCTGTGGGATACACCACTTCTTATTGAAACTCCATTCAATATATCTGCTGATAAGAGCTGATCACTGCTCCCAAGACTATTTGAAACACTGGCCACTGACCTCAGTTGTTACCACCCTCATTTCCCAATATGCCACAGATTTGTACTTACACTCTCTCTGGGAGCTGTTGAAGCTGTGGGAGGCTGGACGTGACATTGGCTATGATCCCAGTGCCCTCACACATGACCCCAATCAGCTTCGCTACAATTCTCATGATACCCACAGTGTTTCCAGATGGAAAGAGTAAAATAAATGTTACCAGCACAGTCCAAATGGAAAAGGGTTATTTTTTTCCATAGACAGTCTCTGATGGTGATACACAGGAATTATTAATTCATCTTTTTGTATCAGAATAGTTTCATTTAGTAGAGCAAGGGAAATGCAACAGGCTTACTTTGATTGTCAGATTCCGTTTTTCCTTTTAAAATAGGAAATAATACTAAAAAGAATTATCAATACTAAAAGGAATTATACTTTATTTTTAATGGAATTTTTACTCCTCATCCGATCTCATGGTTTATGATATGGAAGAAATTGGTCATTAAACCTATAGCTGGTTTAGCTTCAGCTAAGCTAAAATGATAGTTGTATTAGAGGAGACGCCAAGTCACAAGTCAGGTAATAGCGAACAATATTTTCTCTCTAAAAACAGCTAGATGAGGCTATAGAGGCACCTTTTAATAACATGGGTAAGAACATTTCATAGTGGTTTTACCTATTTTGCAATGTTTTTATGTACTTAAAAAAACCAAACAACCCTCTGCAGAAATCAGTGGAACATATTCTGCATTTGGATTAGCGCTCATGAGTTCTCATTTGGCCTTCAGGATGTAGATATGCCTGGATTTATTCTGTAATCTGCCATGACTAAGAGAAAGTTTTTGAATAAATCTATAAAAAATAATATCTTTGATTTCTCATTAAATGTAATGGCAACTTTTAGAGCTCTTGAGCTCTATAGGCATTTTGATTTACACTTTTTTCCATCGTTAGAGGCAAAAGAGAACAAAAGTAAAATGTGATTAATTTCTTAAAATCAATTTTTTTCTGACTCTTTTGACAAGGAAATATGTATCATTGTACTTCTAACAAAATGTGCTTTCAAGTTAGGTATTTGAAGTACTCTGAAACAATATCATGTGAGGTGTCTAGATAATGCTCACCTGCCATCATCATGACTTCATCTCAAAAAACTCCCAATAAAGTAATCTGTGCAGACTGAGAAAGAGATTTTTGCTTGTTTCTCCTGATACCCCTAACTTTTGGAGTATTTTATTAAAAGATGAATACTGCTCTATGTCAGACAGGTTGGGGAAAATAAAACCAATATAACGTCACACTGTTGTGACGAATAAAAGAACAGACTTGAACTTCACACATTCACTCTACAAAATTGTTTCTTTATGTCATGATAGATTGGAAAATTTGAATAGTGATATATTGTGCTGGTAGCCTGTACATCTACGTACACCAGCCTGGCCATTAACAGGACAGTGTTCTTCTCAGCACAGGTCCCATCCCTGATGTGATGGAACACTTTTGAGGGCTTGATTAGGATGTCTTTGCTCCATAGAAATTCAGACTTTGCTTTGTCTGCTAGGATTACCAAGAATGTCTTGAATTAGTAAAAACCGTGATAAATTGTTCATCTAATTACCTATAATTTTTAATCAGCTGAGCTAACATCAAACATGTTTTATAAATATACTAACAGCACCTTCAGAACAAATTTGGTTTATAGGTAGTAATTAAAATAAATATTTAATCTGTCATTGCACAAATAGTGGCTGGCTGAGCAAAACTGTATTAATCATCTCAAAACCATGATGTAAGTAACTGATCAGCTCAAAAACTAAAGCTGCTATGGCTTCCCTATAAATTATGTAGTAGCAATCTCACTAACATCTTTCCAGACACACTTTTCCCTCCTTGCTGTCTTAGTAAATGCTGTGGACACAATGAGAGATTGGCTCTTCTTCATACTGATGAAAGCAGATATGGGTGAAGATTTTCTTTGATTTGCTGCATTCAAAGTTCCATTAGAGATAGCAATTGTGGGAGGTGTTAAAAGATCAGAGCTTCTTGATAGTCACTCAGTTTGTTGTGT
Organism: Lathamus discolor; assembly: GCF_037157495.1. Taxonomy (NCBI): domain Eukaryota; kingdom Metazoa; phylum Chordata; class Aves; order Psittaciformes; family Psittacidae; genus Lathamus; species Lathamus discolor. The sequence goes on along the minus strand of NC_088909.1, from coordinate 16,313,682 downwards.
TCAACCTTAGTAGGATAAATAAGGTAGGCAGCAACTGAAAAAGAAACAGCAGCTGTACATTTTCCTTGGCGCAACATAGGATCTTTAGTTGCAAGTATGCATTCTCTTCTATTAAGGCAAAGGCTTCTTGTTATATATTTCTCTTTGCAACAGATCTTGAAGTTTTGGCATGTTGCTTAATTCAAATAATCTCTGCTAAAGAATCTTTGTTGATTAAATGAATTTTCAGTTCAGTTTACAGTTGTAGTGATGCACTACTGAGTCAAAGCTGTATGCCAGCTAGATAGTTTACTGATTAAATATTTAGTGCCTGAGTTCAGACGTAGCTGTGCACATATGTAATTCATACTGTTAAATAAGACTAAGGTTTAAAAGTTTTCAGGATCAGGAGCTGAAACAAGCATTTCTGCCCTGCTCCTACTCTTCTCAGCCCCAAACCTGTGATCCGTGAGATAATGTGCTGAACTATGGAAAACTGTCATCATCACCTCACTTTTTATTTAATAACAGTCAGGTATTTTTACTGCCAGATACATGCTGAGAGTTTGATGGCATTTATATGACATACAATGGCCAGTAAGATTAATCACAGATCTGTGTTCTTTAAAGATACCCATGAGAACAGATTTCCGTGTCTGCTTTCTGTGTGTAAAGATAGCTTTCCCAACTGCAATCCACCTCACTGCATGTTCTTGAAAACCTTTCACTTTTAACATATCTTCTTAATAAAAATGCTTCTACTGACAGTGAAAAATTGAGTCAATCAATGTATTACCAGCCCACATTTCCATTGCTACCATCTAGACTTCAGAGAACCACTACACTCAGCAAGAGGCAACGATGCTATTAGAGCCTGACAAGGGTGTGTTGAAATATTTTGGCATAGATTGCACAAATTCTCTTATACTTTTATATTTTAGAATGAGGCTTGCAGTAGAGATAATTAAAAAGTGCTGGCTAAAAGGGCATAACTGGGATAAGTCTGAGAGACCAGAGAGAGAGCAGAAATTGTGAGTGACCCAAAGACAAATAGTTGTGTTCCTATTAAGGATAAAAGAAGCAACAAGTCCACCACCAGAACCAAGCAGATTACAGTTCTGGTGGTGTTTCTAAAGGACTAAGAAAGGTAAATCAATATCTTCACCTCAGATGTGGCAACTTTTAATAGGTCTGCCAGGGATGTCAGCAGTGCTACCATCTGGCTGCATTATAGTTATGTGGTTCATTTCAAACACTTCAAGCTCTGTACTGTTCTAGCAACAAAACAACAATTGCAATGGTAAAAGTCCTAAAAATGAGCAAATCATTTTCTTCACAGTATCCTGCTTAAATAGGAGCTATCTGGTCACTCCTTCAGAAAGAAACAGTGCTCCTGCAAGCACTTTTTTGAACTTTTACAAGCAAGCTCTCAGGCTCCTTTGTGCCTGGCCAATAGAGATGAACTCGAGTGTATTAAGGTCTCACTAAAGATACTTGCATGGAATGCTAGATGAAAATGCTGGATATATTCCATAAGCAGACAGTCAGATAAAGGTATCTTTTTTGTCCTACTCCCTGAAAAAGAATACTACTTTATTGCCATCTAAATCTTAAACATGCAATTTTGGGAAATACTTTGGAGGAATAATGCTTTTGCTTCAGTGCAGTGGTGTAGAATGGGATGGCGAGAAGGAAATTGGAACATTGTTAAGCTAGGAGGACCTACCACTTGTGGTTATCCTCTGAACTACCACCAGTTTGGGTACCTGCTTGGCATACAGAAGATGTGAATTCAGAAATTGAGCAATACAGGGAACTGCAGTTGGATCTCCAAATCCCTGAGCATTTTTTTAAATCACCACAGTCTTGGCTATTGCAGTGTGAGCCTGAAACTTCTTGTGCCCCAGGCATCAGAATTCCCATCCTTAGTCAGCAGCAGCTTACAGCTCTGGCTTCACTGCACAGACCAAGCGTGCGGAGGTTGGTATCTTTACAGTCCCATCCACACATTGCAGGATTCAAAAGCCCCATGGTGTGAAGCACCTGTTCTCAGCAAAAAGTAACCTCTGTAATACCAGAGGGAAAGCTTGTATGCGACTCTCACTGCACAGCCTGAATTACTATCGTAACCCACAGTAAGTTATAATATAGCAGTGATATATTCAGAGCTGGCTTGGCCTTTTAAAATGCAAAATAATAGTCAAGTAATAATTAGGTGCATTTGAGCCTGTGTGAGAATAGCCAAATGTTCAGTCTGTTTTTCCAAAGCTGAAGGTCTGCTGTGTACATTACAGTACTGTTTAATAGTGCACACACAATAGTCATCTAGCTTAGCCAAGCACCAGTGCTGAGTCAAGTGTGCACTCCAAGCCCTCGCTTCCTTTCTCATGGCTCTCTTGCCTTTGAAGTTAAGCTGCAGCATGCTCAGCTGTGCTCAGCAGGAGGGCTGGAGGTTTGAATATTCAGATTTCATCTCTGTTTATAGAGGGGGCTTTTGAGATGTAGGAATTCTGTTACATTGTCCAGTGTCTGGGGGAAGGGTTGTAGAGGTTGTTAATGGGTCCCGAGGAGCTTCAACCATTATACTAACCACTCTAGGCCCCTTCTGCTCATGCCAGACATTAATGGCCACATGGACCTAGATGCACGATATCAGGTACTCTTAACAGGCCTTTTTAATTGCATCTCTGATTTTATTTCTGGTGTTTCATAGTGGCTGCATGCTGCAGCAGGCAATATTTAGTCTATTCAGTTTAATTAGTGATGGTTTAATGTTGTTCTTAGTGTACTCTGCAGTAGCTGACTCACACATGAAGTCTCCTTGGTTTCCATAAGGGAAAAAGTATGAAATTTGATATTTAACATGGAAGCCATGGATTTTCTAAGCCCTATGTGCTTCTTAACCACACGTAGTACTCCCATGTAGACATGCGTGCAATAGCCCAATTAATGAGTGCCCAGAAAGGGAAAACAGATGAGTGTCTACTTGCCCTGTCATTTCATTCCAGCTCCGGATAGACAGAAAAGATCTAGCATATTCATACTGAATGACTCAGGAAGAAACTGTTTAGGTGTGTCAAAGTGGAAGTCTGGAAACTTGTGTAATCCAGAAAACTGCTGCAAAACTCTCATGAGATGTGCAACAGTAGGTACTAGGATTGAGTCTGCTGCTTCTGACAGAATCGTTGTGTACCTGTACACAAAGTATGCTGTGGTAAAAGAATGCACCCCTGTCTTGTTTGTTTCCTGGAGGGCCCCTTTTTCCCATTACAGAAAGTTGAGCAACTTTCAAGCAGTTAGTGCAGAGCTATGTGCACAGCCAGAGAAAAGGCAGGCTTGCCAAGCAGCTTGTCTGTCTATAGAGAATGTCACTTTCTGTCACTGCCTACAGTGCATCTGGGGAGTACCTGTGAAGCCTTTCTGCCTCTGGCCCCCGTGGCAAGCTGTAGTCCTCTCCACGGTTATTACTGCCCTTTTCCCTCTCTTGTGGGTAGTTGTTTCCCATTCTTTATCAAGCACCGATAAATGAGTGAGAAGAAAAAGAAATATTGAATTGGATGAGTTAGTTTACCGCTGGATAATTCTAGGGTCCATGCAGCATAATTAAGGGTCAGTATGCTCCTTGTTACTTAAGGTCACTTTGTGTGTTTGAAGTTGCACCTTAGACTTCCCCTGCTCAGGAAGAAGTGTTATAAAAGAGTGAACTGACCTATCCACCTCTTCCTAGAAACCCACTTTAGTTTCTGTAAATCATGGGCACTATTCATTAGGAAATGCTGCACAGAGCCACATACTGTTACAGTGCTATACAGAGCAATTTAATATATTTGCATAGGGTGTATGCTAGTCTCTGTGCCTTTCCTTGCCTCTTCTGTTTTATCATATAGAAAATAATTAAGCAACCTAATGGTGAAGCCCCAAGACAGGTGTCATTTACTGAACATTACCATAATGTAGCTTCAGTGTCTCGCAGAGCGGGCTTATATTGAGGCAAGTATGAAGCGAGCACCTGCTATTAAAAGTAACACATTAAAGCAGGATTCCATCAATTTGTTTCTTGGTTCTTTTAATATTTATAAAAGTAAATTTCTTGAGGCAGAAGGGATAGCAATGAAAGGAAGGACAACTAACATCCGCATCTTCTCCGTGTGATTAGAGTATTTGCATCAAATACTTTATTATGAAGGCTGGAGAACAAGAAAAGCACATTCAGCGTCATATGTTATGGCACAATCCCTCTCTGGTGGAGCAAACAATGGGACCATTATACAAGCTGACATATTTTTTGTTTCTAATATATTCTGCTTCTTTGTGTCTGTGTGTGCTTAAATAGCAGGCACAGATGTACTGTTTCCAAAGGTCTTTGACTTGTCATGAGAATACTGTCTTTACCATTAAAATAAATTGATTACTAGTGACAATGTTAACTATTATACAAAGAACACAGCTCTGGTGGGCTTTGTTAGATTTTAAAGAAAAGGTGATTATTTCTTCCTTATGACAGTTTGAAAGGTTTGCCATGTGGATATGGAAAGATTTTACTCATGAATATGCAGAGGTATGGCAACAGGCTGGGTAGGCAGATCTTTAAATTGACCGTTGGCTGTGATTGAGGAAGAAGATGAAATAAAACATGAGACAAACACAAAATATAAAAAATCAGTGCAGAAGGTGGTTGTTAAAATATTCAATGGTAAGAATATTATGAAATATCAGCTTTGGAGTATAATATCTGATTGATAACATAATTACAGGGAAAACAGTGCCAACTGGGATGATGCACAGCGCATCAGGTTCATGGTAAGTAATTATGCCTAGGGATGATTACTTTGTGCTATGCTCTTTAACCCTCTGAACAGTGGCATCAGAAACTGATCTATGACACAAGGTAATATAAGTTTCTTATAAAGATGTGTTGCAATTTTTCTGGGAAACATTATAGTTTTCTGAAAAACCAACAACCATACCTGCGACCCATACAGGTGTTGCAGCATGTTATAGGGCTGAGAAATTAATGGAAGAACAGAGTGGAAAAAAACAACAGCCACAAAATACTTGCTTGTTATACTACAGTGCCTTTTCAGATTGTTTTCCTTTTACAATGTAAAAAATCAGAAAAGACACACCTAGAGCAAAGTTTTTACTAGAACATTTACATTTGTGCAGGTTTCTGCTGTAAAACATACTTAGAAAGTTCTCCTTCCACAGATCTCATGTTCAAATAATTCGGGATCTTTTCCAATCTAATTTAAACCGCTACAAATATTTTGTGTAATGAGGTTGGAAACTATCCATTTACTCCCCCTAGAAAATGCTATGAGTTCTTCCTTGACTGCTTTTCATATCATGCTGCTAAACACCAATTTAGAACAGAAATCAGGCTCCTTCTTGATTGCAGTTCAATTCATGCTGTTAAATACTAGGTTAAGTATCAGCAAAGATTCTGCTATACAGGCTGCAACCTTGGCCTCCCAAAGCCATGGGTGCTAATTTTTACATAGGTTGCATTACTAAAATTAGATCCAGCCTATCAAATCCTAATTAAGAATACAGTTCTTACTTGATCATACAGCAAACCTTCCCATTTTTATTTAGATGGTTTTTTAGTGATTCATCTAGTATTAATGACACCTATGTGTTCCTTTGGTACAACCAAATGCCTCTCTTTTAAATCATTAACTCTTGTTCAAACATCTATGACATCTATTGCACTTCTATCTAATGCATCTATTAATGCATTTAATCTTCCTCCTAGTTAGAAGACTTTTTTCTAGATTAATTCTTTCTCAGGTTATGAATGTTTTGATTTTCCTTACTGTTCAAAATGTTAGTAATTTTCACAATTGGTCTTCAGGTCAGGGACGAAGAAAGAGAAAGATTCTTTCCTAAAATCTAAATCTTTTGGAAGTATCTTGCTGATGGGGCATCTTTTTTTTTTCCTATTCTTGACTGTTGAATCCCTCCTCGTGTCACATAGTCATGTCTACCCCATTTCACATCAGCACTCTTGGACTTGATTCTTGTCATTACCCTAGCACCATTTTTCCCTACCTTGTTTCCTGCACAGCACCTCCAGCCCCAGCGTCTTTGTAAGCTGCTCATAGCATTCTGTGTGAGTGCTCTACAGCACCTGCTTGTGGCATACTCATTTCTGAAAATAAGCTTACCAGTGACATTTGCCTCTTTCCATCCCAGAAATCTCTAGGAGAGAACATAGCATGTTCCTATATTCATTCTGTGATCAGTGGTGGAATATGATATATGGCAGAAGCTGCTAGCTGTGACTGCTTGCTTCTTGACAGAAATATGTTGTACATAAGCAAATGACCACAGACCAGACATGTTTCAATTTCACAGCCTTGTCCACCTTCTGATAAGACAAATATCAATGAATCACAGCATGCTAGTTCTGCAGAGAGTCTCAGCATTATTTCAGCAAGACACTCTCTCTAAGACAGTGTAAAGCTTGATATTTGAAAGTGTCAAGAATATGGACAAGCCCTGGAAGCCTGTGATTCTTTGCTCCTTTTGAACCAAATTCTTACTCTATAAAAGCTTTGTTATACATAGCAGATGTTCCTGAAAAATTCTGTATAGTTCAAATGTAGAAAAACATCCAGATTTATTACTTCATTAGGATATTTCATTTCTTATCCATGTCACAGGAGTGTACATGGAAACCCCACCAACACTCATCACCTTTAGGAAAAGGTTTGATTATAAATTTTTTATAAGTAGGTGGGGTTTTTAAGGCAAATTATTAATCTAATTCTCAGACCATCTTGAATCTTCACTTCTCCCAGCCCCCTCTTCCATGTTGCTTTTAAAACTTCAAGTGAATTTTATTGCATTTTTATTGGCCATAGAGATAACTCCCTATGTTTTAGGAAGACTGGGTTTCTTAAATTGTACTTCACTTCATCATCACCCTGTTCTTCTGGTACTTATCCAGCCTTCCTTAGGTGTCCCTCCACCTGGTTCTTTTCTGATTTTCAAATTCAAATCACCTAAACTCCTTCCCATGCTCCTACCTTATTCCTAATCTGACTTCATATCTATGTTGACCCCATCTCTGTTGACTGATGCTCTTAAAACATAGAATATGTCATAAATAACAGTATCGGGTGACATGGTTTAGTGTGAGGTGTCCCTGCCCGTAACAGGGGGGTTGGGACTTGATGATCTTAAGGTCCTTTCCAACCCTAACTATTCTATAATTCTATGATTCTATTCTAAAAGGAACAGGTATCCAGCCAAAGAAAGGAAGTAAAATTCTCTGATTTTTTTGCAACTTTTCTGTACTATTCTTCTGATTAATAAACTTGCTTTACTCTGTATGTTTTCAAATCACTGAGAATTTATTATACAGAATGCAAAAAGCATCTTACTGAAATCCCTTAGAGACTTGGACAGGACAGACCCTAAACTGAATGAAAAATGGAACAGGATATTAAAGGAGCATGAGACCAGGTTTGCTTTGACATAGCAATTTCTGATCAGTCTTTATGTATCATGTGGTCATATTTGTAATGAAAATATTCTCAGGAAGTAAAAGAAAGCATAAAATGTTCATTCAAAGCCACCTACCACCTACACATATAGTATTAATAGAAAGACTGATATACCTAATCAGGGTTCACATTTCAAGCCAGTAGGCCTAACAGCTTCTGAGATACAAGTAAATGAAAATTCATGATTCTGTATTGTGCCCAAGAGCCAACTTTACTGCTATTGCCATATAATTATTTATAGCTGTAAACTATCTAATGGAATTGCTCACCACCACCTTACTGTATGTGGTAATTGATGTGAAGTGAGGCATAGCGTCCTCAGCTGACCCCAGCGTACTGAAAGTCAGATGGATTATATCTAACTCAATTATGATTGATATTATCAAAATCCGTGAAGCACAACATGGTATAACAGGCTTTCTAAGTGCATCTATTGATTGTTTCTCTGTGTGTGCGTGTGTGTGCGCGCATGTGTTTTCCAAGTTCTGTTGCAATGGAGCTGTCTCTAGGGAAAAGAAGAGCAGTATTGCTAACAATTTCCATGTGTAAATATATATTTCTGATGGCTTAAGTTGCCCGCATTGCCTCATAGGAATTACCAGAATTTGCACTAGAAATGCCCAGTTTCACTGGCTAAGACTTTTGCTACAATAAGAAAATTCATCAGTATTTTTGGTAGGGTTGAAAACCAAAATATTCTGTGATCTGCTTAGCTGTGATTAAAGTAGAACAAGCACTCCTGTGTTCCCATTCTTGATTTTGCTGCCGTTGTGCCATTCCTTCAGTCTGTAAGAGCACAGCAGTGACTATGCTGTGTGCAAGTATCTAGCCTTATATCCTGTCTCCTGCACGTTTGCAAAAAACAAAAGCAAAAGCAAAAGGCTGAAGCAACCAAATTAAAGTTTCCTTACCACATTCATTGTACTATTTCCAGAGTTCAGAGACTGCTGTTTACATCTGTATCCCTGTGTTTAATAAGCCCTGATGGAGGTTTTTTTGACTGAAATTTCTCCAGTCACTTCTGAACACATTTTTAACATCCAAATATATTATGGAAGTCTGCTTTGATGAAATAATAAACATGTAAATAAATATATATTTCTATATGCCTGCTGTTCTGTAATTTCACCGATTGCCCCCTAAGTGTTGTTGTATGAGAAATGGTGCCTATATATTCTCAATTCATCATCTCCACGTTTGAGGCATGTTTTTACATACTCCTCACAAATCCTTCCTTAAGCTTTCCTTTCCTAATCAAAGGGATACTATGTTATTTTTCAGAAACCACTCTAAAATGTTGCTTGCCCGTATTATTTTTCTCTATGCTATTCTGTAATATCATGTTTGCAATTGAGCACAGAAAGGTATTCATGAATCAGAGGTGCTGTGTATATACAATGTTTTTTTTTCCATTCCTCGCCTAAGCATTGAGTTAATGTTTACTGTCCATGCTGTCTCTCTCATTTTGCTAAGTGATTAAATTATTTAGAGTCACATACAGTGTTTCTGGCTTGAGGTATTGTTTTCTCCTCCCTTCCCCCCACCTATTCAGTGTTTTCTTTTGTAAGCATGTTGTCTCTTCAGCTATTTTATTACCAAGTTGCTCAGAGATTCTTTTCCAAGCCTTGATCAGTTTAAGTTTTGACTGTTCTAGGTAATGTTCTACTCACAACTAAATTGTGGCCAGAATATGTACCCCTCTATACTCCAAGTCAGTTATGGATATGTTACAGCACAGATCCTAGGAGAGAGCTCTATACAAAGGTACATTCTATTCATGATGGCAAATCAATTATTTAGTCATACTTTAGTGACCACCATGTAAGATGGATGAATTCATATGCTATGCTGGAAGAGAGACTTTATTACTTTACCTGCCCTTTTTGTGATTTTGTTTTTAAGTTTTGTCATGGCCTGGAAGCAGAATACTTCATTCAGTAAGGCTTGGGAATTCAAAAAGTCATCCATCTCACTGCTATTCTGTGGACTGGTTATGCAAGGGGCATCTAACAAGTCCATTTTTACAACATTATGAAGTTGCAACAACTGAATGTCTAATCACTGTGCAGTTGGAAAGGGTTGTCTCCAGGTACTGGGCAGTTGATAGGAAAATTTACAAAAACATTCTTCATGATATTATAATGGGAGGTCTGGATGGCTTCATAGGAAATAATAGAATTCCAGGTATTAACAATTTATTTATTTATTTAAATAAAAGTTCTTGTTATTCTTACTATATATATATTTTTACTTATAAAGTAAACATTGCTTTTATACTTATAAAGTATATATTTACTTTCTTTATAGCATTTCTGTAATGTTCATCCTCTTTTCCTCAGCCTCTCAGGATTTTCCCAGGACCGTGCAACGCAGCCATAGGGCTGACCTAACTGACCTGGTCTTTGCTAAAAGACAACATCTGGGCTACCAGATGTTAGATGTTAGGAAGTTAGTTTAGTAATGTTGCTCTCTTCTCTGTAGGAATATACTTGGGAGATTGCAAATGCATCTATACTCCAAATATTGCCAACTGAGCGAAGAGCAGTCCTTAGTTATGTGCAGCTGTTACAGTATTAAAGTAAATTTACATTTGCTCTCCCATCCTACCAGACGGGCCATACACCAGAATTCTTGAAGAGATTGATCAATGTGAGTTCTTAGGCCAGTGAATTTCAAAACCACAGATTGGTTCAGATTAACTGTTAAAATATGAAATAATATAGAAAAAAAAAATAGTTTCTTATTTCCTTCAAAGTAATTTTATCCATAGAAATAAGCTAAACACACTATCCTTTATCGATACTTATATGGAAAAATTAAAAAAGTTGAAGAGGGTGCACTGTAAACACTACTTCCTCTCTTTTTATAGCCTTCAACTTTTAACGAAAGAAATAAGCACCATTATTAGAAGATTCAGTATCCATCTCACAAGAAATTCACAGAGCTGTGAAGTTATTTGCTTACTGTTCTTTTTTCTACAGATGTACATTTTCCTAATAATTTGGTATGAGAATGCCTATAATGCACTAAGACATGTTGATAGGATGCTTGGTTTCTGTGTCTCTCTTTGAAACAGCAATATACTACTTATTCTATTGTTATTGATATTTAAATCCAAATAGAACAGTATTTACATAGGCTATATCCTCAAAATGTTCAGCATTCTCTTACTTGCTCTGTCCAAAGTTGTGCATTTTGCTTATACAAAACTCTATCTTAAAGAAAGGTCTTTTGTTACTGTTAAAGAACATTACCTAACCTAGGAAGTGAATGAAGTTGCATTTCCTGACTTTGTTCATTTAGAGCAAAACCATTCTGTCTCTGAGTGAGCCATCAAGGGCAAGATGTCTATAGCTTACTTTAATATTGACTCCAAACATCAGGTAGCAGGTAGATAACTGGCCATGGGATTCTGAAGCACTTTAGCCTGGGTAACTTTTGTGCTTCTATGGCATATGACACAGAGTTCACATGGTAGTGGCTGACCCAGTGTTTAACAGTGATTCACTGCTGGAAATAGTCTTTGAAATTCAAAAATTCAAGCCAAGCCTGTTTTATGGGGACTGATAATGCTGTATTAGTTGCTGGAAGTTAATGAGGTCCTGTGTTTGAGTACAACCAGATTAAAATGAAAAACGAACCACATTACATTCTGTTTCGACAATTATTATCAGTTGGTTGTAATATAAATATGTAAATTTTTCAGCTTGAACTTTAACATCCTCTGTAGAGACCATTCATCTCTTTAAAGTATTAATTTAAGTTGTAAAAGGATCCATACATCATTGCATGTCATTTTGAAAACAAATATTAATCAATTTTACACTCTGAATTGCCACTGTGCAAGTTTAATGTCCGTTATTTTGGAGCAAGTCAGTGGCAAGAAATTTACATATTCATTCCAAGCTTAAGAAATCATATGATAATACAAGTACAACAGAAGAAATTCAAAAGACTTAAGACCTTATCATCATCCCTTCAATGGCAAAAAGCCTGCCTTTGCATTCTCAATGCATTGGTATGCAGATTAGGAATATGTTTCTCATTCCTATCAGTATAACCTTGAAAGCTGGTGACAGCTGAAGTGTAGTCATAAGTTTTCTATTCCAACAGAAAAATAGAAAGAAAAGGCAACAAAATGAGTGTAAAGGATACAGCAATTTCAAGTTTTATGATAAGCTTTTTGATAGTATATCTGACTACTTAGCTAGACTGTACCATGTGTGTATGTAGCTTGAAACTGTGTTATCTCTAGATTTGGCTAGAATTGCAATTGCAAGTGCATCTTTGCTATTAAACAAAAGTTTATATTACTGATATGACAGAGCTAAATCTATCTTTAATTAGTTAACATTATAGGAAATACTTGAACGTGTTTTCATGTTAAATACTGTGAAGGATACCAATTTTTATATCAACTGTCTCCCAGAGTAAGGAGACAGTTTTCCCTTGGAGAGCAAGCAGCCCTAGACAAACACAGCGCTGAAGGCCTTGTCCTACTGAAATAGAAAGGAAGCAACATCTGCAACCCAGGTTGTTTGCTTGTTTAATCATAGAGACTTAATTATTATTTTACAGTCAAAATGGAAGTAGGCGAAGACAGAAGATAAAGTTAAACCTTGCTAATGCTTTTCCATTGTAGGTGTGTATCTTCACTCAAGTCTGAGTATGTCAATGGGGAAGGTGAATCTCAGCTAATGCCAATGAGGGTGCTGCTCCCACTTGAGTAAAGCAAATATCTGTTCTGGTTAGAACTGGACACTCCAGAAATGCCCTTTCTAAGCTCCAAAACAGGTGGAGAAAAGAAAGCAGTGTAGGTATTCCCCTCATAATTTGTTAATTATGCAGAAGCAAGCTTTGACATGATTAGCTTAGCAGAGGTAATACATAAGCTCCCTCTAGTGGATTATTAAGCAAGAGTTTGTGGAAGCACACTAAACATTTTCTGTCACTCAATGTGAACATGAGAATACTATAGGCACCATGCCGTTCCCATGTTTCTAGCTATCTTTTGTTATCTCCATCCTCCTGCTTGCTACCTCAGGAAAGTATGTGAAAGAATGCTGGCCATAAACCTACAGTTACAAAGCAAGACTACTGTGGCATTTTCTGGGTTGTTCTTCACTGGGTCACTTTGATTGCTGCTTTAGAATACTGATGTTTCTTAATCATCTCCCTTTGTTTTCTGGTTAAGCGAATGGGTGAATAATTTACAACACATTCTCCGTCAATCCAATATATTGTGAAAGGACAGTTGAAACAATACACACACACTCTTCGTTTCATAAATTTGTCATTACAGCATAATCAGATCATTTGCACTTATCCTGCTTTTGCAAGGCTAATTCTATATTCCAGAAAAATAGCACACTTGGTTACACTGCTCTATCTCTTAATTTTCCTGGCTGTTTTCTTAGACAAAAACTGCAAAGGAAATGTGTGAGGCACTTGTGTTCCTTGTTTGAACAGTTCATGCAAGTTGAAGGGAAATCATAAAGTTTACACGTGGAAATGGCCAGATAAAAACACAACAGTGCTCAGATATGTCAACTGGATTTGGGATTATAACAGACATGTAAGCAATTAGGGTATTTGCTGGTTCAAAATACTCACATGAATGAACCCACATTATCTTCTGAAAAGCATAATAATATGTAATTGCAGTAACAATTCCTCTTCCATTATCTCCTAGACATCAACAGTGTGTACGTTCTATAATATCCTGCACAATTGATAGCAGGCAAGCTCCTCAGTAAAAGAAATACTCACAGATGTGGTAATGTCCCAACACTGTGGCTGCTACCTAATATTAAAGAATTACAGTAGAAATGTTTCAATAACAAAGTAGAAGCATTTCAGTTTTTATGTGGCATAGATTGCCATAGACACTGCCAAGCAGCTTTATAGAGTTTTAAATCTTCATTCAATGCCCCTTTACATCATTTGAATGAAGATTTAAACCTCAATAAAACTTTCTGAGTGCTTGTGACCATCTTTGCTGTATACTAATCAAAGTGGGGTACAAGCAGACAAATGCACTCTGGTACACCTAATGATCAACAGTTTATCTAGTGACATTTTCCTTTGTATGATGAGTTGTCTTACAGGCTCTTGTCATGGGTGGTGCAGCAGTAAACATAGAAACAGGCATTTATATCCAGTTTTTATGCAACCCTGTAAAAGATTGCTTTCGGGGGGGAGGGGGGGCGGGAGAGGGGGAAGTGAGGTGGCGGTATGTGTTTTTTTCCCATATTTTTCCCATATGTCATGTTTGCTTTCTCTATAACTGCTTTGAATTAATTTCTTATAAGGAAGATATTTGGGAGAAAATAATAAAAAAGAAATTAAAGCTAATATATATATAGAAACTTTCCACACCATCACTGCTCCATTTCCTTGTTTACTTATTAGCCTCCAACTGTAATTAAGGTATTACATTGAAGTGAGTTTTGGCATTGAATTAGAAACATAAATGAAATTCAACAACTACTTAAGATGGGAAATTCAACACATGCTATTGCACAAATGCAGACACCAGCTCTTACTGAGCAGGATGTGAAAGAAACTTCACTGTGAGAATATGAGGTTGGTAGTGTGTATGTTTTGTTTCAAAAATACAGCCATCCACTTTGAAAACAGTCTGGAAATGAAATAGTCAGTGAATTGCGGGGAGGATTTGGTGTTTGGATCCTACTGAAGAGGAAGGTGCAGGGCCATTGTGTGGGTCCGAGCTCCCACAAACTTGAACTTTAGAATCCCACCACAGGAGATTCTTTATTTTTCATTATGTTTTTCTTTATATCAAGGCTTTCTTTCAATGATTAAAGTCTGTGAAATTACTTCCCTTAAGCAGTTACCTGCAAAGAAGTATACATGTGGAGCCATGTAGTTGTGTACTAGGACTTTTTGTTTAGAACTGTCTCTTATGTACTTTTCATGACTGCTTTAAAACAGTGTTCTTTGTACTGATAACAAACAGTAAAAAGCAAAGCTTCATTAGTAGGGCTACTAAGAACATAGTGTGGCAACAACTTTCTATGAAGTATAAAATTGTTTCTGTGTAGCCCCTAAAAGCTACAAAATAAAAAAGTCTCTTATTTACAGTAATTGATGCTGCCAGGAGATTTAAAAGTTTGTAAAAGCAGTAGTTATGGTGTGAAAATCAAGCAGTGATTTTTCTTCCTCATTTTTTTTAATGTAAATTTTAAAGACCAAATGTTGAAACTGGTCAGCCCCTCTCTTCTTGGCAGTCAAGCTGGTTTTTATTCTGTGAAAGCCAACATCCAATCCACAAGGCAAATGCATCAGTTACAAAAGCCGTTGAAATGGGGCTTCTCACAATGCCCTGATAGAGCTGTTTGTGTAAAACACATCATGTTTTACTAAATTAAGTGGAGATCAACTGATTCTTTGACCTCATTTTGAGAGAAATTATTTAATTTCCAGTTCATGTTGTCAAGAGGTGCAAAACTGGATGAGCTCTATAGAAGAGAGACCCTTCTTAAAGCACCTGGGTGTGTGTCTGCCTTGGAGAAGATGGGGCAGCAGTAGCACATGCTTCTTGGTGATTTCTGGTTCAGAACGTTAGCACATTGAACATACAACAAGCTTCTTGCTTGAGATCAAATTCAGCTACAGTTTAATTGTGTTGGCCCAGAACCTGTGATTCACTCCAGTGCTGATATTCCTGGATGCTGCAGGAGACACCACATTTGGAAAAGCTCTCACTTCCAAGAACCCTGTCAGTCCTATACGGTCACTGGCTGCCAGTCCTGCTTCTCCTGCAGGCAGAGCAGTGAGCCAGTACTAGGGCTTGCCCTGGGAATGAACTAGGAGCCAGGAGCTGAGAGTGGAGTAAGTGGTATTCTCAGTATGGTATTAGGAAGGAATTGCAGTATTCCATTGTTTGTCTTGGGTCCCATTTAACCCTAGCATGAGAATGCCCTGCATTACCCACTGAAGTGACGTGGTTTTGAGAAAAATCCTGTTACGTCATGGACCTGTTGGTGGCCGCAGTTTCACACAGCTAATGAAAAGAGAAACAAAGAAGTATGAAATATGTTGCTTGTGATGAAACGTTTGTCCGTTCTGTGTTGCAAATTTTTAGTGTGTTGCAATACTTCTCAAAACCAAAGTACCAAAATAAAGACAAGCCCAAACTCCCCCACACTTCTTTCAGCTACAGTATCTTGAAAATAAGAGCACGTGAAGGCCTTTTTCTCCAAAACCCCATATCCTTGTCATAATCTGTTACCTCAGATTTCACCAGTGGAAAAACAGGCCTCAGGGTTCTGTCTCGAGATTTGCAGCTAAAAGATGAGGGTAAAAGGGAAAAAAAAAAACCAAAACGTGTATTTCCCTTTTGGGTTCAAAATGAGAACTGAGTTTAACATAATTTCTGACTGATTGATCCCAAGCAGGATGTTAGGAGGGGGATGTTTTAAGCAATATCATCCCTTCCTTTCGTTTGTGTTTGTTTATAAATAACATATTACCTATATTAAGGTAAACTGAATCTATTAGACAATTACCTAAGGGGATTGTGAAACTGGGGTCTGTATTATAAAGCAAGTGAAGTTATGACAGCTGTGACCCCAGAGGAATCAAGGCTGAATAAAGACTGTCTCCATTGCAGACAAATGATGATAAAGTGATCCTTTTAGCCAACAGTCAATGGAACCTGACAAGGCCAAACCTCCAACTAATGAACAGCCCAACCTTTGCTACCAGGGAGATGTACTGAAAGTTTAATCTCAATAAGCATCAAAATACATTTGCCCAAACATTTTTAACAAAAGAGTGGCACGTATCGTTAAATAGCCTCAAAGTTAGATGAGTAAGGAGGAAAATAGGAGGGTGGGGGTGTATGTTCTTACTGTATCACAGGTGCACAAAATTGCCTTGATAGAACAATATCTTATTTTTCTTCTAAAATTGAATTTCAGATGGTACCTACGTCACACAGACCTAATAATACAGAAAGCAATTGTCTCAATGATTCCTATTAAATCTGTGCATTTCCAGATCCTTATAGAGTAATGTCAGTTACAGAACAATGTCAGGCTGACGGACGCAGCACAGCGTTAAAGAAAAAAAATCATGCACACAATAGGCCAGCTGCACATTAATAAATATGTAATGTTTGATTAAAAATATGGATCGTATTTTTCCCCCCAATTGCTGACTACCCCTAAGGCAGAAGATGTGATCTGGCTCCCACTGATGGGTTTATTTCTTGCTTGCTTTGAAAATACAAACTAAAATGTTTTCCTGTCCCAGCTGTTTCCCATTGTTCATGTTTATCAGCTCAAAGGGTGAACGGAGGAATAAAAAATACGCTCGCATTTCAAATGTGCCAGTCAGTCAATCTATTGTTAAAAGAAGAAAGCCTAATTGTCTGTGCTGGCAAACTTCTTTTTGGTGAATGTCCAGTTTTTAAGAAAAGCTATTCAGCTGTGCCATTTGTTTAATACATGCATAAAAAAGCACATAAAATCACAAGTTTTCTGTGGGATGGGATGGGGGGGTGGGGAAAATCACATCTATAAGTTATAACCTTGAAACACAGAAATGATGGCATAAGTAATAGTCCATGGATTACTTTTTTTTAGTTCTTTATTGGTCTGAATAAATGGCTAGAAGAAATTTCTGTAGGGTAAGAGCTAATGATGTCCTAAAACTGAAATTGGCCTCCTTCTCTAAATCTGACACTTTGCACCTTTGAGAAACAGCAGTCCTATCAAATTACAAGCAATGCAGTGGTTAAAGTCTTTTTCATTTATATTCACTGGAGTTTTGTGTTTTTATTTAAGCTACTAATTAAGCTACCAATATTCTTCCTCACTTCCCAAAATCTAACCATTCAGACCCTCATCCTAATAAAAAATGGCAATCAGGATGAGGAGATCAGGAACTACTTTACTGCATAGGAAAATCTTCTGATTGTTTCCAACTCTTCTGATAATTACGCAGCTCTATCCTGTCTTTGACTTGCTCTCCAGCTTATGTTGGCAGTGCTAGTCTTCCAGTTTTCAAACCCAACTCAGATAATCAAAACTGACACTCTTTTTATACTATGCAAATGAGCAAAAATTTTATACACAAACTACTATACTGATCTGTGTTAGTCCATCTATCTGTGGCTAGCGCTGTTTTTCTTTGAAATCTTGAGGGAAGGATCATCTTTAGTTCCTCAGTTGTACAGCACCAAGCACGAAACAATTTTACAGTCTGAAAAATAAAAAGCAATCATCGATATAAAAAATTACTGTGATGCTTTGCTTGGGATTTCCCTGTTTTGCTAAGCTTTTCTTCTTTTTGATGCAGGAAGAAACAAGTAAGTGGCATTATCATCCAGCTATCACCCCCTTGTGACGCTAAGATGAGATGTCACTCATGGCACATTGTACAGATCTTTCTTACATGAAGAGTTCAATAACTCCTCATGACATCTAAATTACCATTCCTGGGTGTCTGGGTTAACACCTAACAGAAATGAATAAGGCAATAAGGTAATTGTCCCAGGTATGCTGCAGATTGAAGTAGCTACTTTGGTCACCCTAAGCTGACATTTCCCTAGGAGTTTGAGAGTCAGATGCTGCCTAAAATTGGAAACTGGGCATCTATGGATGAGTTACCTCACTCGGTAAGCTGAGGGCTTAGAGTTTTTCTAAGTCTGCCTTTACTAAGTGTTACTGGCATATATGAGGTATTTCATACTGGAAAGTACAATGAACTGGTTCCAGAAAGACTTAGCTCAGAGGTGATCAAGACTAAACAGTGGTTGGAATACAGTACTAAACCTGCCTTTACTTGGTGACAGATGTAGACTTGGTCCTGCATCTAGATGTTTGTGGGTCTGTCTATGAACTAACATGAATGTGTCCATTGCCTACAACTGCACCTCACTGTTGGTCTTTCAGTATCTCTGACCTCTGTGCACACACACTGGCAGATTTGTAATGGACATATTCCTTGGAATCCCTGGCAAGTAATATAACACAATTTCAAGGACCAGCAGTGGTCTGCGGAACACAGTTTGAGAACCACATTGTTGAAATACTGCTTCTGCAATTGTTAAACTTTCTTATCATGCTAAAAATGCATTGATGTGCATTTTTGTTTATAATAGATGATATTTTATACCTTATATTTTGTTTTCTGTTCACTACACAATAGCTCATATATATATATATATATATATATATATATATATATATATCTGCCAAATGTATAACTGTCAAGTCAATACAAAACCCAAGCCATCATTTTCAGTGAGCCATATTAAGTTAAGGAACTGGAATGGTTATGGAGAAAACATTAAAAATAAATACCAGAATTTAACATCAATAGGTGGAAGGGGAGCAGCCAGGGAGAAATGACACATGGCTGAATTATAACTATTTATTTGGAGGATTTTAGTCTTTGGATTAGGGATGACTTGGGCAAAATACTAAATACACAGCTCCAGAAGAGCAGAGCTCCTTGTGACCCAGGCAGGTATCAGGTAAATGTCCCCCCCAGCATGAGTTTTGGTGGCCAGTGAAGCAGACAGATGTGCTGGGAAGGGGTGAGAGAGGAGCCTGCAAATCCTATTGGAGGAAAACAAGCTTTCCTTAGCTCTTCAGGAGCCCCTGTATTAGAGTTACTGTAAACCAATTCAGTCTCTTTCTGTTTTTAAAATATATGGATAGCTGTGTTCTCTTCTACAGAGCATTCAAACTGCCACAGCTGGACAACGTGTATCAGTGAAGGCTGTAGATGTTCAAGACAATTTCTATAAACCCACTATTAGTATTCTGTAGCTTCACTATTAAATTGTAACAGACTTCTCCATTAAGGATGAATAAAAATTTTGGCTTAAATTCAGTAAATGCTGAACAGCTTAGAAGGTTTTGGTTAATAGATTATGTGCTCATAATCACATCAGATCTGCCAGATTTGGCAGATTTTGCAATTTTTATTCCTCCGTCACTTCTCCCATGAAAAAAACTGAGTTAAAAAGACATCCTAGAGTGCTATGACTCTATATTGACATTTAGGGCCTGGTCCAGTATTTGCTTACTAGGATTTCTCTGCAATGATATGGTGGTGTAACATTAATAGAATTTCTTAAGATCTGATAATGTGCCAAGAAATTGCTCTCCTGAAAACATTAACTCATACTGATTTACAGTAACTGAAACTCCAGATGTTGCTGGCTGATGATGTTCCAACAACAGAGATCCAGGATAGAGCTCCACTGTCCTGTAATTCATGTAATCATTTGACTCAGTCACTGTAGGCCTAAGAAACAGAGCAAAATTGAGCAGAGCTCCATTTCTTCACGTATGCTCAAGCCTAGTTCAGAACAGTAGCAAATTATGTCTCATGTAGGTATTAGTCAATACTATGCATGTGAATATGACTTCACAAAACCAACAGAGACCTCTTATTTACTCATCTGAAATAATAGGTCAACAAACATAGCAAGTGTTAGAAATTGTCACTTCTCAAGTCACTTCTTTGGACATATATACCCATCCACAAAAATCAAATGGTATGCCTAAATAACAATTCACTTTGACCTGACAGAGAGGAATTTGCAAAATGATTGCTTAGTAATCATTACTATTTATTAAGTAAATGTTAGCTATTTTTGACTTTTCCAAAACTGATCCACAAGTTGAAATGCAACTCCTACTAGAAACACTCTAAAGTAAAGCCCCACCTAAATAATTGCCACCGTATTTCAGCCAGACACTAATTTTTTTACAGAATAACAATAATTTAAAAAATTCTTTCAGCAGATCCTTCCTTGCTTTAGAAGAGTATTTTTAACAATAGATTTTTCTTTCATTTTCTGTAAAAAAGGTAAAATTTTGAAATTTTCATTTCAAAAATGAAGCTATTTTGTATTCTTTGTCTGTTGGAAGACAGAATATTTGGCAAGACTTGGCAGAATGAGTGGTATTATTGAACTTGTAATTGTCCAATGTCATAGTGTCCTAGGTGGGAAGTCAATACATTATGATGTCCCCCAAGCTAAATTAATGTTAGGTGTTAGGCATCCTGTTTGAAATGCCTTCCTGAAATGTTGCATATCCGGCATCTGGTGATTCAGAAGTTAGTAGCAAAGACTAGTTGGGTGCTTTGTCTCCCTAGATAAATCTGTCTCTTCATGGTTATTTTCTGTTTTCACTCTGTCAGACCTTGTGGCAAAAATTTCTGCTGTGACTGATTCTCCTTCAGTGGCCCAGAGCTTTTCCAGCAATTCTGAAGGAGACAATAAAACATAATGCATTGGTGAAGAGACCACATTCAATACACCTTTTTAAAATCATATTCAGCATTTTCTTTCACAATATCAACTTCTTGTGAAAGTATTTCTCAGTACAGAATGGGCTAGAATGTTCAGGCATTGTTTTATTTCCATGAGAATTGTTATGCCCTGCATCTAATATACTCTTCATGAGTGTCCATGTTACCCACTGTATAACAATTTTGCACGATGGAGTTTACACTCTGGAGAAGAACTTTGGACTGGAATGGAATATACTATAAATAAAGTATTGCCACCTTTCTTAAAAATTTATAAAGTACAGCATAACAGGAGATTTTCAAAAGTAACTAGCACTAACTCAACTCTCTTTGAAATCAAGAGATATCTTTTCCTATGAGTCTGTGTCATTCCTGGTTTAGGAGACAAATGCATATGCACTTATAAAATGCAGCAAATGAAGCTCATGTTGTGCTTTATACCATTTCTCTAATACCCTCAGAAAGAACAGGTTTCTGGTAGGCTCTGTGGACCATCTGTTACATACAAAATGCACTTAGGACTAACAAAATCACTTTCGTTTCTTTGCTTCTATGGTAATTTTTCTTGTAGATGCCATGCACTAATTTGTTTTAGGCAATATACTATAATATCTTGCAGAAGTCAGAATAATTAATTTTGTCAGAAATCATGCCCCCCCCCCCCCAAAGTGATGACTTTTGACATACCATAATGGGTGTTATGTATGGTTGGTGTCAGGATGCGCCTAGATATGCTGATAATGAGCCATACTTACGAAAAGTCATAATCAATTCTTCTTCATTTAGAAAGTCAGATCCATCAGCCTGACATGAAAATGTCATAACCCATTGATCTCACACTGAGGTCAAGGATTCTTGACTCTTATTAGTGGCATTCAGCTAAGTTACATGAGGTATACCAGTTAACATTTTAGTAGTATCATTTGAAACACTGAAATTAGTGGTTAAATCCATTCGCCATTTCTAAATCCTTATTAATAGTTTCCATTGATTCTAACATAGTTGTTTTAAAACTCCAATCTTAAATCCAGTATGATCTATGTGAAAAATAAAGACAAAACACCTGTGAATCAGAAAAAGCCGAGCGGATTGGATTCCCTTCTGGGGGTCATTCTACCTCTGCTCTCATAGTTGGTGATGTCAACACAGTGTTTTAAAGAAGTTACTTCCTGCTATCTCACTGCTGCCCATCTGTTATTCCCGTATCTCCTGATGACATGTCACCAGTGGTAGTGACAATTTCTTATCCACTGCTGTCAGAAAAAGAATAGCTTAGGAGCTTGGAAACAAATTTCAAACTAAAAGTTGCTTTGAAGTTTGATCTGCTATTCAGTGGAGCACAGTGTAGAAGAAACAGTAAACATGTCAAGATAAAGAGAGGAAAAAAAGAGAATGAGCATGGTGGAGCATGAGAGAGAGGAGCTGCATTTGCATCCCTATCCAGTGTGCCTTTAGGCGCAGATACTAAGAGATGCATAGCCCTGTTGCCATGTGGGATTGTAAACTGTGCTTTAGGATTAGGGAACATACATTATCTGGTTGCGGTAACTATTGAAGACAGACTCTATTTTTTTATTTAGGACATTTATTTGCTTGGGCCTTTTTTTGCAATATAGGATTTTACAGCAAAACTGTTCCAGTACCAAGCAACAGTCAGGCCTCCTCTCTTAATGCTAAAATGTTTTGTTTCCGTTTTCAATTTAAACTTTAAAAAATTTAAATTATAATACAAGTATTTAAAATCACTCATGAAAAAAAAGTTACTATCAGAACACTATATGGAGTGTCAGATTTTATTTTTTTTTTAATAAAATCAAACATCCCTAAAGAGGGTTTACATTTGATAACTGGTGCTTTCCAAATGGAAAGTATCTAAATAATTTTTTTTACGTTCTCTAGTAACTGCAGATTAACTGGGATAGTTTGCCCAGTCCTACAAGCCCACTCTTACGACCCAGCTCCCTGCGAGACTCTCCCTCAGAGCAACAAGTCTGTAGAATCAGGCCCTTTATTTGGATCCATGCTCATCCCTTCAGGCAGAGCTAATTGACTAATTCAATCACACTGGCTGTTTAATTAATAAGGAAGCCTGAAATTCCACATGAGATAAAAGGATGAAGAGCCCAGGAATGACCCTTGGTAATAATAAAAGATAATTACAATCAAGAATTGCATTATTCAAACTTCGTTATTGACATGATAAGCACTGCCATATGCCATGCAAGCTGTGATATTCACCCTAGTGATCATAGGTATGACAAAAGATCTTAGGTGTAACTGCTTGCTGTATTTCAACGGAAATGTGACTTCAGGTGAAGAACTAACCACTATGTATAAAACCAGAATCACAGAATCACAGAATCCCAAGGGTTGGAAGGGACCTCAAAAGATCATCTAGTCCAACCCCCCTGCAAGAGCAGGGTAACCTACAGTACATCACACAGGAACTTGTCCAGGCGGGCCTTGAATATCTCCAGTGTAGGAGACTCCACAACCCCCCTGGGCAACCTGTTCCAGTGCTCTGTCACTCTTACAGTAAAGTTCTTCCTGATGTTAACGTGGAACTTCCTATGCTCCAGTTTACACCCATTGCCCCTTGTCCTATCACTGGATATCACTGAAAAAAGCCTAGCTCCATCATCCTGACACCTACCCTTTACATATTTGTAAACATTGATGAGGTCACCCCTCAGTCTCCTCTTCTCCAAGCTAAAGAGACCCAGCTCCCTCAGCCTCTCCTCATAAGGGAGATGTTCCACTCCCTTAATCATCTTTGTGGCTCTGCGCTGGACTCCTTCAAGCAATTCCCTGTCCTTCTTGAACAGAGGGGCCCAGAACTGGACGCAATATTCCAGATGCGGCCTCACCAAGGCTGAGTAGAGGGGGAGGAGAACCTCTCTTGACCTACTAACCACTCCCTTTCTAATGCACCCTAAGATGCCATTTGCCTTCTTGGCCACAAGAGCACATTGCTGGCTCATGGTCATCCTCCTATCCACCAGGACCCCCAGGTCCCTTTCCCCTTCACTACTTTCCAGCAGGTCAACCCCCAACCTGTACTGGTACATGGGGTTGTTCTTCCCCAGATGCAAGACTCTACACTTGCCCTTGTTAAATATCATCAAGTTTCTCCCCGCCCAACTCTCCAGCCTGTCCAGGTCTCGCTGAATGGCAGCACAGTCCTCTGGTGTGTCAGCCACTCCTCCCAGTTTTGTGTCATCAGCAAACTTGCTGAGGGTGCACTCAGTTCCCTCATCCAGGTCATTGATGAAAATATTAAACAGCACCGGTCCCAGAACTGACCCCTGAGGGACTCCACTAGTCACAGAAAGAGGAAAACTTCACAGCAATAATGATAGGAAGGCAGTTTGGCCACTGCTGCCTGTGTCAGGTACAGCTGTAATACCTGTAAGACTACACATTAATTTTTCTGTGTAGAAAAACTAGAGATGTGAATTACCAGATGCTGCCCAGGAAAAGTCCAGTCTAGCAGCTGAGCTCCTGTGTGAGGACTTATGTGTGCCCTAAAAAAACAAAACCAAAACAAAACCAAAAAAAACCCCACAAAATCATTATCATCTTTGATAGCAAAAAATAGATGCTTTACAAAAATTGCAATCTTTTCTTGCAGAAACAAGCTAGAAACTACTTGGAAAGTGGTGGGGAACTACACTGATTTTAAAAACAAATTTCCAAAATGTAAAACAGAAGCTTCTGCAAGTTATAAATTTCCGTATAAATATTTGGATTATTTTATTTACGCAAGGTAAAGAAGTGTCAATGATCCCAGTGAAGCAGCATGCAGGGGCTGTCTGAAAGGCACTGGGCACGAAGAAAAATAACAATACGAGGTCACCTGAGAACCCACTTTCCTTACATTATGTGTTACTTCTGAAAGATGACCAAGCTCTTAGGAACTACAGTTAGAGATCTGGGCTTAATTTTTGGCTCTGCCCTTCACTCCTTGTGGATCTTGGCCAAACTGCGTATAGCAGTGGGTCTGGTTCATTCTCCCCTGCTTTGTTTTATCTCTTTAGACTTATATTCCTAAGGTAGGGACCAACTCTTCATCTGAGTATAGCACAGAAAGTCCCCAGTCTCATTAGGACTTCTTGGACAAAATTAAAAGTTTTATAAAATCTTCTCCAGTTCCTACAGAGTTCTTGAGTTTTATTGCTCATTAAAAGTCTGAATCTGAGAAGCCAATGTATTTGATTTGTAATGAATGTAACCCTTCAGTAAGATCACAGCTGTAATGTTACAGAATCAGTCATGTAAAGAATAGTCCCTGCAAGAAAACCTGCCTTCTCTTGTTTCTCTTTAACCTCAACAGAGCAGTTCTTTTGTTAATTACAGTTACTGCACACTGTGATATTGAAGTGCTCTGTTCTCAAACATATTCTTATTTATTTTAGTCCTTTTTTTCCCAGGTAATGAAATGTCAGAACCCTACTTTTTCTGGTTTTGTAGTATGTTGATCAAAGTGACCTTTGCTTTGCGGCAGACACAAATCAATATAGCACTCTGCAGTATTTGACAGATAAAGGTGCAACATATAATAAATGGCAATCACTGACGAGAAGAGCAAGAAAATACCTGCCAACTTCAGTTCATACCGACAATTTTCAGACAATGCCACATGTTATGTTCAAAGTAAAATTCATTCGTCCATCTAATAACAGAGATGGGGGATATTAAAGGACTCAGTTTCGTTAAAGAAATGTTTCATCGCACAGTAATAATTCAGAGTCCAGTCAGGGTCTGCAGTGGTTGGTCGCAAGTAAAGTTATTACATTTTGAAGACAGGTTAGAAGAGCAATTTTCCTTGCCATAAAGGAAAAGAAGAGGGGCACTTTTACTCAAGAAATGAAATAGTAATTATATACACACATAAAAACAGTGTGTCATTCTTTCACACACATCACAGACAAATACACAAATTTTCTTAATATCCTAAAGCAGCTCTCCAGTGTAGTGTTTCACAGCCAATGGTTTGATTTTCTCATATTCTTCCTAATCTGCTGCTAAGTTATATATACATATAACCAATTCCTATTTAAATGCTTAACTGCAAGTAGTATTTCCAAAGTATCTGCCAGAGATTTGAAGTCACGTGGCAGCTTCAGCCCACTGTAAATGAAATGTCTGTGTGTTAAGGCAAATTTTAATTTTACCATGGCGAGTCATATTCTCAGTAAGGCAAATAGTTTGATGTGAGAGTCTAGCCCAAACAGAAAGCAAAGCTGGATTTTACTCACTGTGATAGGTCGTGCTCAGCCATATCAGGAGTGGTGGCTGAGCAACTGCTTTTAACAGCATAAACACAGCCAGGCCAGCCCTAAAAGCAGACTCATGGCAAAGCATGAGGGAAGCTGAACTGTGTGAACTAAAACACTTCCCATCACAGGAGAGTGAATGCAGGACTTGCCTGCAGCCTCTGTAAGAGGAGCAGCATAGATCAAGGCAACCTGTCCATGGGGTGGAGTTCTAAATGTTTCATACAAAGGGTCTAATCCTGCCAGATGACCTCTACTTATGTTTCTTATTTCTCATTTCCTGACATAAGTGTCTGTCCATAGAACAACGAAAAAAACGTGCTGGCAGGACTTTTGCTGAACATGGTCTGCCTTGTTTAGGCACCTAGAAAGCATCTGTATTTTCTTTTTCTCACAGGAGGCTAATTTTATATTATGACTTAAAGGCCTTTCAATGCATCTGTTGTTCATAATGTATGTAAGCTTATGACTTGTATTTGAGTACTTATTTTCACAACTACTTTTTATGAAGCTGTTGATATACTTCAGGCAAAAAAAAGCCAATTCACAACATGTTTGTGGCTGTTAATAACCTTTTGATGTGGTTCACTGAAGACACACATCCAATTTATGAAGGCAGCTCTTTGGCTCCAAAATGTTGATCACATACATGCAAACGCAGTGTGAACCTGCTAGTGCATTGTACATTTTGTGTACAAAATCTAAGATTGCATAGGATATATTAACTTTTTATTATGATTGTCAGGATATGACTATTTATTAGTACTGTTCAGGGCTAATAGTCAAATTCGGTGTTGAAGCCTAAGGCCAAACCTGAAATATAAAAACCAGCTGATGCTCCAAAAGCAGGATTAGCCTCCAGCAGGATCCCCCATTGCAAACACAGAGCTGCTTCAGCGTGCTGACCAGAACACATCACCTTGTATAGACATGCAGGATGGAAAGTCTAATTCTAAGGAATATGTAAAGCAGTCCCAAAATTGGTAAGAATCTTTTTGAGCTGCTCCAGATTCTTTTTAGCTTAGTGAACTTTTCATCACTTATCCTACTCTTTTTCAACAGAAATATTGTTTTACTTTACCTCTACTCACAAAGTCTCTGATCTGTTTAACATGAGACAGCTCATGCTGCGCATATAATACTGCACAAATGAGAATGTAGTTATAACTGGTTACTGCTGTGCCATTTTCTTATATTTTGTCACCCTTTCTTTATAAAAATTTAGTTTACCTTTGCTCTTTTTTTGACAAAATATTGAACAGAGGACATATGTCTTGTGTCATTTGTCTGCACTAATGCCAGACATTTTGCTAAGCTGCTGAATGCATGATTAACCTTAAACTGATCCTATTTCTGTGTATCATTTTTCCTGTGTCCTGTTGTATTAAACTGTATTCACTGTTACATGTGAAATATCATGTAGCATAGTTCACATTAACCCATTCAGAACGTCTCAGACTCTCAAGCTGGTGCAAAACAATTCTTTCTCTGGTTGTTATATATTTTGCTACTCAAAATATTTACCCCAAACCAATCACTTATTTAATAGTGGTCTGTAAGGAACTATTAATGATGCTGACTTCTCTGGCCTAGGAAAAGTCATTATATAGTTTGCCAAACTTTTTCTGCTTAGAACACCCTTGTTATTTGAAACGATCTGGTAGAGAAATGTTTCTGTACTAAGTTATCGCAGCCTGGCATGTTGTCAGGTAATTGGCAGTTATGAAAACAGCACATTCATTCCCCTTAAAGTTGATGTAGCTGTTCTCCTACTGTAAGTGTGGATCTAGGGGAGGAGAGAGTCTCTAAACATCATAACCTTGCTGAGGAGACTGTTACCCCACCTGGCACATGCTCAGCTGTGAGCAACAGATTTATTACCTGACATAATTAATGGCCTAGATAGTGACATTTCCCATATTATAGACAATCATGAATTATGAGCCCAGCTGCTAACCTTCTCATTCACTGAAATCGGTTGATAAATATGTTTATTTGAGGTCAGCTTGGCCTCATCCATTAGAAATATTGTTTTTCTAAACATTACATTGATTTAATTTAACTCTAATCAATTTAAAATGGTTCTGACAATTAACAAAAGCTTCAAATATGACCTTAAAGTAATAGGATTCATTAGCTATGTTTAGGATTAAACTTATCCTAATAGGGCTATTTTTCTTCTGAGGGCATGTAGTAGGCCGACTGGTGGTCAGTCAAAATGAAATCAATTATTATAAATTATACAGTTTGGGTTGATTATGTCATGCATGCTAATTTGTATAAATAAGGACCTCAAACAATAGAAGCCATTTATTAATAACTATTTGTATCCCAACCTGTATCACACTTTATGTTACAGCTGCAGGATCATCTGTTACCCATGAAGTATTATATTCTCTACTGCTAGGCATATATGCTAATTAAACCCATAATTAATTGTAACAGTTATAGTTAAAGTCAAAATGCTGACAGCCTTTTTGGCCTATTATTCATGGTAATCAACTGATTCAAAAGGCAACATAATCAACAATTCCTGAACTAGCCAGGGGATCATAATACAATGGCAGCACTAGTGACAGCTGGCACCCACAGGTCTTTGGATACAATAGGAAATATAAACCTCTAGAACTGAAATGCTTCAGTATGAGCAGTGCCTATTGTTTTCCTGAGACAAAATACAAGCAGAAGTCATATTTAAGAACTGAATCCCTAATGCAATGGTTAACAGAAATGCACAGGAGCCATGCTTCAGGTAGCCCATCCTGCCTTCCGGGATAGCAGCAGCACTATGGGTTCTCAGATTAGGGATGAGAGTTCTGGAGAGCATTTCTGAGTATCAAGAACAGATTTTATACGCTTGGATCTCATTGAACATGAGCCTGCTGAAAGGTGAACAGTGACCAAAAAGCATGTGTCTTGCTGGGTATGCTATCCACAGTGGGACAATAGACTGTGCACATTTCCTGCGTACATCTGACTGTGTATCAACCTTTGAACCTGGAGGAAATTCCTTTTATTTTGTTCCCAGTCACAGTGGCAGGTTCCATACCCACAGCAGCCCTGAGAGGACAGGCTGGAGAGAGCAAAGAGAATCTGGGCATTGTCAGCAGAGATCTACAAATACTCTCCCAAGACTTGCTCTGAAGCAAGTGTCCCATCTGGGCACAAATTAGGTTGTCTTCAGAGTGCCCTGAGCTCTTCAGCAGGCTACCAATAGTGGAGTAAAGGCAAAATTAGTGGTCGTTTTTAGCAGTCATACCCTGCAGCACCATTGAGCTGTGATGCCAGATAAGCCCTATGAACCTGTCTCATTCACCAAGAGAATATCTCTTCATGGGTCTCTACTTGCTTTCCTTCTCCATTTAAACCCAGCCTAGTTATCTGACACTGAATGTGGCCTCAGATCACAGTCTCTTTCTGAGTCGCTACTTCTGTGGTCAGGCACACTCACGGCCCATAGCAGTACTATGCCAGCCACAGCCTCGGATGTGCTGCTTCTTAAACAAGGTTAGCCATAGTTTCATTACGAAGATTTACACTGTCAGTTACAGAGATGCCCGTCCAATCCTATAACACAAAAATTTATGGGCATCACAGAGAAATTTTTATTGTTAGAGCTCATATACAATGTGTGCCCTTAGTGACACATTTTAAAATAAAATATACTGTACTAGTGATTTCTAATGCTTAAAATAAAATAAAACAATAATCAACTTTTAGCTGCAGTTTCCCCCTGGTTATTGAGCTGAACTTAATGACTGGCTGAAAAGTATTTGTCAACACAGCAGCTGGAGAGCAACACTTTCTTGTAGCTTTATGTCACAGCATATGCCAGCCACTCAGAACATGTGATAATTCAACTGGAGCTGGTACTACAATAGCAGATGGGTTGAAGCATTGTTATTCTCACTCTAGCTCCCAGCCCTTGAGGGATCACTAAATAAAATCAAAGCAGATGGACCATTACAAGCTCATTTGTGTTCACTACAAGCACCTCAACCTCCAGTTGTGATATACTGCACCTTTGTATAAAATGACATGTATGGTAACATGGCCTAATGAAAATAGCATCGGACTTGGCAAGTGAGGAATGAGACTGGAAAATATGCACAGATCTATTTATCACTTGAGTTCTTACCTTGCAGAAAGGGTTCATTTTTCCCCCTCTTTTTCTATGTTTACCACTGTATTTCTCTTCATGTTTATCATTTCACTTCCCCACACTTGTCATAAGAACTAGGAGAGGTGGCCATTTGTTCTGGCTGTAGGAGGTCTAGCAGGTCTCCCAGCAAAGACAGGATAAATGCTACTAACAGTGTACAGCTCCTGTTACTCACTCATTTCTACATGGTGTTGATAACTATGTTCATCCAGGTGTCTCACAAGTGGCAGGGCTTTGACCACCAGTGGTACCAGTAGCTGCAGGGAAAAAGACTTTCCTGCGCACTTCTCAGCCTGCTGTTGTGATGAGGTCTGCCAGAATTCAGCAGCTTTGAGCCTGTGAGCGTCTTGACTTGGTGCATAAAAATCAATTGCCCCACCAAGCTCCAAAATCTTTGTGAGGTCAGAGTCAGCATCCCTGACCAAACTGTGAGTGTCGCAGGGCATGGGAGGCAATTACTCAGATGAAAGTAATTAAGGATAAAAGGTATTAAATGTCAGTTGTCCGGAACAGGGATCTTCTGGGGCCTGCTGGCAAGGTCAGAGTGTGCACTGAAAAGTTCTTCATGCCACCTGCAGGAGCCCAACATAAAGTTGGAGGCACATCCAATGCTTGCTTAGAAAAAGTTGCATTCGTTTAATGTTTCCTGAGCACTTTGTACAAGGTGCCAACAATGTGACCTGAAGCCTTTTGTCCTACAGTTCCCACTCAGGCCATCATGCTCCAGGGAGCAACGCCAAGATGAAGTGTGGCAGGTGAGCTCTTGCATTGTTCTATGACCACTGTGGCCTCTCCGCAACCACATGTGCACACACATATACCCATGCACATGCACCTGCATGCAGGCAATTCCAAAACTAAATTCTTCTCAAATATGAGTTTTTTGTATCTACACCTCTTTTTTTCTGCATGGTTCTAAACAGTTTTAAACAGTTTCTGTGCACTACTGCAGAGACAGCTACATTCAGTGTTAAGTAACATACATATACTGTGAACTTATCAAAGGCTTTGGGATTTCTTTCTTTTTTTTTTTTTTTTTTTTCCTGTCTAAACAGGAAAAGTGGGAATAGTCAGCAAAGAGTTGGGGGAGAGTTCAATGCTCTTGGTTTTACCTGCATGAAAGATCCATATTGTACCATGTATCTTCAGTAAAAGCTGTACATGTCAATTGACTGCCATAGGTCCCTCTCACACTAGCTGCTGCTGTGTTTTAAAGACCCACATAGGTGCAGCAATGGAAAGCCAAAGGAATTGCTTCATTAGGGGTGATGAATACAGTTAATAAAAGCTTCTCCAGCTTCATCTGTGAAACTGCGTGCTGCTGAGTGTTTTAATTGTGCAAAGACTCTGAGCGACCAGGTAATACTTCTCACCTCATCCAGAAACTGCAGATCAGCAACAGGCTCAAGGACAGTGCTTCCAGCCAGCATAGTGCATGCAGCTCCTGAGCCACCTTCATGGCTGGCTTGTTTGTTTTTCCTGAGTGCTTTCTGTTAAGTGCAGCAACTCATCCTCAACTGTGAATGAGCATTACACCATCAGGAGCATGTGCAGGTCAGGTCAGACATCAGCACTGCAGCTTATCTGCTGGCCAGCCTTCCTATCAGGCAAAGTAATTTGCTAAGATAATTCTGTTTCCTGCCATCTATTACAATAAATCAACCACTGTAGCTTCATTGAAGTCTCTGCTAACTAATGAGCTGCCCTTGAAATTCTCAAAGCATATGCAGGGAGGGAGAAAACCCTTATTCTTCTAAATATAATAAAGTTCTAGATAAACAACTTGATGTTCTGGGCAACACTGTGTCTCCTCAGTCCATGTTAATGGATAATTCTTGCCAGAGTCAGCTCAGACTGGGGCAAAAAAACAGTAAATGTATTAATCATCCCTTTAAAAACAAATTTTCTGAATAATGTAATCTCAGGTGGAGGAGCATACATGTGGGTAAAT
This sequence comes from Lathamus discolor, assembly GCF_037157495.1. NCBI lineage: Eukaryota > Metazoa > Chordata > Aves > Psittaciformes > Psittacidae > Lathamus > Lathamus discolor. The sequence goes on along the minus strand of NC_088909.1, from coordinate 16,281,504 downwards.
GTGAACATAGGTGAGACACAGAAAGAGTGTGAAACAGTGAGAGAGAGCACTTTCAGGTAAGAGGGGGAGTAAAATGACAAGGAATCCACTACTGTGGCTATTGAAGAAAGAAACAGGATGTTCTCATGAAATGGTAACCCTCTGACACTTATTTTTGAGTAGGAAATAAATATTGAAATAGATGGAAATAAATATTGAAATAGAATTGAAACATGAAAAAACATGAAGCATCCTCAAGCATAAGAAGCAGAAGAACTCAGGAGCAGAAAAGGTATTAAAGTTCATTCTGCAGTAGTGATATCACAATTTACAGCCATATTTTAAATTTGATGCACTAATTTATACCCTGCTTGTGTTGTGTTGTTCAGATTTGACGTTTAATAATGCTGATGTTTTGTTTTTTTGGTTTTTTTTTTTTCCTAAAGGGACTTCTGTTTCTCATGGAATTTCAGCATTTTCTTTAGGAATAGCTGCAGATCAATACTAGGCTTGGAATAGCTCTACAGGGATAAAACTCAGTTGTGCTGTACCAGTTAGGTTACCAAAGGGAGCCAACACCTCAGCAATATTGTTGTGTTCATTCAGACAGTCATTTGGCAGAAGGATGTTTAAAAATAATTGCATAGCCCATCCCTGTCTTTAAATATTCAGAGGAAAAGTAACAGAAGGACTGATAATGTGACAACAATAATGAGGCTGAAGAACAGCATATTATAGTGTGAACACATCTATCCCTTGGTTTCATTTACATGTTTAGCAGCTGCTTGTTTCTCAGTCATAGAAAGATCATTACCTGACTTGTAAGAAGAGAGGGGAAGTCTGTTCACCTTTGGGCGACTAGCTCTGCATTTATTAATAGTTGTTGCCCATCTCATACATTTAATTGCTGCATTATAATTTATTTATTTATTCATTGAATTATTTTACTAGATGAGTAGAAACAAAACCACCTTTGCAAATTACTTTGATAGGTGGGAAGTTTGTATGGTCCAAAAAACCAAAATGCAGTGTGGAGTATGAGATGCTGCCTAGTCAACATCATCTGAACACACGAGTGCTAGTTAGAAAGTGAAGGTGAATCCAGCCAATTCATAGACCACTTAAAAGAAATTACTAAGTAACTTATATGCAATTATCCTTACATTCCCTGGTGTCTATTTTCTTCATGGAATGGGGAATAAGGTGAAAACGAAGGATAAATAAAATGGGAAGAGTTCTTAAAAATTATAAACCTAAAAGTAAGAAGCATGCAAAGCATTTGGTTAAGCTAGGGCTGCCCTTCTGTTGGGTCTGTGGCTGGGCGGGCTCCTCATGACATGACAGAAGGCTGTGACTGACACTGTGATCTCTTTCGTGGTGTTTTGTGTGAAAGATTTTGGTTTGAAAAATTACTGCTGTGTTCAAGTTGTTTGTTTGCAGTTTTCATTAACTCCCACTAAGGTCTACAAATGCCCCGTTTTCCTAGGTGTTTTACATCCCAGCTTTATCTGTTTTAGTCGCTGAAACAAAAGGTTTTAGTTGTATCCATCACCCGAGCTTTGCACGACACAGCTCTGGTGCCACAGGACATGAGCTGCACTGCCCGTTTCAGGCTGTGATACCAGTGCCAGCCCAGCTTTGGGCAGCACCAGCGCTAAGCGGGGACCGCTGTGAGCTTGATCGTTGCAGGAACCACACATACTGCCAGCCCTGTGTTAAAGACCCGCCGCATTGCATTTGGTGTGTGTTTGAAATTTACAAACCTATGAAAGTTTTATATGTACCTAATTACGTTAGCCCAAAAGTAGTTTCAAGAGCGGCACTATAAAAATGGGATTACAATAGCTGTATAGATACATCACAATATAAATCTCTGGGTACACAACTAGGCACGGCATTTACAGCGGGTACAGGCAGTGCCCTCTTGTGACTGAACACGCGAAGTGCAGGCAGAACTCGGCTCCGCGAAGCAAACAGGGCTGTCATTGCTGTAAAAACAGAGATGTTCCGAGCACCCTTCCCACAGCGAGTCACTGCAGGACTCAGCTTTAGCTTCAGAGAAGTCAAACGATAATCTTACTGCAGATATAAAAATCGGATATAAAACCAACCAACCTACCCTTTACACTGCAGAAGTAGGTATTTTCCTGAAACCAGCATTTGCAAGTGTTTTTATAAGTGGTTAAATATTTTCAAGATTTTAAAAATACTTATATTGACAGCATTCCTTTTACAGACCCAGGTGGGACTTTTTCTTCATTATTTATTATTATCACAATACTGAGGAAATGAAAGAAAAAAACCCAAACTCTGTATTTCTAGCTAGAAAATGTGTGCAAATAGGGTGTGCAAGCCTTCTAAATGGAAGCAGGCCTGAAGCTACAGTAAGAGTCCAGGAAGAACTGATCTCCAGGGTTTGTAAGCATTTAAAAATACATGAATTTTTCTCCCCAGGCAAACTATAGTTAGCTGATGTAGCAGCTTTGTGCTGGGTTTCCATTCAGTATCTGGAACTAATGGGTAAGACACAAGTAGCAGACTTAGACCTGATTTGATACAGTAAGTCCTAAGTTTCCTAGAAATGCTGATATTAAAAGACTATCAAAAAATATATAAATTCTTCTACAGGTACACAGAATAAGGTAATTCAATACTGTATTCATTACTGTTTGTGATGCGCCCAAAACTCCAAGCCCCAAGGAAAGGAATAGAGCCATAAGAATAATAATTTTAATTTAATTAATACAGAAAGCACATGGTACATTCCCTTCCAGCAGCAGCTAATTCCACTCTTCCACTAGGGGGGAAAAAAAAAAAAGTTAAGGCTAGTTGAACACAACCTGATACAACGGTTTCTTTCCCAAACTCATCTTTGGAGACAGCCTTTGTAAGTTTAAGAGACTACTTGTGCACAAAACATGGGATGTTTATTTAGCAAAATATCAAGAACAGAGAAAAACATGCTTTGTTACAGTGATAAAAACACACCACGCTTTCAAGCTGCTTTCTACACCAACTGTTCTGAAACCATAAACCTGCAGTTTGCAGTGTGTTCTGCCTCAGCCTCACTGAGCTATCACTGGGGAGCCTGGGGACTACATTCACCTATTCCATGGAGTGTAAAGTGCACAAGAAAAATAAGTACATTGAAAAAAAAACATCTGTGATAAAAAGTAATTCCTCTTACATGCAATAGTTGCTTAAAGTGGAACTGTCACAGGCTGTGTAGTGAAACACTATACTACATTTGCAAGAGCACAGAATCAGCATCGCAGGCATCAGAAAGACTTGTACTGAACATAGGTATTTCGGTATTTTTTCCTCCAATTGTCTCCCATGCCAAGACAAGCATTCTCATGCAGCTTATTGTGGCTCTAGCGTGCGCTCGGTTGGGTTGTTTTTTTTAGTGATGTGTAAGGCATCACCTTTATCTAACACCTTCTCTCTTCACCCTCTGTGTTCAAAATAAGCAAGCAGTTAGTGGTGTGGTGAGTCTTCCCATCTACTACTGATTTGATCCCCTATTTCTAAAAACAATTAGTGGAGTAGGAGCTCAGAGTTTTATCAGTGCAGTATTTATCCCCAAGTATTAAAGTTTTGGTATTACCAAACTTTACATTTTTTACAGGCTGCCAGGAACCATATTTTCTGTTTTCCTACTCACAGGTTAAGGCCATTGTTAGCAATACTTAGGAGCCAAACCCTGAAACAATGATCTAAGCGCTATTATTAATTTATGGACACAATCACCATATAAAGAAAAAAAAACCAACTGATTGGGAGGTTCCCAAGTGCATTAAACACATCAAGGGTTGGGTGCAGTCCCTGGAATCTTTGGGCATTACATTTACCAGCAGTAGATGCTTTAGAATAAAGGCTGCTGCTTCAAAATAGCTTATTCAGATCCCCTACAATAAACGCTGAAGGCTAAAAACAGCTTCTTACCCTTGTATAGAAGCCATTTTACAAGTTTCCTTTCACAGTGAAATCGCTTTTCTGTCTGTATACTCCTTTCTGAGACCAGAAATAAAAATTAGGATTATTTTCCACAACATTTCATTTACACTGCTAGATTATCTCCAAGCCAGTGCAGTACACCATAAAGCAATACTTTTTGGATTAGAAGAAAAGACTCAGTTGTCAAAACCAATGCTGTTTTTTTAGCTACAGAAGACATCTCTGCCCTCTTCACTGATAAGCAACAGACTAACCACGTAATCATATATCCTTTGCAAAACTGTTTTGCAACATAAAGTGGTTCAAAGGCGCAGGCTGTAGAGTACTGCCAGCACTTCCAAACACAGTATTTGTCACCAAACAGCGTGGACAATAATGTACTTAAACTCCAGGTTTTCTGCACATTCTCTACGTGTACCACAGGAAGAATTCACACAACTTTTCAATTTCCAGCCTGAGGCCAGACAACTGGCAGCAAAAAGCCAAGCAGCTCATTTACACCCATCTATTTTAAGTCACTCATGCTAATCAAATATACAACCTGAAAAAATGGGATTTTTGGGTACTTGCACTTCTAGAAAAGAATAGATATTATGATACAAGATTATTTAGCTAGAAAAGTACAACATGGTTGCCAAGTCCCAGTCTCCCATCTGGCCATAGCAGTTCCAAGGCCTCAGGAAGAGGTAAGGTAAAATAATTTTAGGCAGTATGTAATGGCGTGGGGGTGGGGGGGTGGGGGGAAGGAGGGAAAGATGAAACACGTGGAAGACACAAAAGACAATGCATTGGGAAAATGAGAAGATAGGGAAGAGAGACTGCAGACACTCAGACTGGTCTCACTGGTACATAGGTTTGTGCTTGTAAAGCCTTACACTTACCTTGAGATGCTTCTATGGCATCTTTGTCAATACATCTGAGCACCTGCAGCAGAGCAGAATGGTATGTAGCCAAGAAAAAGCCAACAGAGAGTAACCCACTCACTGACAGATGATTATAGAATCCACCACCTAAACCCTCCCTGAAATTTTTCAGGAGAAAAACAGTTGAGAAAGAGTTCAAGAGCAAGCAGTAGTACTGAAACCAAAGTAAGTGGTTTTCCAGGAAGCACAGACTAGGTAAGTAAAGCAAGGGAGCGTGGAACTAGTAAAGGCAAAAGCAACATTTCTAGTAATCTTCTGGCTCGAGAATGAAAAATTAGAGCACACTTCATGCAGCGGCTAACAGAACAGATCAACTCCCTCATCACTCCTTGCTTTCCAGGTCAGTCCTTCAAACGGCTTTCAGATCTCTAATACTCTTCTGTGGTAGAGTGTGTCCCAAAGAAAAAAATCTAGATTTTCCAGGAACAAAGTAACACTATTTTCTACAATAGGGGATCAGTCTCCATTGTCTTTAGAAACAGTGGCTTTTTGCAAGTTGTATTTTGTGACTTCTCCTTCTATAGACTTGATCCCAAAGAGAAAGTTCTCCATATAAAACATCTTAGTCGAAACTGTACAGCTCATATATATGCAATTTGTACAACCAGATTTTACTGTATACATATAGTTGAAAGTTTGCTAGTCAGTGTAGACAGAAGTAGCTAAAAAGTAACTAAAATAGTATTTCACTGCAAACAGGAAGCAACAGACTTCAGAGATTAATACTTCACATCAACACAGGTTCACAGGTTTTGCAGCTTTTCAAGTCAGTTTTTGTTATACGGTATACAGTAAAACCCTCATCTACTTTTATATATAGTTTCAGCTTTCCAAGCAGATTTCTAATCTTTACCACCAGTAATGCTGAAATGAAGAACCAGATGTATAACAGATTCTGGAGTAGTAGCTTAATGTACTGTAGAAAAGTCAGTTTTGTTTACCAAGGTCTAGAATCCACTTCAGTAACACTCCCTGAGGCAACTCACTATTTTATTGTTTGATTCCCCAATCATTTGTATATAGCCGCTCTTCTGTTCTACACTGCTGTTTCATTTAAAATAGTTAGAAAAAGACATCTGTTGACTTTCATTGCTAATTTTGTATTCCAGCAACTATGCTTCCCCTTAATACCCTCTTCCCCTCCTCCTTTTCCCCTCCAAAAATCTTTCTGCAGAAGATAGGAGTTCAGATCTTTAAATGAATGTTAATTTTTGAAGAAGAAATGTGTGAACTGAAAAGAATGTAGTAGACAGATACAGAACAGAATTAATATGCAATGAACAGTCTAAAATTTATCTTGCTAAAACTGAAGTTGCTCTCTCTATTGAAGACAGAATCTGTGGTGCTAAAAAGACCATGGCTGCAGAGAATTGGTGGGGTGGAGGGTAGAGAAACAGAAGAGAATCACCATCCCTGGTCCACAGAAACACACTGAGTGAGAACCCAGTGTATCCTTACACGCTCAATGGACTAAGGAGGTTTCTCCTGATATAACTCCACCTTTAACATTTAAAAAAAGCCGGTCTGTAATCAATGCACTTAAAGCTTTTAATTTTTAGTAACTTCACTTAGACTTTGTTTATAAAACAAACACACAAGCACACTTCCCAGAGTGCAAAATGCTTAAATACTTCAATTACAGAACTCCACATGTAGTTTTTGGAAGAGCAATCCTTTTGCTCTCATAGTCGATTTCTTCCATTGCCAGCAACGGCTGCATTAAAACTAACCAAAACGTGCAGCAAATGCAATAGTCAATAACTCTGTACTGTTTCTTCAGTTTTCCAGAGGCCGTTGTTCATTTGTATAAACTCATCGTTGGACTTTGATACATGCACATGTACGCATCACAAAGTAGTCTTCTTGCACAACCTTGAATTTTTCTGGAATCTAACGAGTGTAATTCTTCTAGAGACATCTTCAGATATTCACCAACTTCTGGACATGGGGTAACTTGTGGAATGTTAAAGCCATTCTGACCTCCTTTTAACCATAAGTAAAGAAAAAGGAACAGATTAGCACAGCAGCTACATGCATTTGCTCTTTGAAATGTACTTTAATTATGACAGCATCACCAGCTCCTGAAAATGCCTTCTAAAGAAACCTAAACATGCCTTTCTGGTCTACTGCAGGGTAAACATCTAAGAGAAGTGTATCAGTCAAGAAAAATATCACCTTTGGTGTCAGACTATCTTGTTGCGTTTACTAACAAAACACTCACACAAACACCCCACCAGAGCAAGAACTTTGGGTTCATTAACAGTAAAAATTCTGTGTGACTGTGGGAAGGTGACCTGAATACATATAACCCACTTCAAATGACATTCAATTGGTTAATGATATGACAGCTGGTAATGGCTGATGAATTTATGAACCATGTTTGTCTGTACCTGACTTCTCAGACTAAGTCAGGGTTTGCTCCTGGCCACATTCCATGTAAAAATGAGCACACTCAAGCAACACGAGTGTGAATATCCATGGCACAGTTCCCCAGCAGATGTTTTTAGCCTATAGCTAAAGAAAAAAAAACCAGCAGAAAAAAACCCCAGTATCTGTGATAGAGAAAACTCTAATATCAGCAGGACATATACCCAGTGAGTATCTATCTCGTATGATCTACACTCCTGAAATAAACTGGTTCTCTATGCACTTGAGTCTTACAAGTTTTCAAGCACTCTGAAACAAAGCCTGATTGCCTTCTGGCTGTTACAAGAAAGAAAGAGACTTTAATTCTGCAGCAGCTTCACTTTCAACAGCAGGCAAGATTCTTTCCCCCCCACCAAATTACACTATAACATGAGGGTTCAAGAATTCCTCATGCAAAGAGCTGTTACTATGAGTCTGACATGTCATCTATTGCCGTTTTTCTCAGGCACAAGAATTAAACAGTATTTAATGCAGCAGTATCTAAGAGAACACTTGTTTTACTGACATTTGTTTTATTACAGAGTAACAGTTTTCCACTGACAACTCTAAAGAGATTCAAAGGAAAGGCATAGATGTTGTAACGTGTGACTATTTCTTTTATTCTAAAGACACCTAGGCTAAATCATTTAAGCAAAAGCAATAAAAATATTTGCATGCTATCCAATAACTCCATACATCCACTAAAATATAGCCTGAAAAAAAATTCCTGCAGTTAAAATTAATTCCCTCTGTCAAACTTGCGAAGTATAGAAAAGTGTCTAAAAGTCCCACCAGAAAACCTGTGCAGTTACTACTATACCAGCTACTTACCAATTGGATTATCGATTCAGTTTAGATGAAATTCAGATCATGGAAATCAGTGGCTGCTATAAAATCAATGGACTGAGGTAAGGCTGGGTCAAGATTAGTGTCCCAGCATCAAATGCATCAAATTAAACAATATTAATATCCCCAATACTTTAGGAAAGAGGCACTGAAATTCAAACTAATAATAGAAAGAGAAAAGTAGTAAGAATAAATAAAAGGTCTACCATCCCGATCTGCCATGCTGTCAAAGAAGAGCCAGGCGGAATCATCCCTCCCGTATTTAACAAAAGCTACATAGTGGCTTGTTTCTATGCAGAGAACAGCAAACAACTCCATCTTCTGGTACGGGATGCAGCCATGTCGCCAGTCCCAGTCTGGCAGGTCTTTAGGTAGTGACAATGGATTGTATTTATGACTCTGTCTCTTGGGATGAAGATGAACCTACAATTGAAGTGATATTTCAGAAGAGAGAAACTACCCCGTAAGATTATTTGTTTCAGTGGCAGACAAAGCTAAAAAGAACATTACTGCTGAACTGAAGATTAGTGGCATTAGAGAAGGAGCTGCAGTAACAGCAGCAGACTAAACATTTCTTCTACTTCTCCCCACTACTGTAGTTCAATATTGCCCAGAAAATTAAAATCTAAAGTTAGAAGGCAGGCCAGATTTAATGCAACAATTTTCTACTCTGCTCAGACTTGAAAACAAGCTATGGCTATGACAGCTTCAAGCAAGTTACCAAACAGTTCAAAATTAAGTGGTTGTCATGAATTTATCAATTCAAACAAGGTACCATATTATAGGCTTAAATTCTAAACCAACAACAATGTGTGTGCCTTTAACACAGCAGAACAGACCAAACTTCTCTAACTTCTTAACATGTAGAGAGAAAGGAATGTTCAGCTGATGGGGGAAGAAACATCACAGGACTGGTAACAACTAAGGAGACAGTAAATAAGACTAAGGATGCTGGCCTTCAAGTAACATAGTGGCACCCAGCATGGGGCGAGACTGGAACAGGAGAGAAGCAAGGACATACCAACTGCCAACTCAGCACTAGGACCTTGTGGGCATGCACAAGCACCGAAGTCATTCAGTAAACACAGTGAGGAAGACTATCATGGACCACCAGATACCCCAACTCAGGAAGAAAGCGCATGCATAATTAGGATGCCAATATTATAATTAGTTCCGGGAAATCTCATGAATATGTCAATAGTTTCCTGGAAAAGCTGTAAATATGCACAAGTATGCTAAATATATAGCTACTGTTGGCAAATACCGGGTGCGCTCGCCTTTGCGAAACGATTCGCGTGTGCTCCCAGTGCCACAATAAAGCATGCTGCTTTCTAAAACTTCAAATTGAGTCTTAGAGAGTTTCTCCAACCAACTTTTGCAGTAACAATTTATGTAAAATTATGACTTAAAGCAGGCAACAGTAAAGAGATTCCAATTTCCTTATGATTACCTCTTCACTGTATTCCATCCTGGATCTGGCAGTTGCCATGTTTTTAGTAAGAAATCATCAGTGAATACATTGCAGGGTCACGTGGAGTCCCTAATTTGACATCTGGTGAGCACAGTCACACTAGTGCTGGTGAGAAAAATCTCACTCCACTCTTATGCCTTTCTTTTAATTATTACAGCATATACCATTTGGGTTAAACCTGTGTAGAGTAACAAAGACAACAACTTACTTGGGTATTGCACGTTTTGCAGAACTGTTTGATTTTCCCAGCAGAAATATCAGTATCTTCGTAACATTCTCTGCATTCATACATAGCGAGCCCTCCACATATGCGGCACTGCCTGGGAGCTGCATTTTAAAAGAAGGTATTAGTCTCCAATTCAGGGAGGCTTTTTTTGTTTTTTTTTAAGACCAGGGGTATAGAAAGGAGTAAGAATTATGACTTAAATTGAAAAAAGTCCACTACATTAAAAAAAAAAGCTAGAACCAGACTGCAAATCAAAGCAAAAATGTACCATAGTATTTAACTTTTCTTTGACATAATGTGGAATAAGAGAAAAACACTGAGAGTAGGAAGTTGCAGAACAGTAAGTTCTATCAACTGCATGAACAAGTGAAAGCAGGCTTTTACATAAAATTAGTTCTCTTTCATCATACTGGTCCAGCTCTGCCCCTAGATTTGTCAACACCACAGAAAAAAAATAATATCGCAAGCTGATGGCCATGACAGGCATTATTGTTCTAAATAATAAAAATACTATTTTAGAATTATAATTCTCTTATTATTTTAAGAGATTATAATTTTTTTATTTTTCTAAAATGTTAGTGGTTTTATGAATTCTTATCTCACATTTAAAAGTGGGTGTCTTAGGTGATGCAATGAAAACATTCAGTCACAAAAAAGTGATCCAATTTATAGTTTAAAAATGCACCATCACTAGATGCTGATTTACACACTAATCTCAGCTTCTCTTCTGGTTTGATGAACTGATGACAAAAAGCTTAGGAACAAGCAGCACAGACTGATGAAGACTAATGAAAAATAGTCAACACTGTAAATACCTGTTAACCAATCTCAGTGCTACACTTACTTAGCTTTTAAGATTTCCTACCAGCATATTAACAAACTGCTTTGCTGCTAATAATTTTAACAACACTGTCTTGAAATAAAAAAGTTTAGTTGTAGAGATACTCAAGAATTAAACATAATCAGGTTATATTCTGTATAGTTATAAGCAACATATAAGCAAGTTATAGTCCCTGTTCTTCTGAATTACAGCTTTTAATTGACATAAGAAAAAAAAACCAGAATTCAGCATTCTAGTTAGTAATCTTTCCTTTCTCCTCAGCCTGAGCATCTCACACTCCAGTCTGTAAAGTAGTTATAGTCTGTACAGTAGTTATAGTCTGTACAGTTATAAGCAACATATAAGCAAGTTACATTCTCTGTTCTTCTGAATTACAGCTTTTAATTGACATAACAAAAAAAAAAAAAAACAGCATTCAGCATTCTAGCTAGTAATCTTTCCTTTCTCCTCAGCCTGAGCATCTCACACTACCTGGTTAAATATTTTATTAAAAATCAAACAAATCCCCAAAACTACCAGGTGTACTTACTCTGACTGTGTCAAGTCACTCTCAACAAATCTTTCATTACACAAACACAATGTCATATACTTACTGTCTTCAAGTAAGTCTGTTATATTTAATTCCAAGGACGGAAAAATTTTGTTGAACATTTTGAAGTCTTTTCCAAACCGAGGCATCTGGATGATCAGGCAAGAGGGTGCCTAGGTAAATTGCCAGAATATAATGTAACAAGCTTGAGATAGACAATTATCTAAATTTAGAGATACATCTAATGCAATAAACATTCATCTTATTTATAACTTGCAGCCTGTTAACTCAAAATTAAGAAGAGGGCAAACAAAAGAGAAGCCTTTGAGAGAAAAAAAATTAAATATAGGTTATATAAAAGCTTATATAAAGCTTATATAAAATATAGCTTTTTAGCTTTTAGCTAAAAAACAAAACAAACAACAGGAAAGTGGCATCTAAACCATTGTCAAATATCGTAAGTCCCAGTCATACTCAAGTAGGGTAGTAAATGTACTGGACTACACTCCGCCATGGCATGGGGAAATCTTGCTTTGTAAAGCCTTTTACAGAGGTATCTCAAAATACTAGTTCTTAAAGCAACTTACTGGCAGTAACTAAGTTTTCTTTTAATAATTCTTTACCTAAATTACTTTGGTCTGTTCAGCCAAAGGGTACATGTCATTAAGGCAATCTTAAAATATTTCTGTAACATAGGCAACCTGTACCACTGACATAGCACTCCCATTGCAAATAGGTCTGCATTTTGTTTTCACACTGTCGTGGTTTAAACACCAAAATCCCACTCTTGTTCCACTGCTGAATGAGCAAACATCCAAGTATCATCACTAACTGAGCAACAGCTGTCACCCACCTCTGCAAACTTCAAGTTGCTGTTGATGAATGACCACTCTAGTAACTGCTGAATTGTCGGGACCCCAACTTTCTCATTTTTGTCCATAAAAATTTGGTAGAAGTAACAGTCTTGTACTTTCTGACCGGCTGATCTAGAAACAGATTCAAAGAAAGCAGATTTAGAAGCTTTACTGCAACAATGACTGTATTTTCCTAGTAAAATAACGTCTACCAGAAAATAGTCTATACAACATCCTCTCTTCACTGAAAAAGACTGTGCTTTCAAAACCAATCCCAATACACGAAAAACCCCTAAACAAATACACCACGCCCCCACAGCCCTCCTTCCCCGCTCCCCACCAAAAAAAAAAAAAAAAAAAGCAACAAACAAAATGAAAAAACATGAACCACAAAACCTCAACATTTTATGCTGACAGAGAGAGGGGCAAAAGATTAAGCTACCAATTTAAATAATCTTCGAGGTCAGATGTTTCAAAACAAAGTAAAAATTCAGTACTTATATTTTCAGGTTATTTTTCTCTAACATAAATGTAAATCTGCAACACTTGAGAAGAGAGATTCAGATGAGTAATACAACCCACTCTGGAAAGGTGTAAGAAAGTACATAGAAGACTGGGCTCACATTGGAGAAATGGATTTTGCTATCATAGACAAAAAGCACACAGGAAAAAACAATAGCGAAAGAAAGAAGTTAGGCAGGAGCTGTTTCACCCCAATGTCAATGTTCCTGGGAACATTCATCACATTTGCTATAAATGGTAACCTCCTCTCATTCCAGCTAACATTTAAGACAACACTGCTTTTCAGAGTACTCAGGTGTTGAGAGGATTCTAACAGTATGATGCACTCAGAGTCACTATTATTAATTTTAAGCCTACTTTTAAGAAGAAAGGAGACTTCAGAATTTAAGGTAAGTGCACAACACACACCATTTTCAGTGCTAAAAGCTGAATGGTGGAACCTAACATCTGTTCCCCTCTGTATAGCACAGACATGACAAAAACCTCAAAGGCCAAGGTTTAGAAAAGAGGGTTAAAGAAACATTGAGGAAACGTACAAGTGGAGTAAGAGGCATTTGCTTTTACTTTACTCATTACAGCTGTGATTTAGAATCATAGCATAGTCTGGGTTGGAAAGGACCTCAAGATCATCTAGTTCCAACCCCCCTGCCATGGACAGGGACACCTCACACTAAACCATCCCACACAAGGCTTCATCCAACCTGGCCTTGAACACCGCCAGGGATGGAGCACTCACAGCCTCCCTGGGCAACCCATTCCAGTGCCTCACCACCCTTACAGGAAAGAACTTCCTCCTTATATCCAATCTAAAGCTTTCCCTGTTTAAGTTTGAACCCATTACACCTTGTTCTGTCACTACACTCCCTAATGAAGAGTCCCATCCCCAGCATCCCTATAGGCCCCCTTCAGGTACTGGAAGGCTGCTATGAGGTCTCCACACAGCCTTCTCTTCTCCAGGCTGAACAGCCCCAACTTCCTCAGCTTATCTTCATACAGGAGGTGTTCCAGCCCCCTGATCATCCTTGTGGCCCTCCTCTGGACTTGTTCCAACAGTTCCATGTCCTTTTTATGTTGAGGACACCAGAACTGCACACAATACTCCAGGTGAGGTCTCACAAGAGCAGAGTAGAGGGGCAGGATCACCTCCATCGACCTGCTTAGTCACGCTCCTTTTGATGCAGCCCAGGATACGGTTGGTCTTCTGGGCTGCGAGCACGCACTGAAGCCGGCTCATGTTCATCTTCTCATCGACCAGCACCCCCAAGTCCTTCTCCACAGGGCTGCTCTGAATCTCTTCTCTGCCCAACCTGTAGCTGTGCCCAGGATTGCTCCCACCCTGGTGTAGGACCTTGCACTTGGCATGGTTAAACTTCAGAAGGTTGGCATCAGCCCACCTCACAAGCATGTTAAGGTCCCTCTGGATGGCATTCCTTTCCTCCAGTGTATCAGCTGAACCACACAGCTTGGTGTCATCGCAAACTTGCTGAGGGCGCACTCAATCCCACTGTCCATGTCAGCAACAAAGATGTTGAACAAGACCGGTCCCAACACCGATCCCTGAGGGACACCACTCGTTACTGGTCTCAGCCGGACCTTGAGCCATTGACCACAACTCTTTGTGTGCGGCCATCCAGCCAGCTCTTTATCCACCGAGTGGTCCATCCATCGATATCTCTCCAATTTAGAGACAAGGATGTCACGTGGGACAGTGTCAAACGCTTTGCATAAGTCCAGGTAGATGACATCAACTGCTCTACCCCTGTCCATCAGTTCTGTAGCCCCATCATAGAAGGCCACCAAATTGGTCAGGCAGGATTTCCCCTTAGTGAAGCCATGCTGGCTGTCACCAAGAACCTTGCTGTTTTCCATGTGCCTTAGCATACCTTCCAGGAGAATCTGCTTCAAGATTTTGCCAGGCACAGAGGTGAGACTGACTGGTCTGTAATTCCCTGGGTCTTCCATTTTCCCCTTCTTGAAAATGGGGGTTATATTTCCCTTTTTCCAGTCATCGGGAACTTCACCTGACTGCCACGATTTTTCAAATATGACGGCCAGTGGCTTAGCAATTTCATTTGCCAGCTCCTTCAGGATCCGTGGATGGATTTCATCAGGTCCCACGGACTTGTGTACGTTCAGGTTCTTAAGATGGTCTCGAACCAGATCCTCTCCTACAGTGGCCCTAGGGTCATCGTTCTCACAGTCCCTGCATCTGCCTTCAAAGATCTGGGTGGTGCAGTCAGAGCCTTTGCCGGTGAAGACTGAGGCAAAGAAGTCATTCAGAACCTCAGCCTTCTCCAAATCCACAGCAGCACACCTGTTAACTACCAAAAACTAGAAACACATTCTCACATGAAGATCTATTATTCTAATTATATTAATAATAAAGACCATTATTATAATTATACTATGGTACCTCAGCTGTTTCACCAGAATAATACATAAGCCACAGGGGTTTCTCAGAATGTATTTTGTAGAATTGAAAAGAGCCAGTAACAACTGTGAGGGTCTTAAGATGGCAAGCTGTTCTCTGAACACTTCTTTACATAAACCAAATACATACTTGAAGTTACTAGTTTTTTGTGGTTTGTGGTGTTTTTTTGTTTTTGTTTTTTTTTTACCTAACAGTAGGCCTTTGTCTAGGCAGAAACAGGAACACAGTTCCAAATTTACATCTATATGCCTTGATCTCTCTTCCTTTCCAATTCTTTTCAAAATTTGCCTACAGAACCACCACAGAAGGTAGCCTCAGTACTC
This sequence comes from Lathamus discolor, assembly GCF_037157495.1. Lineage (NCBI taxonomy): Eukaryota > Metazoa > Chordata > Aves > Psittaciformes > Psittacidae > Lathamus > Lathamus discolor. The sequence continues at coordinate 16,266,196 of NC_088909.1, read as the reverse complement.
TCACGTCATCTACACAGTGAACTACAGCATACTGCATACAGATGCTGTAGCCAGTGCCATAGCTCCCATATGTCTGCACACTACAACAGACAGTGAGCACTTACCTCACACTGCTGAGCTAAAGCAGCATATAAACTAATACAATTCCTGTGATGAGGAAAGGACTGAAAAACTATGGACACTGGGGCAAAATCCACCTACCAAAAAAGGTAGATGTCAAGTTTGTCAATAGAACTTTATTATATTGAATCTTATTAGAAATACTAATCATAATTCAAAGGTGCTCTAAGAGCTCAATTGGAAAGGCAGCAGATAGTCTCTCACCAGCCTCTACAAATAGAGAAGTTCAACAAACAGAAAAAGACTCACCTTATTTTCAACAGTGGCTCAACTCTTAAAATATGGTGAAATAAAATATTCAAAAATTCTTCTGGATCTGAGTGAAGAGGGAGAAAAAAAAAATCCTGTTAGTATGCAAAACCAGATACATTATTCAAGACTGATTTTAAATAAATGTTTCCCAAATTTTAATAGGAACAGAAGTAAAGGTTCATTTTTACAGCTTTATTAACACTAGTAAGATGACAAACTATGAAGATTTTCCTGACACAAAACTATTTAATCTTTTGGTGTCAAACAGTCCTAATAAAAGACACAAGCTCAACAGGGTAAAAAAAAGCTTTCCAGTAAAGATCAGAAAGATGCTCTCTCTACTTCAGGGGAATTATTTGGCATCATGAAGCTGTCCCAGGAGAAATAAAACCTTTTAAAGAAAACAATGAAACTGCAGTGAAGCGGTGAAGAGCGGTGACAGTAACACACAAAAACCACAAAACAGCACAAAGTTCATCTAAACTAGAGACTGAATTCTCCAATCAAGAATGCAGCCAACAGTGGCTTCCCAGAGATCTAATCTCCTCCAACACAGAGTATTCTGATCTATTTCTCCTCCTGCCACTAACTAATAAATACTGTTTTTCAGCATTTAAAACTTTTAGAAAGAGTGTTCTCCCCCCCAAAAAATTAAACAGCCATATAATACAACACTAATTAATCATTATATGCAGCAAAAGACCAAAAGGTTGGGAATTTATTTTTCTAACATGATTTACACATTTTATTTCTTAATATACTATATAACCATTGTGACAATGAAGTGTTGCAGTGTAAAGATTATTCCTCAGGGACCAAAGGGACATTTTGAAAGAGGAGAAAGACCTCAGCTTTATTACAATCTGCATTTCTGAAGAAAAGCCTTAGATCTCCCCCTCATTACTAGAAGGCAGGAAAAGAAATCCAGCCTTTTGCTGACTTATAGCAGAAACTGTTCAGCTAGGGCTCCTCACATGTTAAGGAAACAGAAGAGTCCTTTTTACCACCCAATGGTCACTCAGATCTCTGGTGGAGATAATACTGCTACAGAGACATATATGTGTGGTTCAAATAAAAAAAAAAAAACGACCGCATTTACCTTTTTCCTCTGAAGTGAATCCTGATGCAGCTTCAACTTTTTCAAGTATTTTCCTCAGTTTCATTATTTTTGTAGCACATACATATCCATATCTAAGATAAATCGGTTTAATAAGCTATTAGCTAGCTTGTGATCAAATCAAAGAAGGAGAAAAAGCCTCTTAAATGCTGAAATACAGGCTCTCAGATCCCTCTCTACCTGTGTACAATGTTGCTTCAAAACTATGACTGACTCCCAGTTTTTTCAATGCAGTACAAGTTCAGTGAAGGGCTTAATGTCCTTACATACCCTTTAAGACCTCTTTTTAAACATTAACTTACCAGGGTAACTGTTTTCTGATCTGTCAGTCAATTACTTTTGTTTTCACTACTTTGCATCAGTTAACACATTTTCAGAATGTCATATAACAGCACTGTGGGCATTGTTAACAAAAATAATATTTCAGTATTTCAGAAGAAAAGGTAACAGAAGCTGAAGTTTTGAGCATTCAATCTTTTCCTCTAAAATTTTACAAGAAGTGCAAATAAAGACTTGAGCATGGTGGAAAGGCAGGAGAAGTAACACTTTCAGTCTCCTCAGCCACTTTTTCTGCTGACCAGGGTATATCCTACCCCCTATACCAGAAAACCCTTGAACACACCAGACAAAGTACACACACCTGTGTAAGAACAAGGATTCAGAAGCCATCATTTTATTCCAGGAATCCAAAGAAAAATTTTGTAATAAATTGTTCAGTGACTGCCCACAGAATTTCAGAACTACGTGCGTGTTAGAAAATAGAGTTACACACAAATAACTTTTCATGCAGATTTTTGCCATATTTCCTTTGTTCATTGTGCCTAAGAAATTACAAAGCTCATGTTGTTTAAATGTGTTTTGACCTCTTGAGGACTACATACAGAAACTAACAAAACTTTTAAAGCCCTGACAAATCTATCAAATTGTGAAACTCCACATAAGCAAATTCAAATACTTTTCTTGTCAGCAACAGCATTAAAAACACATAAATATGAATGCTATGAATAAATATATTTTGCATTTATCAATGCAAATTTTACAATAGCTTTATGCTGATCAATTTCCAAATAGAGACCAGTGAAAATATTTTATCAGCAAACAACGAATAACTATTTCCAGCTAGCACTGCTTAAATTTACTATGCCCAACAAGTAAAAACACTCAGACCAATCAACGGAAAAGACTGGCAGCAGCAGCTAGCTGAACTCTTTAGATTCGCAATAGGAATGCATACAAACAATCTGGTGTAAAAATTTGTATTAGACCAGAGACGAATTAATGTCTTTACTTACATTCTCAGAGGATTCACGATCTCTGTCCTCAACAGCTCTTGGGTCTCACTATAATACTCTACATCGTTCTTTTCTTTAGGTCTGAGTAACACAGTGTCCAAAACAGAACTAAAAGAAAACAGGCTAGGGAAAAAGAAAAAAAAAAAATGAAAAGGAAAGTTGTTTTGATTCTGGAAGATACAACCACTCAGATGCCTGAGCAACATAAGACAAACCAAGCAAAGCCACAGGAAGAATTAATAGAACTGAATAAACTCAGAAAGATATAATTAAGGACAGAGGACAACATAGCCGTACTAAATAGGAAAAGGCCATTCTAACCCAGTGTCCTTTCTACAGCAGAGTACAAAACCAGCTGCCCAGGATTCTGCAAATATAAGAGATTATCTCCCTCCCTCCACCACCCATCCTGCGCACGCTCATCCTTCAAAAATCATCATGCCAGGGACCCAGTCAAAAAGAGTATGGATACATAAGGGCCAGCACAATTTGGACATTATTAGCACTTGTGTTCTGCTGCAAATGCTGCAGAAGCTGTTAAGACTGGAAGAGCATAGTAATGTGCCAAAGGTTGCAGTGCATGACTTTGTAGGCTGTGCAGCAATACAGACAGACAGACAGTCATCACAACAAAGATCACACGCTGTGCATTTGTAGCATGGGATGCCACTATACAAATTATGAACTTACCAGAATAAGGTGGAGTCTAAGTAACAGGAGTTGTAATGACCCTGGATACCTTTCTTCTTTCCAATCATTGTCTCTAAACCTTCTTTTTCCATTTTTGGAGGAGTGTTTTCTTCTACCACTTCACTTAAGTAACCTCCAAAGGCTGAAAGTTTTTTTTTCAAAAAATACTTTAAAGCCTTAAATTTTATCCTCCTTGAGATTTTCTTATTAATGTTTTACAGCTAAGTTGCTGCCTTAGTGTATAAGCATTCCTTCTCTGGACTAGCATAGCATTTTATTATAGCTGAGACTCACTGCTTCCAGACAGTGAACAAGGCTTTACATTCCACTGACAATGCACATTAGAGTGCTTCAGAAAGCCTGGAGCACTGAATTAATTTTATCCAGCAGGAATGAAGCTGTCTTCTTGTTATACATGCCCTGTTCTCACTATCTTACAAGTATCAGACACTTGTTTCTTTGCTTTTGTCTCAAGCTATACAACATGACCCAAGAAATCTCAAATATTTGAAGTCAGGAAAAAAGCTGAGTTTTTTACTACTAACTTCTACCATTCAAATACATGCTTTTCTATGTCAAGATTTAGGAAAACACTAATCTGACATTACAGAAAAATAACTATCAGTTTCTGATAATGCAGTCAACTATTGCTAGCGTTGCAAATACAAAGCAATCTTGTTGAAAATGGTAACTGCTAAAGATTTACAGCGTAACACAAAGAAAACCCAGCTTAATTTTATTAATTTCTTTAAATATATGAACATTTTCTTGTTTCAAAAGGTAATCCATAGAAGAGTTATGTTCTGTACAGATTGATATTCTAATTATTCATCTCATTTATGTAATACCTGTACAGATTTTCAAGTGTTCCATACAAAGAACATATTGCAGAAATAAACTAAACCAAACCCCAGGTCAGTTCCCAGATGGTAAGTAAGCAGAAGCTCAGTACCTAGAGAGTTGCAGCGTTCAATCTGGTTGGAAACTGGCTGTAGTGAGGCAAACCTGGAATCTGGCCTGCAGCTTTTGAGTTTAACAAAAAGAGCTTTCTTTGGAGCACACGTGAAGTATCGAGTTCCCTTAAATGTGCCGTCCGTACAACCTGCACATTCATCTTCCTGAAAATTCAAGTGAGAATTCACTATGTTTCTTATTTCTAGAATTCTGGAGTAAAACATTCGACAGTGTATCTACCCATAGATCACCCTTCAGATACTCAGAAGCTTTATATACAATGTTCTTGCATTTTAGCATTCTAAGCTCCAGCTGAGGTAGTCTTTAACTGGATTTATTGAGAAAATTAAAGTCTCATTTTTTTCCTTCATGCTTAAACTTTCACTCCATCCAAAATAAAAATTTCATCAGAAGCAGCTTGGGGGAGATGGAAGAGGAGAGCAAGAATTAAACCTGTCAACATTAGGAACTTAACTAAGCTAGGCAGTAACACCAGATACCTTCTGTAGTTACAAACAACACACATCCACTACCAAGCATCTTTTAAATCGGAATTAAAATCACTAAGCACTGGGTAACATGAATACTTCCAGAGTGACTGTTGCCCGCACATTACCTTCTCTGTGCAGAACACACAAAATGTAATCAAGGAAAGACAACACAAACTAGGTATGAAAAACAACAAGTTATCATTAGTGATCTTTGACAACGAGATTTAAGATATACTGTCTGCTTACTAACAACTGCTAGGTTTTAACACAGAAATGCCTGATGGGCAAGTCTGCGACCCTGGTTCAACAGAAGTCACCCTAAGATGCAGTCTGAGAACAGCTGTGGCAAATGGTAGCTTGAGCTTCACCAAAAAAAAAAAAAAAGCAAAAAAACAAACCCAAGCTGAAATTCCAGTCACATTCTCACCTACTTTGCTAAAGATGTCTGTTGGTTTACATAATTGTACACTGCTCTATCTGAAATGTTATTGAACTTGATCCCAAAATAAAGAACCGCATCTCCCTAATCGCATACACATTTATTTAGCTGATAGCCAATCACAACCTTGGCAGCTGCCGCCAAAGAGCAAATGTCAGCACATAGCAGCAATTCATGGTTGCAGAAATTGTGAATTTACAAAGGGCCCACAAAACACATCAAGCACATGGCTGTCAAATTAATAGCATCACTACCAGTGTTCTCTCTCTGACAGTCGTGGCTCTGACCACTGCCCGTTTGCTGGTATGCAAAAATTAACACAAAACTGATATTCAATAAAGACTCTTACAGCCAGGGCATTTTATATAAACCTGCATTTTAACTTCTCAATTAGCATCTCCATAACATAAGCAAAGGGCACTCCTTTAAAAGTAAGTGAACAGCCCTAGAAATTCCATTACCCATTGTGACACAAAGACATTTCAGGGCCTACCAACAGAGTAAGGTCTAGGCCAGCCACAGAAGACAGAGCTCACCTAAGAATATAGCTGCTCTATAAAGAGATCACATGGCAACCTGTTTGAACAAATTCCTCCAGACTGACTGCTTTGCAAAGTATACAGGCACCAACTCTCAGAAACAAAGCTAACATTAACATGAACTACAATTTACGCTTACCAGTTCCAGTCCAGCTAATACTTCATTTACTCCAGGGGGCTGGCCAATCCATCGGATTACTCCATAGAAAGGAGGATTTTCTTTAACTTCAGCCAAGGAACCTGCTTCAAGACCATGTGAGTTCCCAACTGGGCCTGATGATGATGGACTCTCCTGGTTTGCTGTAGTATTTACATCACCAATGACAGACTGAACAGATAACGAGAGAGGACTATGTCCAATAGTAGTACCAGTACCAGTACCATTAGTACTTGATGTTTTTGTCAGGCTGAAAGGGAGGGAGTGAAATCTGTTTTCTGTAGACACAGAGTTTGTTAAAGGTGGCTGTAGTGGTGGTGAAGAATGTCCAAATCCAGATGAATCACTAAGTGATTTTGCTGGGTCTTCAGCAGCTGTTAAAATCAAAACCAGGATATCAGTTAATGCTGGTATGTTTTTTTTTTTCTTCCCATCTTACGAAAGGAAACGCTTAGCTATCAAACCAATGAAGTATATCTGCAAGCACATCAGATTTAATGGGTGCCCTGAGTAGGAGGCACTAACAGGTGGGAACATGTAGGAAGATGTTTGTCACTTGGCAACTCTGGGGAGACAGAACTGGCTGAGCAGACACTGCTGCAATACCACCACTTTTACCACAAAAACCAGAAGCAAGTAACAGAGAGAAAGGAGATGTTAGCCAGAAACTACAAGAAGGTTTAGACTGAAAACACTGGGATTTTTTAAGCCCTTTAGCCTCACGTCAGATTTTTTTTATCTGAATTCAAGTTAACAGCCCCAAGGATTATGACTGTAATGGATAAAACTACGGAGAACTCATTGGTCAGCGTGACTGAGGAGAGGATGTGGTTCTCAGCTCACACAGAGATGTGTAATTGCTTGCAGACATGATATGCAAATGAAAAAACGTTTATTGCCCTGCTCCATCACAATATACTTTGGTTCTAACATAAAGAATCTATCAGTGTCTATAAAGAATTAAGGATTTCAGTAAGTAATGATTAATGCAGAGCATGATAAATAAGATCACAACTAGATGTAATAGCACAAGTGTTCTGTATCTTCTCTCATCTCTCTACATGGCCTCAATATACAACTGGTATTCACAGAGCAAAAGCTTCTTCTTCGCATCTCTTCTCCCCCTGCTGTTTTAACTGAAGTTAATGTCCAAACATTTTAATCCTTTACTTCCACAGTCCTTTCTAGATAGGATATTTTCCTTGTTTATTTTAAATATTATAATAAACTAATTTTTAAACAGAGTTACAAACTGTTAGAACAACATCTTCAAAGAACAATTTGAATTTGCTTTCTTTTATGGCTCATGGAATTCTGGGACTACTACTGCCACAGGCTTCCATTGTAAAATAACATTAGTCTAGTATTTACCCCCTTCAGTAACTACCCAGACAGCCACACTTCAGACAAACCAAGATATACTGATCCTTTAGGTATGTGCACCCATACTTGGAAGAATTCAGGGAGAGATTGTACAACCTAGCCTCAAAAACTACTGTAAAAAAAAATTATATGTTTATTCAGATTAATTACACCCCCAACCCCAGACTGATTAGCTGGCATGGCAGAATATTACAGTTCCTTTATGTCTATAATATTAGCTACAAAAAGACAAAATTACTCTATACACTTGGCTGCAAGGAATATCTTCGTATCTTCCTTCCAAGCCTCAGCTTTTATTTTGCCTGCAAGACGTGTATTCCCACAGAGCTGTGCACACACTGCCAAGAATGCAGTCTCCTACACGGAGAATAAAACCATAGGTCTGTCAATTAAGACAGAGTATGTTTCCGTAGGGGTTCCAAGATGCTTTTTATGATACAGTATATCTTCCACAAAGACAATATATTCAAACTGCTTTAAATTTACACTCGTACTTGTTTTATTTGAAAAACACCAGCACACTCTAGTTTTGTTTGGTTTTTTAAATAAGGTGTATCCCTACATGAAAGACTATAATCTCCCTTTACCTTCATCAATATACCATGGGGGTTTTGCTTTTGTTTGAGGCTGAGAGTCAACTGATGAGCCATTTAATGTGTAGAAGGCTTCAGATCTGTTTCTTTTTCCAGTTTCAGAGGTAGATCCTGGAAAACAACATAAGGAGATTAATCTCCATCTATAAAAGGTTAGCTACACTCTTATTTCATAATATAAATTTGTTACTATACTTTCAAGAGGACAAAACTGCCTTTGCACAAAGCAGCAAAATCCCCCATCAAAGCTACCACAGATCTAAGTTTGCAACCACGTAAGAGTTTATCCCAACCCAGCTTAATCTTCCAAACTGAAATTTCAAGTCACCAACCTGATGGCAGCAGAATATATCCTGCAAGTGCCAGTTTTTCATTGCTGCAAGTTACAGATATAAGACAGTATTTGAGATACAGCATACAGCAGGTATGATTGGGTTTTAAAGCAAAAAAAAAAAAAAAAAAAATAATAATTGGGAGTAGGCAAATGAATTACGGATCTAATTCCGCACAGCTATGACTTGGGCCAACATAAAACCACAGTTCCTTGACTGAAGACCATTTCTGTCAGCACCAAATGTCAGGCAGAATGAAAGCTTTCAGGATATACTGTCATTAGTATTCTACAACCCAAACCAGACACTAGTAAACTCAAAACATTTAATTTTGATTTCTGCCTTTTTAAAATTAAACAGTTTCCCTTACAGGCTTTGGGTTGGGGTTTTTTGGTTTGTTGGTTGGATTTTTTTTTTTTGTTTGTTTTTTTCCCCTGAAGGATTTTCCCTGGAAGGATTCTTCCCCTGGAAGAGCTGGCCAAAACCAGAGTAAGGATAAGTTTATTCAAGAATTCAATCTTGGTTTTGAATTGCAGCAGAATTAGCTGTTTACTACTGAATAGATCTGCTCCTGGGCTAAAAATTTGGCCATTTCTAGTCCTGCAGAAGGGAGACTATAGTTATTAAAAAATAAAATAAAAACGAAAACAAACAGCCACACTTTCAAAAAACAGAATACAGCTCTGCAATGGTTATAACAGACAAGCTAATATGTTTCTGAAGTTTTGCTAAACCTTAAGCTGTTTTTCATGAAACTGAAGGTGTTTTGAGCAGGCTTAACTTAAACCACCTACATTATTATGATAAAGTAAATTCACACTATTATTCTGTTTCAGAGAAATTTACCTTGACATGTAACTGCAATAATAAATGAAGTGATCAAAAATACAAGGCAACACTCTTCCCCAAACAACAGAAATTTGTAAAGAAAATTACTTCCCATACATACCAGTAGACTTTGGCTTACTATGATTGAACAAGCTTTTGTCACCACCACCTCTTGAGGTATAAGCAAGCTTGGGAGGTCTCCTGTCCTGTGACACAGTCTCTACGACACAGTATAAAGAGAATATTAGATTCCCTTTTCTATGCTTTTACTATGTCAGAGAGAAGTTCAACTTCAAATATAACTGAACCAAAGTCTAGTAGCATCATAAGTTTTAAAACTGAATGGAGCAAAACCTTGTTTGGTTCATAACCAACATTTTATATATATATATATATATATATATATATATATATGATTTGCTACTACCACATCAGCAATTACTTTACTCTGAAGTCTTCCACTATTTCTTGAACACACCAAATACATTGAAGAATGTGAAATCTATCTATGTGCGTGCTTCCATTATGGGAACAGAGGCATGAATTCCTAAACTTTGTTTTCTACCTTTTCATCTGCAACAAATGCTCTCTCCCAAAAAAAGAGACATTTGCATGAATTCTCCAAAGAAGGAGAGAATTCATGCAAAAACACGCATCCCAACTAAACCGACAAGCAGCAAGTGAACATAGGAGAAATCAGCCAAATTGAAGAGAAGGGGAAGCAGTTAAGAGTACAGGCTATACAAGACCACACAACTCAGAGAAGGAATCAGGGGACTGTGGTTGTTACAAGTCAGTGAGTTATTGTGGATAGTGAAACTTTCCACAGTTTTGTTAGGAATTTTCAAGTATTTACTCACAGAATGCATAAGTAATATTAACAATAATTCTATCGATAATAGATAATAATACCAATATATTTCATGTGCAGAAAGAACAGCTTTCTGATCCAGGATACTTAAACTCCTGAAGTAAACTGAACAACATTAAAAAAACAGATTCCTGCTATAGACACTTACATATTCATTAATTTTACGTAACTCTAAATGCATACAATTTGACATTAGTTTTGTTCAATATTAAACCTTTTCTAATATTGAGAGTGAAACAAAGAGGAGGAAACTGAAAAGAAGTGTAACACAGAAGGTGAAGCTAATTCGAGCCAATTTAGGATATTGATTCCACTGTACTGTTTTAATCATGTAACTTTGCCTGGGTTGAGGTGTTATCAAAGCTTGCCTCCTGGTTAAGAAAGTAAAGCACACCTGGAATAACATCATTGATATGCAAAAGAAGTGTACTTTCAACACTTGCAAAACTGCACAGCTGTATTCCATTATATCTTCCATCCCAGTTTCCGATAGGATTATCCTAAAAGTAGAAAGACATGTTACACGTATCCCAAGAGAAGATTTACAGCATACAAAATACACATACGTCTTTAAAAATGTCAAAAGTGAAAAGATAAAAGGTTTTACAACACCTGCTTTTTCCTGTAACAATTTGTATTTGGAATATTCAAATACTACAATATTCAAAGATGAATATGAACTTAAAAACTGTTCTTTTGAAAAATATTTCTTATTTTAACAAGCATTCTTCTACTAAAATTCATTATTTGTAAACAAGTTAGAATGCCTGTGCATTGTTAGGCAATGGCTACTGCAGTCAAGACAATGGAAGCACCTGATGATTTCAAAAAACAAAACACCCTTTAACTATCAAAAAATTTGAAAGCTGTTCATTTTAAAAAATTCAAATTGCTAGAAATAACTTTTAATGGCAAGCTTCACATTTTCTTGAAAGATCAACTTTTGTACTTGAAACTCAGTATTTTTAAGACAGGACAAAAATCGAACAAACCAAGGTTACATGAAAAACAAGCTCTTGGAAACATCTCACAAAGGCATTCAGCTTACTGTTTCAAAAGGCAGAACAAACCCAGTCTCACAAGACAAAACACTCAACTCCATTACAGCAAGACTGACATTTAACATTACAAGTAGCCCAGTGGAGGCTCCTCAGAGTAACCAGAGTATTTCTCCTGAACTGTTTAGAATCAAATAGGAGATCATCTACCCAATGACTAAAAATAATGGCCACCAAGGGGCACATTTGAACAGAAGTGTTTATTTCCCATTTTAAGTCAGCCTCCGCTGAAGTAGCTTGTGGATAATGTTTCTTCTATATTACATGTAATTTACTTGCTAACACACATGCAGAAGTTATTAAATTCAGATTATTTTCTTACCATGTCCACTCCAACAACGTATCCTAAACTCTCGTTTCCTGGTAAGACATCACAGAATATAACTGTCCCATACTCTATACTCTCTCCTATCTTCAGGGAAACCCTGGAGTTGATCTCCAGAGGAGGAAGTTCTACCTGCATTGCTTCAACAGGAGCTGCATAGTCACTTTCCAGTTCATTGTCATCATCTTCCACCAGCTCCAGTTTGTCCAAAGCAACAAAAACCCCACAATCCTCATCGCATCTGAAAAGCTGCTTGCCTTGGTACTGTCCATCAGTAAAGCCCTGACCACGACCTTCTTCCTAAGTGTTGGAGGAGGAGGTAGGAATGGGAAAGGAAGGCAGGAAAAAAAAAAAAAAGAAAAAGCAGTGTATTTTGTGCAGATTACTACAAATGCTGTAACATAATGCAGTGCTCTGAAGAAACTGCAATTAGAATTGGCCTGGTGAACTACGATTAAATTCACTATATTTGGAGAAGTGTGTTGCTGGAATTTGTGGCAAACATATGCTCTATCTTAGGAGAATAAACAGTAAGATGTGGTTTGACTGGAGAGTAGTTGCCAGCAAAAGCCTTTTTATTTGGAGAAGCATGATTTCTTCAGGGGCAAATCTTGCTTCTATCATCAAATTTTTGCCATATCAAGACTAATTTGTATTAGACATAATGCTAAGCGTCCAAAAGTTCTACTTAGACGCCAAATTAAGAGAGACAATTTTCAGGGGCACTTGGCCCTGATATTCCCACAGGTTTAGTGGGAAATGCAAAGAATCTGGGGGAAGTTTAAAGAGGACTTTGAAAAACATACTTCTCATGCCAGAATGGCACCCTCTTGAATCTAAGCCTTCAAAAGCTTTTGGCCAACACTAATTTTGCAGATTTATCTCACTAGGCACACAATACCAAAATCCTCTATCTTAACTAGTTGCCATTTGACTTTTAGAGCTCTACAGAACTGGCGAACCTGAAATCCAAGTTTGCATTTATGGACTGTATTCTGCCATGTGTAGGGAAAAACAAAGTACTCAAGAGAAATCTGACAGATATTTGCCACAGTGGGGATGTAAGTAATTTAATTTTCCTAGGCTGGCTTTTTGCCAGCCCATGCACCTCATCAAGATTTACTTAGCATGTGCAATACACGGCAGGTGTGATAGGGTGTGTTCACAGGTATTTAATAACAGTACTTATGAAAAGACTGAAGATTACAGAATTTTTAAGGGTAGTGATGCTTCCAGAAAACAACATTGCTATGACTGCCTCTTTAAATAGAAGAGTTTTAGCTCATCTTATAAAAAAATGTATGATGCTTCCCTTTAGCAAGGAACTTACCAGTAACTCTACTCCAAAGTATATCCCTGTTAGGGACCTTTCTTGCATCAAGGGTCCTCTGAAACGAACAACTCCAGGAAATTTCTCATCTCCTGATCTCAGCTGTACTCTAACAGGTGAGCCAATATCTATTTGGATGCCTTTAGTCAACCTGCTTTTGCTTTTAAACAGACTGTATCTTTCCTCACAGTTAGTAATAGCCAAAAGCAACTCAGCTAGTTTTTCATTTATTTCTATGACATCTTTCTCATCCACAAACAGGACTGCATGAGGTTGTTCCAGAATCTTTAATCCAATCTGCAGTTTCTTGCCTTTACAAGGAATATTTCTGGAGTGTCCCACAGAAGAACGGTCTTGAAAAAACTGCCCAATGCTACCTTTGGGTACTTTCAAGAGCTTTTGCGTCTGCTTGTCTAAGACACTGCATTCCTGGAGAAGCAAGTAAAAGATCCGCTCTTCCCAATAGGATGAACTTCCTTTTTCTTGACTCCATAAGCCCGAATTCATTGTGATTAAAACTTTGTCAGCTGCATAGAAGTCTTCAAGAAAAATGAGCTGTTGATTTACGTGCACGTATCTTCAGAAATTCTACAGGAGGGTCCAACCTTTGTGAAATAATGCAATACTCATTTTGTAAGGAACCAAATTCAGAGCAGAAAGCCTAGAATGAGCGAGGAAAAAAAAAAAAGGAAAAGAAAAAAGGCAAAGTGAAACTGAGGAACTACATACTCTTGAGTCAAAGAAAGAAGGAAACAAAAAAAAAAACCAAAACCAACAAAAACACACAAAAAAAAAACAACAAAAAACCCCAGAAAAAAACCAACAAAAAAAAAAAAAAACAAAACCCACACACCAATCAGATATATCTATGACCAGCCCCACTCCCTCTACAGATAAAAATAGTTCAGCAAAATCTTAAGACACTGAACAGTCTCGAAACATTCATAGCACTTTTGATCACAGACATACCTATTTCTGCTTGTAATTGCTGTGTATTTCCTTTCCTTCTCTAGTTCCTCGAAGCAAACAGCTAGAGGAAAAGCATAATGAGATGTAGAGAACACACGTAAGTAAAAGGGAAATGAAAACTTAATTTCAGAGGAGTGGGAAGAAATATCCTGCTTGAGTTTACAAACAATACTTTATGGAAGCTTTCTTCTATGAAGATCTTTTCAGGTGATTAGTGACAACCTATTTTTGACAAAATGTACTGCATCTGTCATCACAGGTAACATTTTGATTCAGTTATGTACAATATTGTGTCAATGTAACATAACAACAGAAAATGGACACCCTAGTACTCCATAACTGCCGTTTCTTTAGATAATAGAAATTTACTGTTCCAGTAAGCAATAAACAATGTGTGAAAATCAAATTGCACCAGTATTGCAATACGCAATTCCGAAGAGAAACCTGAAGACTTTTCTTTCAACCATTTTAGAAAGATGACTCATTTTAACAAAGTAGAAGGAAATATATCAGTTGACAAACTACCCTGTAAAACAGACACATGTATATCTATAGTTTAGATAATTCTGGATACATGAAGAAGATCCGCAGTAACTTAATGGGATTTGTTTACTTCTAAAGATGAGAGAAAAGGGTAGCATATAAGTTAAGAATATATTGTCATGTAATTTTTTTTCTGTTAGTAACCTGTGACATCACAGTTTGCATTCAGTTAAAGGACGATTCTCAATTATTTATGGATTTAACTTCAGTAAATAAAAAGCAAATAATGTTTGTCCTCCTGCCTCCTCTTTCTACCCTGTTCCTCCAGATCTTTTCTCTGATGGAATTCAAATATCACAAAATCTATTGCTATGCATCCTACTCAGTTTGATTTGAACTTCAGAAACTGACAAAAAGCAATGGAATCTAGCAGCACTGTAATTGTATTCATCATCTGTTTTTAAACAAAAGGGTATTTAACAAAACTCTTTCCCCCAAAGAAAAGTAGTAACAACCACAGAGGACCTGAAGTGTACGCAAAGTAGCATCTTTCTGTCACTAGGAATCTACCCATCTGTGCTGACTTGCCAAGCCTCCTGCGAGGCCATTGAAACCTCACAGCCGTTCAAATCGGAGCTAGGCCACTTCTCACAGGTGCTACAGGGGTGTCAGTGTCATCACCACATTTGGACACTGCTGCTGCAGCAGCTCACGATAATTATGTTGTTTAAAGTGTTTCCACCTGTGAAGTAATTAACATCTAAGGGACAAAACCTGGGCAGTTTCAGGCCTAAGATGAAGTCTGCTAGACTGTCAATCTGTTTTCAAGTTAATAAATATATTTCTTCATTTTCATTTCATTCACATAAATGCGCTTTAATGCTTGTTGGTGATTAACAAGAAAGTCTGATATCAATACTGGATTGAAATAGCAATGTTTTATGTAGACATTGATAAGGAACACATCCCTCCACCCCTACCCCCCAGACAAAGGAAACAAATGATCACTAGTTTTTGTAAGTCTACTCAGATATTAAAATAGAGTTCTATCCAAGTGCTGTCTTGTTCCCTCCCCTTACTTTTTCCAGACACTGGGAAAAAATAGATACTGTCTTGTTCTTCACAGCTCCATTTTATGTTCTCAGTTTGCAAAGACTGGTGCACTTACTTAACCTTCCTCTTTGTGATTCACTCCAAAAAGTTAATCAACCCCCAATCCACTGCAAACAAGAATCTCCAACATTATAGGGTTCATGATCTTTCCTATTTCACTTACAGAAATAATTCATTTTAATAAGTATGTATGGAAACAAAATATTAATAGAGAAGTCTGTTCAAGAGCTTTAATAATATATTTTAACTTTTATTAAAAATATTATTTTATCTATTTTTTTAGTAAGTATACTCTTCTTGCAAGTCAACTGCTTCAATATCACACAATCTTCACATGTTTAGAAGAATTTTGTGTGAAAACACGTTAACAGCTGTGTTTAGATTACACAATGGTAACTTTACCTGGCATGGTCAGCCTTTCAAAGTTCTAGTCATCCACACAAATGTTATTAAGCTACTGAATACAGTACCAAAAGGTATTCCAGTATGAAGAAGTTCATCATCATTATAGAAAATGTCTTCCCTTAAAAACTTATCTACCACCGCTATCCCCTACCAAAGAAAATACACAGCATTAAACCCCAAATCCTCTTTTAGAATAATGAAAGTGCTAAATTAGGATTTAGCCTAGAAAAGCTTGCTAAAAAAGGATGTTAAGTTCTGGCAAAGACCAGAAATATATGCCTATAAACCACTAATTTTAAGATTTTCTTTTTTCTTTTACAGCCATTTTCCATGGAATTAATTATCTTACGAGCAAAGTATACTTGCTGAACAAACAGCACACCTGTACCACATTAAGATCAGAATGAACTATTAGACTTCAGTATAAATTAACTTGGGAACCAAATTATGCTTAGCAACAAGTAATCTTTACATTCCACAATATACCAGCAACCATATAATTTTGTGCGTAGCAGAGTACTTCACCATCACCACGATTGTCTAAGTGTCAGAGCCCGTGTTCTTCAACTCCACCTACTACCTGAATTATTTTCATGCACCAGGATTAAAATTAAAGAGAGCAACAGGCAAAACACAGTTATGACTGCAACACTACATACTTCAGGAAAAAAGGATATTTTAAAAATGTCAGAACTAGGCTATAATAACCCACCTAACTGCAAAGCTTTCCTAACTTCCTTTTTTCCTAGTCTTGAGTCACTGCTGTCACTACAGAGTCATCTCATCATAAAAACAGTTTGCACTGAAATATGAGAACTTTGTTAAGGAGTAACCTTAGATGAACTACACAGACATGTCTGAATCTGCTATCAGGTTTCAGCATAAACACACAATTCTGAGGCTCTGATTCAGAGTATAAGAGGAGGCTAAAATAAGTTGCACAGTTTCTTACAGAACTTTCACTTTAAATACAAAGCCTTAAACAGCTGAGAAACAAAGTTATGCTCTTCACAGTCCAAAATTAATTTTCAAGGGAAGGTAAAACTAGGAGTAAGTAAATTTAGTTGCAGCTTAATGTGCATAGAATTACATAACTGCAATACAAGCCAGGAGTGGAAAAAACAGAAACTGTTTCTTCAAAATAGTAGGTGAGACATTGCCCGATAGAAGTAAGTTTGTACTGGCAACATGTAAATTGGAAAACTCTACTGTTTTGCTTGCTGTTCTAAATTTGATACAAATATACCACTTCAGAGGAAGAACAAAAGTCATTATCAACCATCAGCATCCTCTAGCACGGCTCGATTGGGAAAATACGAACCAATGCACAATTCTCACTGTTGTGCAGACAACCCCTCTGCCAAAGTTATACGCAAGTACCCTCAATAAAATGAAAGGCCTGTGCTCAGGTTTTGAACTGAAAACCAAATGACATTTAACTTTGCTCAGTAATGGAACACTTAATGGGAAGACTGATGCACCCACTTATCGCTTAGCAAGACAAAATGCGATATATAACGTGGAAAGCACAAGGCTCGACGCAAAGCTAATTTTTTGAGAGTAATTACTCCCCACCCCCTATCTAGATGATTTTCCATGCCTCTCTGGGCGGCGATGAGCAGAGAGACGGACAGCCCCGAAGCACTTGGTAAGTCGGAGCAGCGAGCGGCCGGGGCCTTAACGCCGAGCTATCGAGAACGCGCGGCGGAGGCAGGCCCGACTACCCACGCCACAGCTGAGCGCGCCCAGCCTGGCCCTGCCGCTGGGCCTCACCTACCCCTGGCCCGCAGCGACCGCCGCGCTCTCAGGCGAGGGCCAGCGGGCACAGGAGCAGCGGGCGAGAGCGAGCTGCCTGGGCGCGGCCAGGCCTCACCACACCTGGCGCGCTGAGCGGCGCCCCGAGCAGCGCCCGGCCCCGCGCTCCGACCGCCACTCACCTCTTCATCCCAGCCCCCGGCCCCGGCACGCATCCACCCGCCCCCGAGCCCGCCAAGGCGCCGGCTCACAGCCCCGCAGCGACCCGTCCCCCACCCAGGGCACCCGTCATCAACACCCACCGCCCCTGCAGCCTCAGAGAGCCCGCCCTTTCGCCCCCTCGGCCTCTCTCAGAACCAATCAAAGAGCGCCGCCGCCACCGCATCACAGCGCTATTGGCTAAGAGCGGTGCCAGGTTACAGGGAGATTCGGGGATTTCCAACGCATCAGGATTGTATGAGCCGCGAAGTGGGGCGGGGGGAGAGCGGGTCTGCCAGACTCGGTTGGCGGAACCCTGCCCTGTCATGGCGCTGATTGGTCAACCGGAGAACGAGGGCGGGACGTCGGGAGCTACGGCGGATCTGATTTGACGGCGACGGCGCCTGCGCGTGCGAGGTTGCGGTCCTGCTGAGGCAGCCTTTGCAGAGCTAACGGTTGTGGTGAGAGCGCCGCTCGTTTAAGCGGCTGGCAGCGGTGGCGTTTACACACGGAGAGATCTTCCTGAGCTACGAATGAGACGACAAACGCTGGAACAGAGTTGTTCAGCAGGACGGCTGTGTTTAAGCGCTCTATTCAAGCTTGCAGCATTTTCGGAAGACAACGTTTATTTTTAGAGATTTTTTCGATCATGCAGTCTTCTAAATTGATGCTTTTAAAGCACTATTCTATTTTAAATACACTCTGAAATGATGTGCTGCTAGAAGTGGGCTTCCTGCAAAGGAGCATCCTTGGGAAGGCTAGCCCATGTACCTAAGGTGGCTACTATAATGTTGACATACAAATAAACACTTTCCTCATTTCTTAATATCATTAACATTCCTTTAATACGCGTTTCTGCGTGATCTAGGAATACGTGCAGTTAACATCCCAAAGTGAAAAGCGTTCCAGTCAATGCTGTTCCTTACAGATACCCAGGATCTAGAGGGAGCTGGTGAACAGGTTCAACACACCCCAGGTCAGGGCTGGGTACCCCTTTCTGAGCTGGGAAGCAATGTGTGTCACTGCCACGGCTCTTGGTAGGCAGCTGGGAAGACACAACATGGGCTTTGGCTGGTGCAGACATGAGCAGGATGGAAAGGATGTGGCTTGAGTGTCAGGAACCAGCAGGAGTTCATTGGAAACTCCTGAGGAAACGATGAGATACCATCTGTTACGGAATCAGTGCTGACACTAATAATTTTGTTTAGTCACTTAGAGCGAGATTGCGTTTTAAAGGTTCATTTTGGTTTTGAAGAATAAGGAGTAGTGGAAAGCCAGTAAGATTGGTACGTGGCGTTTCTTCTCTGCAGAAGGGCACCCAGTGATCCGCGGCTATGCTCTGCTCATCCTCGAGGTGGCTGTCTACACACAGCAGCTGCATTTCCCGCTGTTTGTAGCGCTGCCTTTTATCCTACTGCAGAATGCATGTAAATCCGGAATCATAGAATCATAGAATAGCTAGGGTTGGAAAGGACCTTAAGATCATCCCGTTCTAACCATCCTGCCATGGACAGGGACACCTCACACTAAACCATGCCACCCAAGGCTTCATCCAACCTGGCCTTGAACACCACCAGAGGTGGAGCACTCACAACTTCCCTGGGCAGCCCATTCCAGTGCCTCACCACCCTCACAGTAAAGAACTTCTTCCTTATATCCAATCTAAACTTCCCCTGTTTAACCCGTTACCCCTTGGCCTATCATTATGTTTACATTTGGGGTATAAATAAATTACACGTGGAATGCAACTCTAAGCCTGAGTACACCATAATTATATTTGAGAAGAAAAGGGGACAGAGACTTTAAAAAACTAAAATAGCAAAATACTAGATAGGAATGGCTATGTGGAATACCTAATTACTCAAAACCAACTATTTAAAAACGTTCTCTAGTCCATGTAATTATGTACTTAACTCTCCATGATTTCAGCAGGAAAATTGTCACGGACCATTTAGAAAGTGTCATTCTACAGACAGAATGGTGCTTGTGAAACACAGCCCAAGTTCATACCCCACTGACCCATGAGGCTTGTGTGGCGGCTCGTGTGACAGCTCTGTGTTACCAGCAGACCCCAGCTGAAAGCCTGGCCAAGACTTCTGTTTACTCTAAAGCTCCTTCATACTCCTGTAGAAGTATAAAGGAGTTTTAGAGTGATAACAGGGCTTTGGCAGCATAAAATGGGCTTGCTAACAGTTCTTTCATGTTGAAAACCCTGTCAGTAACACCAGCATGAGATACTTGCCATTAAACAGTGAATTAGTTTAAACCACACTCGGGCTAAAGGAGACGTGTTTTATAATAATAAAGTTTTGTAAACAAGTTTCACTTCAAATGACACTATACAATTAACCGTTATATAAATAGCATGGAGCAGAATCTTGTGCTATGCCAGGATAGAAATATGGTATTCATTTATCACAGCATCACCCCAAAAGTGCAAACTATTCATGCAGAACAGCCAAATTTCTCTGCTGCTTCAAATATGGAAATGGTAGGTATTTATCCAGCTGCATCAATAGAAGAGAGGAAAGGTACTTGTAGAAGCATCAAAGACAACATTGCAGCACTTTCTAAATATTGGTTATGTGATAAAAGGGGACTTGGATAAATACTTTAGGTATTTCTGTCTCCTGTTGTTTCTCATTACCTACAGCACTAATGAATGATGTGGTAAAAGAAATAAGGCTTATTCACATAGTTTGAGGCCTGAGAGGAAAAAGCAGCACAGACTCTGAAGCTGCCCAAAGCTGTATTTCTGAGGACAGGAGCTGAAGAGCATTTTGTAATAGGGGTATTACAGCCACATTCTTGAACAAGAGTAAGACCTTGCTGTGCCTATAATAAGCCAATAAAATCTGCCAGTAAACTGCAGTTTGTGTGTAACATTGGTTTATCTCACAATTTTTCAAGCTGATACCGGCTTTGTTTTTTATGGTTAAATATCGTTCCTGTCTGCATTTATGTAATCTATCTGACTGGGAACATGGGAATTGCCCAGATCAGGGTATAATTCAAGGCAGGACGTTTTACACTATTGCAGCTGGTTCTTTAACAGTCTAAGCACAAACATGGGTTTGCAATACATGGCATTGCAAGGCTAGCTCATCTGGTGGCTGGTTACCAAGTTTTGGACAGAGACTTTAAGGTTAGTCTTCCTAAAATGGGTACTTTCATCTTAAATCAGTGTGTAGGACTTAACTCCTATGACAACTTCCATGTATTAAGCATTAAGATTTTGACCTTGCCTTGTTCCTATGTTATTGCAGAACCCTCTTTTTCCATATCCTTTGCCAGATGCATTTTAGCAGTGTTCTTTATGTATGCCAAAATCAGTGCTTTCACAGAATACAGACTCTTAATGAGTCAGTGCATGAGGATCCCTTTTTCATCACTATGACATGGTTTTGCACTAGAATTTACCACAGTTTTATGAATAGTCAGATAAATTGATGGTGTCAGTGCACTTGCCCATCTCCCAGAATGGTATGCTGCCATTGTGAAAATTCCCCTTTTTCACTTCTTAGCCCTTTACATGGTGTTTGACTGTTGGAAGTGGAACTGAGAATATAAAAAAGGTGCTAGTTACTCATAATGCTAGCAAACATACTGCTAGCAAACACCATTGTATACTGTATAGGTTTTTTGAATGTGCTAATCAAGTAGACATTTAGGAAGTAAAATGCTGCCAGAATACAGGCACTGGGTCCCAATGAACAGCTGTTTGGACCAAACCCAAGCTTATGGAAGCAGGGTGAGGAGGAGC
This sequence comes from Lathamus discolor, assembly GCF_037157495.1. Lineage (NCBI taxonomy): Eukaryota > Metazoa > Chordata > Aves > Psittaciformes > Psittacidae > Lathamus > Lathamus discolor. The sequence continues at coordinate 16,244,739 of NC_088909.1, read as the reverse complement.
AACCTGTGGATGTTATAGCTACTGGGCATGAAAAACCCCTTCAGGAACCAGCTGTGACTGTAACAACTGGCTTGAGGCAGAATTCTTGCAGAACACCTCTGGTTTGTAAATCATTTCATATTAGTCAGTCATGCAACAGATTTCACCTTTTTTTTTTTTTTTTTTCTTTAATCATCCAGGTTCTTTTGACTAGGACTTGCTTATTCTGAAATAATTTAGAGATCGCACTTGATGTACTAAAAAATACACTTTCCTCTTTTAGCTTTATCAAAAGCAGGACAATAGCACTAAGCATCACAAAATAATACGTTGCTTTTTGGCAACACATAAATTAACTGATTCAGAATTCAAAGTTCAGATACATCTGTGAACTGTCAGCATAAGTGGAAAATGCACTGAAATCCCCCTTAGTTTTTGCTTACAATTGTAACCAAACACATAAATCTAACTTTAAAGGAATGACACTTAAGCCAGAAACCCATGCTTTGTCTACACTTAAAAGGGTTGGCTGGTATAGCTACACCTTAGAGCTCTATTGGCAAGCACAGATTTCTTTTCTGGTATAACTTAAATCATTTTCTGCATGGAAAACACTAAACTGGGTAAAGGACTCTGCCAGTATAACAGCATCTACACTAGGGCTTTTGCCAGTGTGGCTGTAGCTGCATGGGAGTGATTTTTCATCCTTCTGATAGCTATTTTGGCAAAACTTCTATATTTAGACTGTATCCAAGTTAAAGTTGGCATTGTTTTACGTTGCAAACAAAGCAGAAGAGAAGCATTGCCAGTTTATGGCCCTGGTTTTACATTATTTTAAATTGTTTGTTCTGAAGGAATGTGTGGGGCAGGATCCATGTGGTCCTTTGGATGTTTGCCTCCCACATTTGTGTTGCATTAAAATCAGTTTTTCAATGAGCAAGCTTTGGCAATGGGAAAATTACATTACTAAAAAAAGATAGTGTCCATATTATTCACCCCAGAAATAGCTATTCCAATGCTTCATAGCAAATTTCCAAAGTGAGCTGCAAAAAGAAGGATCTGGGCTAAAGGACCTGTGGATTAATGCATCATTCTTCTTCAATTTGCCCTCAGTTCAACAAAGAGTTTAAGCATAGGATTCATTTTAGGCACACACATAAGCCCATTTCAAAGTTGGTAGTCATGTCAGATATGATAATGCTTCTTTTTGAACTTTAATTAAGGAGATATATGAAATTAATCATGTTTAAGCACCATGCAGAGTCAGGATTTCTATCAGAACTGCAAGTTTAGATAGATTGAGGCTATTTATTGTGGTCCCATCTGCATTTTCTGTTCTGAACTGGATGCTAAGTCTGTAGTTTAAAGATGTCCCAAGGGGCATATTTTTTCTGCATGAGTACATTCACGTATTTGGCTCTTTTTCCCTAACCTCTCTTTTGTTAAGTGTGCTTTTCTGGTTTCAGAAATCCACACAGAGAAGTCCTCACTGATTTTGTACTTGTGTTTACTGTTGAACTCTTTCCTCTGCCAGACCTCATGTTTGCAGGTGTAGTCCTGATGCTTTGGTTTGCAAACCTGCCCTTGCTGCTGGAGCTGCACTGTGGGCAACAGGCCGTGCCTCACTTGTAGACAGCGCAGGAGCTGTTCGAGGCAAATAGGAAACCTCATGCGTAATCAGTCAGCACTGAACCGGTGAGCCAATTGGACGAGGAAGTCTGATTTAATCAAGGCTTCTTCCTTCCTTTTTGTGAAACATACAATGTGCCTGTTAGAAGAAAGCACAGACATATTTTTCTGCATTTTGAAAACGCAAAGCAGGCTTTTTGTGACTTTGCACACACTATGCAGGCACCACAACTGAAAGGTCTTCAGCAGTATCCAGGTGGGTACACTGTGCACTTTGGTTTCTGGTGTTACTTATGACTCAGTGGAGCAGTTGGACTGGCACCTACCCTGAAACTGAACACGATGAGTTTCTGTTCAGAGTAAAACTGTGTAATTTGTTGCAGGGGTTTTGAATTGTTTCAACTCTTTTTTAAAATATATATATATATATGTAAAAATAAATTGCAGCTTAGTTGAAAGAGCTTACAATGATTTTTAGTTGTAAAACTGAAACTGTTTCTAGGAAGTGCAGGTAGTTTTCAAGACATATATTCAAGGCAGAAGACTTGTAACGTTCACTTCTGCATTCTTCTGTTTACAAGTATGTTGTATTTCTCTGGTAAATAATGTTTTAAAGAGGTGTTTATATAGAGAGACATGAATACATATTTTATGTATATAAAGTTATGCATATATAAAACAATACATATTTTCAGAATAAATAAAATTGTGCTTATGAAGTTATACCTCCTTCAAACAAAGAGTTGTAATTTAAAATTGGCCATTTGCAGTTGTCTTATTTAATCTACTATGTTTAATATTATCTTTACATAAAAAATGAATATTTGCAAGTTTATGCTCTTGGGATATACTGTCATGGTTTTCCAAAGACTGAGCACTTAGGCAATAAGTGCTACTCTTCATGTTCAGAAAGAAGATCTTAAGAAGGACTAGAAGAATAGTGAGAACGTCTACCTTCTAGTCCAAAGTCCAAAATTAAGGGCTTCCATGATGCTCTTATTAAGGAGGATGACATGTCTGTACTTGCTTATCCAAGTTGGGCAAAGGAAGAAGGGTTTCTGTTAGAGGAAAGTGGTTTGCATTTCCATTATTTACAGTGGGGAAAGTAATTGCTTTTCATCGTATGGCCTTGCAGTTTGCCAGAAATCAATATGCCTGCTGAAGAGTTTTCCTCACCTTTGCATCCAGCATTGCATAACTGTGTGGTAGAAAAGTGGAGGCAAGATGCTGTGTAGCAACATCCCTGTACTAAACCCTCTCATTACTTAATAGCCTCTGCTTTGGTGTTAATTTTACATCTGTAGCAGGGAGACTTGTTTTTTAAAAAAGTAGCTTGTTTTGTCATGTGATTTTCACCCCTTGGCTGAATTGTGAGCAGCAGTTCTTTCACGCTAACGGAAAACAGTACCCCAGCAAAGAGTATACTGTGCTAAGTATTTTATCAGCAGTTGGTAAAATAGTAGTCCTCTCATATCAGAACAGGAATATAGATCTACTACAAGCACAGCATATAAGTTAAAAGGACAAGTAATGGGAGAATGCTTCTGTACAATAATTAGCAAACTCAGTTCTCCTTCCATCTAGCCGCTGTCAGTTTCAATTGTTTTCTCCTAGCACAGAAACAAATCTCTGGAGAGAACTTGAAGTTGTGAAATACGGAAAAAAAAATTATACTGTAGTAGATATTGCTCTTTTTTGTCCTACAAGTTGTGATTAACAACAGATGACAAGTTTTGGAGTGTTAAAAACAGTGAATCCTAGCAGTATAAAGGGACCAGGCTGCTAGTTAATTACCTCCAAGATTTTAGTTCATCTGAGCTCATACTTGCAAGCTTGAGGGCAAAATACAGGTAGAAAAAAATCTGCCCCCACTGAAGTGTATGCCAAAATTCTCATAGATAAGAATGGAGTTCCACACCTCATCTTATTCAACATAACTTCTTATGTTTTTCATGTTTCATTTTAATTTACCAAGAAGATATCTAAACACTTCCAGTGGTAATGGTAATAGAAATGTTTCTTCACTGGTACCTATCTAGATATTTCTATTTATTACTTTAGTTTTTATGAAACTGCAGTTGGCCTCCTACAAGATCACAGAGACCAACGAGTAAGTCAATAAAAAAGATTACCAGTCTGGATGCTCTAAAGGGGGGCTACTAAGAAATTATATTTTTGTAATCTTTCAGTGATAGCTTGCAATGGACCAAGACTTGCACTGCACAGCAGAAAGGGAACTGTTGGAAGCTGTAAACAGGATTACTACATTTTCTACCACAAGTCCATCTGACAAAGAGCAAAATCAACCCCAAGCTGAAATTTCATGTCAAGTGAGAAAAGAAAACCCAGAAAAAGATGACCAGCAAGGTTGATGCTGCCCTTTAATTCTATTTTTCGTGTAGCTATTTATGCCATTAATCTTTTCTATTAAAAACTTTTCTTTATTTGTCTGTAGTCCAGATTTATACTGCTATACTTAACTGAAAATAAGCCTTAATTAAACTTGGACTAATAATGTGGCAGTAGTGAAGCAGATGCACATCCTGGTGTATATATACACACAGAGAACTTTCCTTTTCAATCCCTTGCATGTAAAATGTATTCCAGATTTAATTTACACACCAGGGATCAAAATGGTGATTATCAGATGGTGTGTCTTGGGAGTGAACTTTCTGCATATCACAAAATCTGAACTTCTTGACAGTATCAGCAAGGATACCAAGGCTGAAGCTAATCTTGAGCAGTAGTCTCTCACATACCCCATGGAGAGGCAACACTGAACATTCACTATGCCTAAGACTGCTGACATCTGTTATTAAATAAAATGTTATGTATAATCCAAAATATATATCATCTCATCAAGATTTTCAGCCTGCAAAGATGTCATAAACACCCCCTCCTTTAGGAAAATATATGCTTCATAGAGATTGAGCCAAACCCCAAAGGCCTTGATAATTGAAACTGTATGGCCAAATGATTAAGAACATGTAAAATTGGGGCCAGTAAAGGAGTACTGTGGTGCCTTTACAATTCTATTGCTGCATCAAACCGTTATCTTCCCATTCACTTGTGGTCATTCAGATCCATTGACTGAATGTTAGATATATTGCAGACTGACTTCAGCTGACTGCATTGCCAGAGACGTTATTAATTAGAAATTGGGACTGGTGTACCCGCAGCAATATGAATATTTCAATTTTTTTATCCACTTTCCTAGCTCATACACTGCCTGATGAAAACTGTTGTCACTAGATTTCGAAGGCAGAAAATCACCCTTTTGAAAAACTACAACAAATTCCCCTGTAAGCAAAGTCTTCAACCAGCGGTCCTACATTTTTATATATGCATGTGTCTGTATGTCTGTGTGTGTCTGTGAGGGGAGAGAGAGAGGAAGGAAGGGAGGTATATAAAATACTTGTGGCTGAACTGTGACATCAGCTTAGCTACAAAATAAGAAGAAATGAGAATTCCTTCTTTGGCTGAGCTGGATATCCAAGTTTCTCCTGTCAGGTTAGCACATTTGTGTGTTCTCAGCTTTCACCCTTTACTGCACAAGCCTAATATTTGAATAGACTCAGTGTTTGAATGTATGCACTGTATTATCGCCTGGTTTTAGCAACAAAGAAGCCTGGAGAAACCTCTGATTCAGAAGACTGAGTCAGCATTTCTTAGGGCTACTTCTGGGAAGGTGAAGCCTACCTCCTGATCAGACTGTGCCCAAGCTTGCAACCTAGACATTCAATAATTTTTGTCAGTAATTTTTCTATTACTTTGCATTCTGCAGACTATTTAGTGTCTTTCAAAATGTCAGACCACAATAGCTTTACTCAAAGAATCTGGACCTGTTTTTATTAGCAGTGAAATCACTTATTTTATCAGTCTTTAGGTCTTACAGCAGCAGAAATTCTAGCCTTTCCTTTCACAATAAATGCATAATCTTTCTTTCCAAATGCAAAGGTTATTATCTGTAATACTAAATTTATTGGTTTTAGATTCCAGTGCATCCCTAAGTCCCAACTCTTCGATGACCACAAAGGAGCTTCAGGAATACTGGAGGAATGAAAAACGCCAGTGCAAACAAGTCAAACTTGTTTTTGAAATCCCATCAACCAGAATTGTAGAGCATCACTTATCTAAATATGTGGTAAGCTAAAAATTAATATGTAAGAAGATCATTAGTTTTTATTCACTCTGCAGGGGTCTGTACAGCACACAGCATGCTTCACTACATGAAAGCCTTACTGAGGGCCATGTTTTCCAAGCTGTGATTGTACTGAATAGAAAGAACTTGTTACCACTGATCTTGTGGGCATAACTGATGGAATCTGCCCCTAAAATACCCCTCTGACAATCGGTTCACAATATCTGCACCAATGGAAACACGATACCATGTGAATTAGTCACTTCAGTGTCCTTAACACCTGGAGGCTTGTCAACATTGAGAAAATTCACACAAGTATAAAAATATCAATATAGTTGCACTTCCACTGAGCTAGCCTGCTATAGCAGCTGCATTGCATTTGTATAATTTCATCATCAGAGATTTATGTTAGCACAAGTGCCAAATTCTTTGATGTTGACAAAGTCTAGGACATCCTTCAGCTAGGTTGCTTGGGATCATTCCCCTTACCTATATAGAGCTCCATTAGATGGCACATTTCTGTCATATTTTTAAGGTGAAGCATGAGTATGAGGGAAGAACAACAGAACAAGTTGGATTTTTGTATCTTTACTCACAGTACTGACACTTGTGTTTTATTTCTGGTTCTGCTCCTGGCCTTCAGGGGGACTGAAGAGACTACATCAAGTCTCTTCCAGTACTCTTGTGAAATACAGATGTTTTCCTTGTTTGCAAGGACTTCTGAGATCTGTAGATGAAAAATACTAGGAATCATGCTAGTTCCTGATACGGGGTGGTGCAGCTTGGTAGAATATGGAGCAGGTAAAAGTTCAGGAGACTGCCCTAAGACCTTGTTGCATGCTATACACACCTACTTAGGTGCTGCCATACTTGCATACACTCAATAGTATCTAGTTTGGTAAGTAGTTGAAAATTATTTTAGTATAACTGTATGAGAACAAGAATATGATTCAGTATATGTGCAAGTAGTTAGACATAGCCATAAGTTACATGCCTAGGCAAAGAGATATACATTACAACAAAATTGAGCCAATTTGAATGATTATCTAATTAAATGGTATTTGGGCCCTTTTTCATGCATACTCCACAAAGAAAAGAACGAGTACTTGTAAATTATTCACTTAGCTGCCCTTGATAAAATGATAGCTTAAAAAATTGCTCTTATCATTGTTTCGGATATGCATCAGGCATATATATACTTTTCAGCAGGGAGTAGGAAAAAGTATAGGAAAATGTCACAGTGCTTACAAATGAAAAGAGATCAGAGAAGTCAGCTCAAATTTAGAAACCTTTCAAGGAGCACCTGTAAAGATCACTTATGAAGATTAAAAGAGAGAATTTCTTTTTAAAGAAAAACAAGGAAGAGAATCAGACAGAGAATAATGCTGATACTGGTTTGCACTCTTCAACAGCAGCAGAGGAAACAACTGGCATGAGTACAATAGCTCCAGTTTTTGTATAATTTAATGAGAACAGGGTCAAGTTGAATATGAACCTAGTCATTGTCCAGAAGCCCACAAGGTCAACAGTCCATGTCCTTAGCTGGTGTGCAGTGATGCAGTTAAGCGGCCGTCAGTGGAGCTCCACTGGTTTGCACACATCAAGGATTTGGCCCTTCCTCAGCATTATTGTGCTTGCATCAGGACCAGAAGAGAATCTATTTGTACATCACATAACATACAATTTTATTTTGGATCATTTTTTCTAATATCACATTTATTATTGTCATTTTGAGGGTACTGAAGAGCTAAGGAAGACATACTCTTGAGTACTGTTAATGTGTGACAGCTTTTCTGTTAGTGAAAGGGTTTGGATGGCAAACAGATTGCTGTAGAAATGTCACCTTTTTTGCATTATTTATATGCCAAGTAAGTTTTGAATAACAGGACAATGATTTAAAAGGGAGAAAAGGCTTTGGAGTTGCTCCATCTTATTTTTGCACACACCAAACGTTACTGCCAAATACTCCCTCTTCTTCCACCGCATTAATAATACCCCCAGATCCCTAGAAATGTCGGATACAAACAGCATTTCTGAGTATTACGACCAATGTAAAATAGATTATATTCAATATTAAGTCTGGAAAATCCATTCAGTTCACTGTAGATTGATTGTAGCAGCTATGGCTGTCATAAACAAAATTCAGCTACAGAAATGCTTTGTAAGTGGCCTTACTTGCGTCAGCCTGCTGCTAATTTACCATTCCCAGCACCTTGCCGGATGGGATCTGTTAGTGCATTACAACTTACTTACATGCTAAGGCTAAATCTAGTGACAAAAGTATATCACAACAGGAGGTGGGAATTATTAATTTGATGGCTGCAGATTTTAAAGCAGACAAAATCTGAGTGCAGTGGGGGAAGAGTGGTCCTACTCATGCTTGTTTTTTTGTTTCATCTCATTTAGATGTATAAAATCATCATTCTGCAAACAGGGAGTTTTGACAGCAACAAGTCTGTAATTGAACGTCGTTACTCAGATTTTGAGAAACTGCACAGAAATCTGCTGGAGGAGTTTAGTGAAGAAATGGAAGATGTGACCTTTCCCAAAAAAACTCTGACAGGGAACTTCACAGAAGAAATAATCAATGAGAGAAAATTAGCCTTCAAGGACTACCTGAGACTTCTATATTCTATGAAATATATCAGAAGATCAAAAAAATTTATTGATTTCTTAACAAGGCCAGAGCTTCAGGAAGCATATGGGTGCCTGCGGGGTGGCCAGTACACCAAAGCTTTGGAAATCCTTTTAGAAGTCATTGGTCTGCAGGCAAGGCTGACAAGAGGCAACCCTGTCTCAATTGTGCCTACCCTCTGTGCCATAGTGGTGTGCCACAAGGACCTGGAAAACCCAGCAAGTGCCTTTGAATATGGAGAAAAAGCTCTGTCGCACCTTTGTATGCATACTAGCCACAAGTATTACATTCCATTGTTAGAAACAATGATCACTCTGGCATATGAACTTGGCAAGGATTTTCTGTCTTTGCAAGAAAAACTGGAAGAATGGAAGGCAAAAAAGGATCCCATTCGTATTTTTACCCTGAAAGAACTTGCAGTTCGTGAGTATGTACAATGAACCAGTGAAACACTTTCCTTAAAGAGCAAAGCTGTCAAGCTCTTTTCCTGAACACAAGCTTTTGAAAGAATAAGAACTGGAAATTACCTGTTTTGGGTAACATAATATTGCATTAATAGAAAAAAAAAATATTTTTCATGTTCAGAAGGAACATTTACATGTATGTTGGAAAGTATTATACTTACTCTACAAATATGTATAGCGCTTGAGCTTATTAAGGTTTTTTGGAAACAAATCTGCAACAAAAAGTTGTTTATGATTTGCTTATTTTGAAAATAGCCTACTTGATGTGAAAAGCCAGAATAGGGAAATAAAATTAATAAAGCCCTTAAGAATCTGCAGAATCAGAGGTGTTGCTTGCTTATGTGGAAACTTTTCAAGAAGAGAAACACCTTCTCAGGCAATGCAATCTAAAGGATCCATCTTCAGACACTAGTTTTTTAGTCCTCCAGCTGAAGCCTGCTCAAACAGCACTTTGCCTTTTCTGAGAATGGTGGGATTGGTCCTATTCCCACTGAAGTCGATTGCTGAGGGCAGGAGGACCTAAGGGTAAGGTTTACAATCAAATTTGATAGGAGCATGATATACAAGAAACAATCATTCTGTCAGAGATGAGGGAGTATGCTTCGTTGCCCTTTTGTAGCTTAATACAGTTTTATAACTTGCATTGAAGGCACATTCTTGTTTGGGGTGATCTTAAAGATCTGTCCAGAATAGAAAATTCATGCTACATGTGCTATATATATAATGCAAAAGAAAACACAGAAGGGTGCTGTTGGGGAAAACATCTGGCTAATATAATGTTAGCATTTAATTGTGCTGTAAGGCATGGTTATCAGACTGTGTTAAGCATGTGCTTCCCTGTTGCCTTTCAGAGGTTTATGTAGATTTGGCGCTGCCTTAGTTTTACAGCCTAGTACACCATGCAAGTGTCATCTTGGTGGCACTGCAATATCATAGCTAATTCTTTCAGACATCCAGCCCACATGTACAAATTCTAAGCTTGTCTTAGCCCTAACACTCCTGTGAAAGCTTCCTAAGAGCTGAAAAAATATCTCTGTTTACCTGCTTCTGTAATTTCCCTCAAGTCTATTGTCTCTCCCATGCACTTTTTTCAGTAATCTGGCAAATTAATTCTCATAAATATTGTAATTAAATGTCATGCTAGCATGGGTCATTATTCCTTGCTGAATGTAGTCCACTGAGTACTTTCAGGCCTGTACCTCAGGTACAGACGCTACACACACACCACAAGGACACTGTCTATAAGTTAGGAATAACTGTATATTAACTTATCTCCCAGACATGAAAGAATCAGTTAATTGAAAGTGCACTGAGCCTAAGAAACGTTGCTTTACATTTTTACAAAAAGGATGGCTTGGAAAAAGCACAGAATAATGAGAGTATCTAGGGTGGAAAGTTAACATTTTAAGTAGCTATTAACAGCTAAGTGTCAAAACACTTGCTGTGGTTTATTTGTTATTACAGATTATTTGTTATTTGACAATTATTATTTTTTCTAGTTAGAGAAGTAAGAGTAATTAACCAAGAAACTTATGGACTGTTCTTCCCACAACGTACCATATTGCAGGTCAGTTAACATGGATCAAAATTACCACCTTCTTAGAGGATGTCTGAATCAGTAACAATGAGTCAAAAGTATGTCCAGGATCTGCATTACACTCAGGCAACTTGAAGTTAAGGCAGAAGGGAAGCATGGCCATCACGCCGCTCTGTTTCCACTGCAGTTTGTGGTGAAAGACCAAACAGATGCCTTGGGTTCTCCTCAGCTTCCTATGGGACGGTACATGAGTAGCTAATTGTGTTCACAGGCTCTCACCTTACAGCTGACTACAAGATTAGAGGGTTTATAAATACATGCTGTCTAGCAAAGACGAATACCTGGAAAATGGCGCATCAGAGATATTACTTAACTTCTACTTGTGGTAATTCTATAATTTTTCATCTCCAAAGGATTATGGGATCCAAAGCTAACCAATTTTTGTTGGCATGGCAGAGCACATTGGGAATATGAGGAAATGCAATTTGGCTAAGAGGAAAATTGACATGATTCAAAAGGCACTAAAATAAGCAATGCCAAAACCCCCCACTATTTTGTTGGCATAAGTCAAATTTCTGAGAATGCTTTTCCATATAGCAGAGTTTTGTCAGCAAAATAGTTCCAGAATCACTCCATCTATCACTAGAAGGCAGAGGTCAGTTTCCTTGTATTATAGGAGAATTTGAAATAGATAAATACTGGAATGCTGTGAAGAAAGAGCGATGCGTCTGTTGGCTAATTCCACCACAGTGAACGTCTTTAATGGAAAGCTGTTTCAGTGGGATATCTGTGGCTATCAGTCAGACATAACATCTCAGAACTACCCAGGAAGAGCGTATCATATCATCTACATCACTCAGAGGGCTGATTTCAATTTCTGTTGCATTGAAGCATCCAGTCAAACCACTTAATGTAGGAATCTTCACAGCCAAAGCATGTGTCATCAAAGGCTCAAGCGTAATGTTCATAAAATCAGCTTGTGATTTTATTACTATTAGAATACAACAAAATTAAAACCTCAACAATTCAACATCCCTCCAGCAAATCATGCATGCATTCCCTTCCTACAAATGCAGAGCCTATGACCTTTGGATTTATTATCTCTTCAGTGGTGACATTGAAAATCCTTGGAAAGAGAAAGCTAGGATGGTGATGGCAGTGAATGGGGACCAATGGGCCTGGATTTTGCCTGAAAATCTGCCACAGAGTTGGTCTGAACTTTGCAGAAATAACAGCTTCTGTGCCCTATTTCCTCATCCAGTACTTCCTCAGTAAAGTTGCCTCACTCAGGTTTTCAGTGGTCACTGAACAGAAAAATTGTGAAACTTGACCCAGTAAGTTAATTCCCGCATTTAACGTAGAAATGTGAACTGGGATGGAAGCAATTTTGTTTTATACAAGCCTATTTCATTTCTTCAAGGTATCCTGACACAGAGAGAATTTAGAGGCAGTAAGTTGCCAAATCTGTGTGCATAGTTTCTTACTAATGCAGTCTTTATATTAGAGTCAGACTTTACTTTCCTCACATACGAGAGAAGTTACAAAATTTATCTATTTATTGTGTAGGACTGTAGTGAGACCATGCTGGCTTATCAGCCTCGTGGGCCATTGGCCAGTTCTCATTTCTTAGCTGTGTTCTCTCAGAGGCTGGTTGGACCTGCCAAAAGAATTCTGCTTTCATTTACTCACATTTCAAAAGTCAACTTCTGCAGATTCTTTTTCACTTGATTTTTACAGCAATGTGAGTATTCAGCAGTTACTAAAGTAAAAGGTAATGGAATTCCTGCTCCCATACTGACACTCCTATCTTCCACTTAGAATGACAGACTGCAAGGAATGAGTTCCTTCTGCCTATACATGCAACTTTATCTTCCACAGTTCAAAACATATAGCCAGGTAAGGCAGATTTCCTGCAGAGAACCAGAGATTAGTTTCTTTCCCTATTAACATTGCCTGGTGCAGGAATACAGTAGTGGTTGCAGAGCCTGCATCCATGAATTGAATCTGTCCTGGCTTTTTCATAAAATGTATTAAAGTTAAATGGGTGCTTTCGACCTGCGACTGTGTCTTGGTTTTCCTCTGAATAATGTTCTAAGAGTGGCTTAAAAAGAAAATGGATATTTTCATCTGCATCTACCTGTCTTGCTTATCTATTGCTCTTCCTTAAGTCGTGTTAAGAAGCCACTGGAGAAACAATGACTAAAATCCTTGTGCACTTTCCATGGGACTTGCATGCTGTCTCCAGAACACACATCCCACTCTCCACATGCTGGGCCAGCAAAAGTGAATAACACTGCATCAGAGAACCTATTTTGGAAGAAGAAAGCTCCAGCAGTACCACATCTGCAAGAACAGAACATAAATTAAGTAACCAGGTGGTTCCTGTTCCAGACAGCTGTTTTACTTCCACTCTTCATTGCCGTACAATATTTGAGTGACAAAAACCTGTTTTATAAATAAATCCTTTTCCTGTCTCCCAAAACAATGTGTGCTTTTTACAAAAACTTTCTTCAGTTTAATAAAATAGATGGAAATAAGCAGTTGCTGGCATTTGTCCTGTGCATTATTAACATTCATCAGCCATTCTCCATACCTGGAAAGCAGCTGAAGTCAACAGACAATGTCTGGTTACCCAAGCTCTGCTCTAGGCAACCTTACAAGCCCATTGAGTGACCTTGATTAAATCTAATCAAATCTCAGATTTCTTTCGAATGCCAGTATTGTTGGGAATTGTATGAACAAGAGAAGTGGTTTTTCACAAAGTCAAATACAGTGGTCTGGAGACCACACTAAGTGTGTGCAGAAATATTTCAGCACAACTGGCATCACAGCTTTGAAAACAGAGACATGTCACAGCTGCATGTTCTTAAGTGCATCTTGCATGGAGAAACACAACACAGCTTAATTTTGCCTGGTATCATACACCTGAGACAATAGCTTGTATATGGTAGAGAAAACTTACTGACAGAAAGTCAGTAAGTCTGACTAATTGGAAGATCTAATAAGTGATTGAAGAGAGAAAATATTCTAACCACTACCTTATCAGAAAAAAAAAAATAATCCAAAAAACAAACAACCAAACAAAGCAGAAAGTCTTGTGTAAGAGATTTTTAGAATATGTTTAAAAAAACCTTCCAGGCTTCAATCTAATTTTCCACAAGAAGGAGCACAAAAATATTTTGAAATACATTTTTCCAGTTTTAATAATTTCTTGGAACTCTGGTATTTCTTTCTAGTGCTCTTGTAGCCTAAACAAGGAGAGTCACACAACCACTACAGAGTACCATATATGTTAACAAGTTGTTAGTTTCCAGTTTTCTGGACAACAGCGCACAATCCAACACAGTTTTCCGTATGATCTTATTCTTCACATTGACACCTCTGAAGTATACCTACAACAGATAACAAGCCAAGTACAAAATCATATTTAATTATTTTTGCAGAAAAAAAATGTCAAAAAAGAAAACACTGTCCAACCAACAGCTGCCTAGCATGTCTGACAAACCACAGTCTGTATGCGCACAAGCTAGAAGAAAAATTAAATAAAATATGGTCAGAATCATCTCCAAGATTCCATGGAGAGTTGTATTATGATTTATTGAGCTTTGCCCCATTTCCATATCAATTATTATATCATTTGGGGCATTAAGTAGATAATACTGTTTGCACAGCTCTCTAAAATAACTAAAGAAGCCCATGAGAATGCCTAGTTACTATGAAACATATGCAGACAAGATGTGCTCTGTGCAATGCAGCATCTTGTTTACAGGGAATCCTGTGATCTTTATCACATACTTGTTATTAACTCCTGTTGTCTGCGGTATCACTGGAGGATAATATTTGCTTTCCTGAATCTTAATAAGGCTAAATACATTTGTTGAATTCAACAGATTTGTACTAGCAGCATGGGAGTCGAGTTCAGGACACAAGATGAAACCTAGGTTGTGTGGCTCAGACAGCAGCTGAGCAAATCAAATCAAGAATGTTTATCTTCTGATTAGATCAAAGGCAGGAGCAAGATGTGTTGAAAAACTAAACACAGTTGTAATGGTGTAAAATACTGAATGTCAATACCCATCTGGATGAGGTGAGAACCCCAAAGAACTAACCTATTTACATTAAGATCACATTACAACATATGTTCATCACAGTTTGCCTAGTATATATTTGCTATATATACAGATAAACAAGAGACTAATTTTCATATCAGACCACTGAGACTTGAGGGTAATTACACTGAAATAAATTAAGTTATAATGTAATTAAGAGCAGAATAAGGTCTACTGTCTATATAAAAGTGCACTATCTCTATACACGATGCATGGGTGGATGGACAGATGGATTGATGAGTGGATAGAAAAACAAATTTGAATGGTTTGATGCATAACAAATATTTGCCAAGCATTTTAAGAAATTTGGATCAAAGCTACTTTTAAAAGTACCACATGGTTATATATACATATATAGTTTTAAACATACTACCTTCTTTTATTAGAAATAGGAATACATCTGTAAGTTTGTCATTATTCAGACAAAATAAATACTGAAGAGAAATAGACTGGGTGAACTGTGATATACTAATCTCTCTAAACTAGTGACATTTAAATATTGTTTCATTCTAGACAGCACTAGTGTAGACTCTAACTGAGATATCCAAAAGAAAATTCTAAAGAATTTTACGGAAAATAGGAAATTTAAAGCCCAATGTTTTCCTTTATTAGCATTTGTAGACATTTGCCTCGCCGTTGACAGCTCGTTACAGGGCCACTAGATGGAGCTACAGCATTTTCAGGAGCTCAGGACCCCTCCAAGCTGGAATAAATGGAAAATAAACTTTCTCTTTTTTTTTAACGACTTCATATTTTTTTAAAAAATCTAAAGTCTAACACTTAAATTTTAATATGGTTAAACTAAATATATATATACATATATATATATATTTCAATTCCATTTTTAGTTCAGACTGCAGCGCCTAGATTTCCAGCTGTCCTTCAGGACAATTTAACATACCCCTTTATCAGCCAGCTCTCTGAGCTGGCTAGAAAGCTGAAAGAAAAAATGTTCTTGCAGGCTTTTAGACCTGGTGAGTTCAAAGCCAGAGTCACTGCAGCGTCTCAGTTCCTGCAGTACCTTTTCCTTCTGATCAAAAGGAACCAAGTAAAACTCACAACTCTTAAAAGAACTATCAAATAATGGGGGGAGGGAAGTAAAAATAAATGGACCCATCATGCCTTCTGAACAGTGCCAGGGAAAGTTCATTGACTCCATTTTAGATAGCTGTACTCCCAATTGTGAAAACGAGGGCTGATCCTGTTTTGAATCCAACTACTTTAAAATATTCTAAAGCTCCATTAACTTAATTATATAAAGGCACAAATATACTGCAAACACCATATATACACATTGATTTTTAGCTTTGTCCCCTTGTTGATAACATGGAAGAGGAAGACACAATGGCTAAACCTGGACTGTAGTTGTCAGTCATCTCCTTCATCTGTGCTTTAAGTAGCAAAACATAGAAATGTTTTTTGAAGCAGCCCTGAAAAATACAGCAGGTCTGGGTAGCATTGGCTTACAGTTCCCTGAATTGTGGTTGTGATTTTTATCAGGGTGCTGGGATGGCCAAGACTGACTTCTCCACCACTGCATGCTATCTGCAGCCCAGAGTCTGAAAGCAGCCTTCCTGCATTGAGATTTTGGAGGTTTTTTTGGTTTTGGTTTGTGGGGTTTTGGTTTTTTGGGTTTTTGGTGGGTTTTTTTTTGTTGTTGTTGTAGTTGTTGTTGCTGTTGTTGTTGCTTTGTTGGTTTGTTTTGTTTGGGTTTTGTTTTTTTTTTGGGGGGGGGGGAGAGAGTGTTTTTTGTTTGTTTGTTTTTTCTTTTTTTTTCCCCTAAAAGGTTTCTGCAGAAACTGCTAGCTTGTAAGTGCTTAGGAAACAGGATGCGGGAACTGGGCAGTCTAGTGATAGCAAAACGAAGGACAACTATGCTAAAGACTTTGGGAGAATAGTCTCAGGAGACGAAACCTTTGAAGGAGGTCTCCCTCCTTCCTATTAATTATTTTTCCAGAAATCCTGTAAGGAAAATTAAAAAGAGGCAAAAGGAAAGAAAAGAGAGAGAGATACAATCTTAGAAGACAAGACATGGATTTGGTTGTTTCTGTCACTGCACCTCAGCTCCAGGAACAGCAGCTTAAATGTGTGCTGAGTTAGCAGGTCAGACTTCCATGGACCTGGTAATAATATACAGTGCTTTTATAGTGCTTCACATGTTCAGAACATTTTACAAATACCAGGCCAGATTAATCCAGGCTTTAAATCTGCATAAACCTTGGCAGAGAGCTCTGGTGCCCATGAGATTATTAAGTCTGCCATGAAACTAAATTGTGATCAAAAAAGGAAGACTCAAAAAAGGCAGAGCCAGGAAGAAGAGTTTGCTATTTGTTTGAAGAGACAGAATAAGTCTTGGAAGAAGCAAAGAAATGGTTGGTTAATTGCATAACAGATGGCTGTGTTTTTAGGGCTGATGTTGGGAAACTCTGGCAAAGGAAAGCTATAAGTTTCCATTCATTTCATCTCCTCTGGAGAACAAAGAGACATGCAGATTTTTAAGGTAAAAAAAGTAACTCAGACTGACAGGAAGAACTCATTTTGGTTTATGCATTTATGTTTTTATTATCCTGAGGAGACAGCAGTGAGGATACTTGGTTGCAAGTAAACAGTGGTATAAATTATATGGTCTTGACAAGCAGCAGTAAACCCAACTGACTTATTCCTTGATTATTATGCTCCATGTTCATCTGACTGGTCCACATAGCAGCTGTAAGAGGCTTGATTTGTACTGCATCAGGATATATT